>NW_016107335.1:5441156-5513775 GCF_001604975.1 Cebus imitator | reverse complement strand
CCTGGGGATCACCTGCAGCAGCTCTGTGCTTTCACTGGGAGCTGCAACCCTGAGCTGTTCCTAAATGGCCATCTTGGATCCCGCCAAAAGGCACTTCTTACATGGCAGTGGCAAGAGAAAAATGAGGAAGATGTGAAAGCAGAAACCCCTGATAAAACCATCAAATCTCGTGAGACTTATTCACTACCATGGGAACAATATAAGAAAAGCTGCCCCCACAATTCAAATTGTCTCCTACAAATTTCCTCCCACAACCTGTGGGAATTATGGGAGTAAAATTCAAGGTGAGATTTGGGTGGAGAGACAGAACCAAAGCATGTCATTCTGCCCCTGGCCCCTCCAAATCTCATGTCAAAACCAACCATGCCTTCCCAACAGTCCCCTAAAGTCTTAACTCATTTCAGCCTTAGCTCAAAGTCCACAGTCCAAAGCCTCATCTGTGTCCCTTTTGCCTATGAACCTGTAAAATCAAAAGTAAGCTAGTTACCTCCTAGATACAATGGGAGTACAGCTATTGGGTAAAAATTGCTGTTCCAAATGGGGGAAATTGGCCAAAACAAAGTAGTTACATGCCCCATGCAAGTCAAAATCTAGCAGTGCAGTCAAATTTTAAAGCTCCAAAATGACCTCCTTTGACTCCATGTCTCACATCCAGGTCATGCTGATGCAAGAGGTTGGCTCCTATAGTCTTGGGAAGCTCTACCCCTGTGACTTTGCAGGGTATTGCCCTCCCGCCCCCACCAACCCAGATGCTTTCATGGGTTGGCATTGAGTGTCTGTGGCTTTTCCAGATGCACAGTGCAAGCTGTTGGTGGATCTACCACTCTGGAGTCTGGAGAACAGTGGTTCTCACAGCTCCACTAGGCGGTACCCCAGTAGGGACTTTGTGTGGAGCCACCAACCTCACATTTCCCTTCCACACTGCCCTAGCGGAGGTTCTCCATGAGAGCCCTGCCCCTGCAGCAAACTTTTGCCTGGGCATACAGTTGTTTCCCTACATCTTCTGAAATCTAAATCGAGGTTCCTGATCCTCAATTCTTGACTTCTGTGCACCCATAGGCTCAACACTACGTGGAAGCGGCCAAGGTTTAGGGCTTGCACCCTCTGAAACCATGGGCTGAGCTGTACCTTGGCCCATTTTAGCAATGGCTGGAGCAGCTGAGATGCAGGGCACCAAGTCCCTAGGCTGCACACAGCATGGGGACCCTGGGATCAGCTCACAAAACCATTTTTTCCTTCTAGGCTTCTGAATCTATGATAAGAGGGATTGCCATGGAGACCTCTGTCATGGCCTTGAGAATTTTTTCCCATTGTCTTGGGGATTACCATTCAGCTCCTTGTTACTTACACAAATTTTTATAGCCAGCTTGAGTTTCTCCTCAAAAAAATGGGTTTTTCTTTCCTACTCCATTGTCACGCTGCAAATTTTCTGAACTTTTATGTTCTATTTCTCTTTTAAAACTGAATGCTTTTAACAGCAGTGACATCACCTCTTAAATGCTTTGCTGCTTAGAAATTTCTTCCACCAGACACCCTAAATTATCTCTCTCAAGTCCAAAATTTTACAAATCTCTAGGGCAGGGCCAAAATACTGACAGTGTATTTACTGAACCATAACAAAAGTCACCTTTGCTCCAGTTTCCAGCAAGTTCCCCATTTCCATCTGAGACCACCTTAGCCTGGATTTCCTTGTCCATATTATCAGCATTTTGGCCAAAGCCATTTAACAAGTCTCTAGAAAGTTCTAAACTTTCCCACATTTTCCTATCTTCTACAGGGCCCTCCAAACTGTTCCAATCTCTGCCTGTTACCTAGTTCCAAAGTCGTTTCCACATTTTTGGGTATTTTTTCAGCAGCACCGCACTCTACTGGTACAAATTTACTTTAGTAGTTCATTTTCACACTGCTGATAATAACATACCCAAGACTGGGAAGAAGAAGAGGTTCACATGGCTGGTGAGGCCTCAGAATCATGGTGGGAGGCGAAAGGCACTTCTTGCATGGTGGTGGCAAGAGAAAAGTGGAGAAGATGCAAACGTGGAAACACCTGATAATACCATCAGTTCTCATGAGACTTATTCCCTAACATGAGGACGGTATGGGGGAAATCACCCCCATGATTCAATTATCACCCACCAGATCCCTTCGATAACACATGAAAATTATGGGTGTTCGATTCAAGATGAGGTTTTGGTGAAGACACAGAGCCAAACCATATCAGACCCCTCGCTGTGCTTCCAAATATTTAATAAAATAAAACTCCCCAAAAAGAAGACGAAAAGAAAAGGCAAGACAACTAGACTGCTCATTAGGCTTTTCAGAGTCACATGGTAGAATCTCACTTTCAAAGTCAGCTTCTATACATTTTGTTTGGATTCATCTTCCTTCCAGGAAAGAGCACCTGATGGCAGAGTGGCCACCTTTCCTCACTGAACACAAAAGCAACAAAATCACTTTCCAACGCCTACAATTTCCAACTCCCTACAATTGTAACTGCAAGTATAATGTTAGTGTTAACAAGAATCCTCTGAAAAAACATGTCTAAACACAGCATTCCCAAGAAGTATGTAGCTGTTGTTTCTTTTAAATTGTGTCATGGATAATAATATTCCTGCAAAACTTAGCAAGTGAAGTAATTTCCTTAATAGCCTTCCCCCTTTCTATATAAGAAACAGTATTTTTTTGTTGTTAATGGGTTTATTAAAGGGGAATAATGGCAATAATATTTGGCATTTCTTTCAGGACTTTTTCTTAAGAGAAAGGATTTGAACCAGGAAAAGACAGTGACCGTGGAAAAACCCTAGTGTGACATCAGACCCATTAAACACAAGGCATTAGTCAAGCACCTACTGCATGGGGTGCCAGATGAAGGATAAAGTGGAGGTTAACAGTGAGATGTGTGATCCTCTGGTGATAGAACCTGGTTGTTTCTGTTGGTGGGGAACCAGCATCTCCTGTGAGAGACAGGGAAGCCTCTACAGAGAGTGCGTGGCCGCCGCAACTAAACATTTCTCTCTTGTTTCTGAACAAATTTTCTCTCTTGATCAAATTTCTAAGATCTAAGCCACTATTTTCAGTTTAGGTGGAAAATACACTCCTTTTAAGCTGAACCACCCTGCCACTAGGAGGACGGCTTTGTCAAAATTCTCAGGGTCCCTCTGAGGCACCCCTCAGGCTTCATCCTGCACCCCCTGCTTACCTTGGGCATCTGCTGCTGAGAGGCCACGTCTGCTTCCGGCATCTGGCTTACGATCTAATGTACAACATGCAACAGGGATGTGGGTTTCTGTCAGTGTGAGGGCAAGGTGATTCGGACACAGCTTCCAAATCTGTTTCTTGATCCTCATGTGTGGGTCAGCTTCAGGCCAGGAACAAGGACGGGATTGATGAGCAAGCAAACAACAAACCCCCCCAAAAAACAAACACACAAAATAAATAGAAATAAAGTCGATGTGCGAAGACTTGGCTGACCCAGCCACTGAGCCAAAGGATGTTTTCCCCAAAGATGAATTCTCCTTATACTGAAAGCACTTGGTAAGGCAACAAATAGCAGGCATTTACATGCAGCAAATAACTGGCCCTATTAAGTTCCAGGACATGTCCGAGGGCTTGGCCCCCTTTCATTTATTCAGCCCAATTCCCACCTGTGACAACTACCACCATGTTTAGGGCAGTGATGCCAACGTCCCAAAGGGTCACTGGATTTTGGTTTTGATGTCCCAACACAGAAGAGAAGATTTGAACACTGTCAACAAGAATCTTTGTCTAAAGACTAGATCAACCAAAACGTTCACTTAACCAGAAGGTCCACCTACTCAGGTCCTTGTTTCCACATACCACAGATGCCTTTGGTTTTGAACAACAGGAGTCTAACATCTCCAGCAGAGCCTCGTTGCTAACTAGAAATTATCACATCTCACAGGACGGCACAATACAGAAAAAAATGGCATTTTATGTTGACATAATTATTGTGGTTTATTTTCAGGGACATAAATTGTAACGATTCAACTGATAAATTTAACACAACTTAAAATTACATGTAGTCACCACAGACAGTGGCATAAGCAAGGATTGTTAGAGAAAATGCAAGTCTTTAGCCATTTCAAACTTTTTCCAAACTTTTTTATTGTTGCCTTTAGTCCTAGCAGCATCCTTCAAATTAAATTTTAGGAGACGTTAGTAAAAGGAGCTCTCTTTTTGTTTGTTGGTGCCTAAAGCTTTCTGTATCTGTGGCCATGACCCTATCATGTTCTCAGTTTCTTGGAGGGGTTTTAGGAGGTTCACCCTAAGCATGACTTAATCCACTGGTCTAGTTTTGGAGAGCTGTGAGAGGAGCATGGGTTCTAGAGAGAGGCTACCCTATTTCGTGGCCAGCTCTGCCATTTACACACAATGAGACCTTGCAAGTTACCCCACTTCTCTGTGCCCATCTTACAACTAACAAGATGAAGTCGCAGGTTACTTGAGATTTCTCATGAAAAGATTAGGAAGTGCCTCAACTAGATTAGGTGCTCAATAAATTTTCATTGTTATGAAGGAGGGAAGAGGGATAGACATTTCAACAAAACAGAAGCTCCAAACAGCGTAGGTCATTATGTGAGACGCAGTAAAAACACAATTTGATAGAGAGACTATACCCTCTGGAAACTCCTGAGTTTCCAATTTTCAAAGTTTGAAATTATTTTAAATTAGCAATGGTTACACATGAATAATAAAATGAATGGTTACCTATGAAGTAAAATGTTACCTTCAAATTAACATTTTTAAAATTTTATGTATACATTTTAAGGTAACAAATAGATTTAACCAGATGTTTACTCCATTCCTTTTCATGGGATCTGTCTACAGGCTAAGAGAAGCAAACATGCTTAATTTTAAGTGAGACTCATGACTAAGATATGTGACCACTTGGAAGCTCTTTGCCAGGGAGCCTTTAGGACCAGCACCTTGTGTTTCAGCAGTATGAAGTGAATGGAGATGTGAGTCCTTTGATTTTGGGTGTGTTCTCTGAGGTTTGCACAGAAATCACAGAAGGTTTTGAAATTGTTAGTCACTTTTGCAAGAGATCGTAACCTGTGAGTCACTGGTGCACTAATTAAACTTGGGAGCAACCCAGTCAAGTTCCAAAATGTTAGCAAAAGTCACTGACACCAAGAGTGAGATGCTCGAGGTTTTTCATCTTTTCTTGTCCTACACAAAAGCATGGCATGCATTTTTGTTCTACACAAAAGCATGACGAAGATGTTAAGGATGTGAATAACCACCGCTGAAGAGCTTGGGAAGAAGACCAGCCACAGGAGCTCTTCTGCCAGGAACCCCCTCCATGCACTTGGACATCTTGTCCACCTCTCGACCCAGTTTTCCCAGGAAGGAAATGGACATGATCCAGGATTCTAAGGGGAGGCACAGCCTTTTGGAGGGAATGGCCACATTACGAGAAGGTTTCTTTCTTTCCTACCACTCCTCTGATGTCCATTTGTCTCTGTGTAGAGAGAAGTCCCTGTAAAAGCCTCACTATAGAGAGCTTGGGGAAAGATGGTTTCTTTTTCTGTCTCTAGGCAGGCCAATTAGCAACACTCCATGAACAGCAGAGCCCTGCACAGAACGCTGAGACCGTGTCTACACTGAGACCGTGTCTATAACCCTCCCTCTCCTTTTCTGCTGTATTTGTTCTTAATAGTATTATCACGATCTGGCATTGTAAAATGTAGCTATTTGTTCATGTTTTCATACTATCTCTTTCCTCACTAGAATATAAGCTTTGGGAGAGTAGGGGTATATTGTATTTGCTAATGCCTAAGATCCCTTGTGCGCAGACACACACAATAAATCGTTTTTGAATATCGTCCTCATTCTTTCACTTGCAGTTTGATTGTGAGCCATTTGTCTACAGAATGAAGAGAGTCACTCCTTTGCTTTCTGTTTGTCTGCTTTTACTGAAATCAGAGCAAGTGCACTAGGCTAAGCAAAAAGGACAGCCCGGGGGCTTGGGAGCCTCTTGGGGAAGGAGAGGTGATTTCCTCTTTTATGTATTTTCCTGAGTAGAGAGGAATTTCTCTTGATTCTCAAGGAGGCTCATAGATTGGAAAGCCTTCCTCTGTCTATCTGGGTGGCCAGCCAGCCTGAGGGGCTTACGGCAGCCGTGGCCAAACGTTTGCAAAATGGGAAATTAATTTTTGAATTCTCTGAAACATTTTTCCTTTGTAAGACCTGTAGCTGCAACACATTTTAATTTGCATTAGAATGCACTGCTTTTAAAAAATTATATCAATTACCCTTTTAATAGTAGGTATATAAATCACTATCAGACCTACCATTAGAAAAAAGGAATTCTAAATGAACACAGTGAATATTTAGTATAGCCACTCTAGAGAACAGGATGGTGGGTCCTCAAAAAAGTTACAAATAGAGCTACCATCTGATCCAGCAATTCTGCTGCTGTGTGCATATCCAAAATAAAGGGAGTTAGTATATTGAGGAGATATTTGCATTCCCTTGTATACTGCAGCACTATTCACAGCAGCCAAGACGTGGAATCAACCTAAGTGAATGAATGGATAAGGACCATGTGGTACATGTACACAATGGAATTTTATTATTTTTTTTTATTCAACCATAAAAACAAATGAAGTCTTGTCATTTGCAACATGAATGAAACTGGAGGACATTATGATAAGTGAAATAAGCCAGGTACAAAAAAACAAATGTTGCATATTGTCGTTAATATGTGGGAGATTAAAAAAAAATGAACTCATGAAGATAAAGAATGGAATGATGATTACCAGAGGCTAGGAAGGGTGGTGAGAGAGTGGTAAGGATAAGATGGTTAATGGGTGCAAATAAACAGTCAGAAAAAATAAAATTTAGTGTTTGGCTGACTATAGGTCATCACAATAAGATGATTATGATGGTAATTTATGGTATATTTCAAAACAACTGAAGAGTGGAATTGGAATGTTTGTAACACAAATAAATAATAAATACTCTTGAGGTGATAGATCCCGCAATTGCCCTGATGTGATCTTGCACATTGTATGCTTGTATCAAAATATTACGTGCACCCAAATATATACAAAAATTATGTATTTGTGAATAATATAATTATGATTATGATTATTAAAACATTTTCAATAAAGTAAAAGGTAACTCTTAAGCCAAAAAAGGTAAATCTAAGCAAAAATACTGTTATTCAAATGGGTAATTATACTAAAATCATCAAATTCTGGGTTTGCTTGCTATCGATATGAAAAGGTGTTGTATTAATACATGGAAATAATATCTGCGGTCTCTTCAAGATTCCTCTAAATCTCTTCCTCCTTTTCTCACCCCAACTTTTGTTTCCTTTTTCCATTCCTCCACCTTCCTCTACAGAACTATGTCCTCCAGAATGGTTCTGTCAATCCCAGTACAGAGGTTGCTGCCTCGAGGGTAGACATGGCTGCTCACACCTCGTGGAGCATGAGCCGGCAGCCTCTCACCTCAGGCACCCTGCAGACCACCCACCACCTGCAATCCCCGCAGGAGTGGCAGAAATCCTCAACAACATTATTACCAATTAACACATAAATCAGGGTCCCAGGGAAATAGAAGAAGGAAGAAATAAACATGGATTAAGAAGGTCAGCATTGATCAGTTGTAAGTGGCCGTAATGCCTGTGGGGAGAGGCAGTAACCCTGCAGTTATTGGGCAAAAGGAAGAACTCCAGCAGGCCAGGGCCAAAGAGCAAATGAACCACCCAAGAGGTGAGAAGCACCAACCACTTCACCTTATTGGAGATTATAAAGGCTAACTTTGGGCTTCGTTTCTTCTTGTTTTGGTTCCTTGAGGGGTAAGGTTAGGTTGTTTTTTCAGTCTTTCTTTTTTAAAAAATATAGGCATTTATTTCTGTGAACTTCCCCTTAGTACTGCTTTTGCTATGTCCTGTAAATTTTGATAAGTTGTGTTTTCATTTGTATTTATCTCAAAATGTTTCTGATTTCTTCTTTGACTCATTGGCTATTTAAGAATGTATTTTTACTCCTACCAACAGTGGAAAGCATTCCTATTTTTTCACATTCTCTCCAGCATCTGTTGTTTCCTGACTTTTTAATAATCGCCATCCTAACTGGTACAGGGTGGTATCTCATTGTGGTTTTGATTTGCATTTCTCTAAGACCAGTGATGATGAGCTTTTTTTCATGTTTGTTGGCTGCATAAATGTCTTCTTTTGAAAATTATTTGATCATATTTTTCACCTACTTTTTGATGGGGTTGTTTTTCCTTGTAAATTTGTTTAAGTTCTTTGTAGATAGAACTGCCATGTGATCCAGCAATTCCACCGCTAGATCTGGCGAGAACTCACTCACTGTCCTGAGAACTGCATGGGGGTAACTGCCCCCATGATTCAATTATCTACCACTGGTTTCCTCCCATGATGAGTGGGGAATATGGGAACTACAATTCAGGATAAGATTTGGGTGGAGACACAGCCAAACCATATCAAATATTCTTCTTTGTCCTACTTGCTGTTGAGGGTTTTCTGCACTTCCTACATATTTTGGGTAACATAATAAAATTTTCTCTTCTGTTTGGGTTAATATAGAAATGGAGTAAGTGGGTTATAATTCTACCAATGTCACTAACTACGTTTGCAACACTGAAGAAGCTACAGTGCCACTTCAATACATAGTTTGCTCATCTGTAAAAGAGTATTTACATGGCAGCATCACCTTTTAATATAAATATGAGGTGAATTTCTCCTGATCTGGGTGACGTTAAGTGAATTTACATGTTGTAGAGAAATTGAGCAAAGTCTCTCCCATGGTGACATCAAAGACTACGGTGCCAACATAATTATTTGAATGACAACTTTTATATTTATAAAAATGATATATGCTCACTATAAAACACTCAGATAATTCAGAAAATTAAAAATAATAAATGTTCTCAAATCCTCAAAAATAGTATTGTTGTTATTTGGTAAGTGTCATCTCAGATATTTCTCTTCACAGATATATAATAGAAGGACGAAGAGGAAGAGAAAGAAATTTCTAAGTATGGATTCAGTCCATACATATTACTTTAAATTTTAAAAGTATTACATGTAATAGCTCTTAATTCTATCCAAGAGAGGAAAAGTTAAGGAAGAGTCGAAATTCAGATTAATATTTATTCCTCCCTTAGAAACTCGTTTCCATAAATTTGTTCAGAGCCTAAGAAAGATTAGAGAATCAAAAACGCCTTACACACCACTCAGATCTTCACGGCCTCACTTGTCCCGTTGCAGCCTTCTACTGCCTCACAGCAGTTTTATAAAGATGCAGCATGCTATGCTGGGCACTTCTTCTCCCACTCTGGGTTTCCCTGTGGCTTTCACTGTAGGAACCTGCTTAGCACAGAGTTGACCCAAAAGTGCAGAGGAGTTAAAACCCAGGATAAGACTTTTTAATGGAAAATTAGAGTTAAATCATTCCTACTTTCTCCACAGTCTCAAGCAGTGTGATCTTAAGATGCAATTTTCACATTTCTTGGGGTCACATTTCCATGAGTCAAGCAAGCATTCACACTTAGCAGTGGCTCACCTGACAGCTCACCTCTATACGTCCTCCTCCTACCTTGCCCCTCCACTTGCATTCCTTAGTCCAGCCTCTGGAATTGTACTTCCTCCAATAGTATTAGGCCCTACCTTCATTTTTATGCTCTAAAATTCACTGAATTCGTTCTAAATAATTCATTGAATTTATTCTAAAATATTGGCACTAGAAATGGCACTCCTCAAAATCTTTAGATTGTTAGGAAAATAGCCTGTGAAAATGATGTTTTGGTATTTTTGAACTCATTACTGGCAATAGGAATCCCAGTGCTGGTGGTAAGAGGAATGGTGTTCACAATCCCTGTCATCCATGAAATTGCCTGTGGTTAATTGGAATAAGATACAGTTGGCATCGGGATGTGTGGGGATTGTAATGCGTAGTATTAGGGAAGCTAATGTTTATAAGGACTGTGGAGTGGTTCAGCCTCATTAATGACATTGGAAACATTTCAAAAAATAAATAATAGGCTCAGGGCATCAAAATGGTAACTTAAGACACTCTGTAAAAGCCAAAGGGCCTCGACAGCATTCGTTTGGAGGATTTTGACCTCTCATAGCTTTGGGATAAACTTTGAAGGTGAAGTTCACAATCACACCATAAAGCGTTGGGCTGAAAAAAAGACAGAATGCCGTCCAGACAGGTGACTAATTAGAAAAATCATGGGAAGCAGAGGCCTCAGATGGGGACACCGAATGATACGGTTTGGCTGTGTCCCCACTGAAATCTTTTCTTGAATTATGGCCCCATAACTCCCACATATTGTGGGAGGAACCTGGTGGTAGATAACTGAATCATGGGGGCAGTTTCTCCTATACTACTTTTGTAGTGAGTAAATCTCATGAAACCTGGTGGTTTTATAAGAAGTTTTCTCTATCACTTGGCTCTCACTCTCTCTTGACTGTCACCATGTAAGACATAGCTTTCGCCTTCCACCATGATTGTGAGGCCTTCCCAGCCACATGCGATTGTGAGTCCTTTAAACCTCTTTTTCTTTATGAATTATCCAGTCTCAGGTATGTTTTTATCAGCGATGCGAAAATGGACTAATGCAGTAAATTGATCCTGGTAGAGTGGAGGGCCGCTGTAAAGATGCCTGCAAATGTGGAAGCTACTTTGAAATTGGGTAACAGGAAGAGATTGGAACAGTTTGGAGGGCTCACAAGAAGAAAAGAAAATGTGGGAAAGTTTGGAACTTCCGAAAGACCTGTTAAATGGCTTTGACCAAAATGCTGATAATGATATGGACAATGAAGTCCAGGCTGAGGTGGTCTCAGGTGGAGATGAGGAACTTGTTGGAAAATGGAATAAAGATGATTCTTGCTATGTTTAAGCAAAGAGACTGGTGGCATTTTGCCTGTGCCCTATAGATTTGTGGAACTCTGAACTTGAGGAAGATGATTTAGGGTATCTGGCGGAAGAAATTTCTAAGCAGCAAAGCATTCATGACTTGGGTGCTGTTAAAAGTATTCAGTTTTAAAAGAGAAACAGAGCATGACAGTTTGGAAAATTTGGCTGACCACAGTGGCTCACACCTGTAATCCAGCACTTTGGGAGATTGAGGTTGGTGGATCATGAGATCAGAAGTTTGAGACCAGCCTGGCCAATATGGTGAAACACCATCTCTACTAAAAATACAAAATTTAGCTTGGAGTGGTGGCATGCACCTGTAGTCTCAGCTACTCAGGAGACAGGCAGGAGATTGCTCCAGTGCACTCCAGCCTGGGTGACAGAGCAAGACCCCATCTCAAAAAAATTTTTCTTTGAAAAATTTGCAGCCTGATGATGTGATAGAAAAGAAAATCTCATTTTCTTAGGAGAAATTTAAGCCGGCTGCAGAAATTCACATAAGAAATGAGGAACCAAATGTTAATACCAACACAATGGGAAACATGTCTCAAGGGCATGTCAGAGATCTTTGAGGCAGCCCATCCCATCACAGGCCTGGAGGTCTAGGAGGGAAAATTAGTTTTGTAAGCTGGGCCCAGGGCTTCCCTCTTGTGTACAGGCTAGGGACTTGATGCCCTGCATCCCAGCCTCCCAGCCATGGCTAAAAGGGGCCAAGGTATAGCTCAGCCGATGGATTCAGAGGGTGCAAGCCCCAAGCCTTGGCAGCTTCCACGTGGTATTGAGTCTATGAGTATACAGAAGTCATGAATTGCCATCTGGGAATCTCTGTGTAGATTTCAGAAGATGTATAGAAATGACTGAATATCCAGGCAGAAGTTTGCTGCAGGGGTGGGGCTCTCATGGAAAACTTCTGCTAGGGGAGTGCAGACAGGAAATGTGGGATTGAAGCCCCCACACAGAGTCCCCACTGGGGCACTGCCTAGTGGAGCTGTGAGAAGAGGGCAAGCAACCTCCAAACCCCAAAATGATATATCCATTGACAGCTTACACTGTGCACCTGGAAAAGCCATAGACACTCAACACCAGCCCATGAAAGCAGCTGCGAGGGAGCTGCCCGTAAAGTCACAAAGGTAGAGCTACCCAAGACCATGGGAACCCACCTCTTGCATCAATGTAACCTGGATGTGAAACATGGAGTCAAAGGGATCATTTTTGAGCTTTAAGATTTGACTGCCCCACTGGATTTTGGACTTGCATCTGGCCTGTAGCCCTTTTGTTTTGGCGAATTTCTCTCATTTGGAATGGCTTTATTTATCTAATGCCTGCACCCCCATTGTATCTAGAAAGTAACTAACTTTCTTTTGATTTTACAGACTCATAGTCAGAAGGGATTTGCCTTGTGCCAGATGAGACTTGGACTTTTCCTTTTCGAGCTAATGCTGAAATGAGTTAAGACATTGGGGAACTGTTGGGAAGGCATGATTGATTTTGAAATGTGGGGACATGAGACTTGAGAGAGGCCATCAGTGGAATTACATGGTTTGGCTGTGTTCCCACCCAAGTCTCATCTTGAATTGTAGCTCTCCTAACTCCCATGTGTTGTGAAAGGAACCTGGTGGGAGATAGTTGAATCATGGAGGCAGTTTCTCCCATACTGTTCTTGTGGTAGTGAATAAGTCTCATCAGATCTGATGGTTTTGTAAGAGGTTTTCTTCTTTCAATTGACTCTCATTCTTTCTTGCTTGCCACTATGTAAGACATGCCTTCTGCTTTCTGCCATGATTGTGAGGCCTCCCCAGCTAAGTGGAACTATAAGTCCATCAAACCTTTTTCTTTGTAAATTACCCAGTTTGGGGTATGTCTTTATCGGCAGCATGAGAACAGAATAGTACACTAGATAAGCCTGAGTTTCTTTAAACCACAAATTCTTTTTAGGATTCAAGAGCAGCACTCTCTTTTTTGTTGGAGAAGGGTAGCCTCTCCTTGCCTGAAGAAGGCCCAACTTCACCTGAAGGAAAGGCTTCACCTAAGAACACTTGATTTCACTACAGCATCAGAGTCTCTTAATGGCAGAATTGATAAAATAGAAGAAGGAATTAGTGAGCATGAAGACAGGCTATTTGAAAATACACAATCAGAAACAACAAAAGAAAGAAGAATAAAAAGAATAAAGCATACCTATAAGATGTAGAAAATAGCTTCCAATGGCAAATTATTGGCCTTAAAGAAAGAGTTATTGGCCTTGAAGTTATTGGCTTAAAAAAAAGGTATTGGCTTTAAAGAAAAGGTAGAGAAAGAGATAAGGGTAGAAAGTTTATTCAAATAAATAACAGAGAACTTCCTAAACCTAGAGAAAGATACCAATATTCAAGTACAAGAAGGTTATAGAACAACAAGCCAATTTAAGGAGACTATTTCAAGGTATTTAATAATTGAACTCTAAAAAGTCAAAGAAAGGATCCTAAAAGCAGGAAGAGACAATGAACAAATAACATACAATGGTGCTCCAACAGGTCTGGCAGCAGACTTTTTAGTGCAGGCCAGGAGAGAGTGACATGACTGTTTAAAGGGTTGATGGAAAAAGACTTTTACCCTAGAATAGTATATTCGGCAAAAATATCCTTCAAGCATGAAGGAGAAATACATACCTTCTTGGACAAACAAAAGCTGAGGGATTTCATCAACATCAGACCAGTTCTACAAGAAATGCTAAAGGGAGTTTTTCAAACAGAAAGAAAAGGAGGTTAATGAGCAAGAAGAAATTATCTGAAGGTACAAAACTCACTGGTAATAGTAAGCCCATACAAAAACAAAGAATATTATAATGGTGTAATTGTAATGTGTAAACTCCTCTTAAATAGAAAGATTAAATAATGAATGAATCAAAGTCAATAACTACAACAGCTTTTCAAGACAGAGAGAGTATATAATAAGACACAAATACAACAGAGTAAAAAAGTAGGGAAATGAAGTTAAAGTATAGAGTTGTCATTAGTTTTCTATTTGCATTGGTGTTTGCTTATGTAATCAGTATTGTCATCAATTTTAAATAACTGGTATTTGCGACTCACAGTAACCACAAATTGAGCAACACAAAAAAGATACACAAAATATTAAAAGAAAGAAGTTAAATAATAGCACCAGAGAAAATCAACTTCACTAAAAGTAAGATGGGAATGAAGGAAAGAAGGAAAAGAGATGACAAAACAACCAGGAAACAAATAACAAGATGGCAGGAGTAAGTGTCTACTTTCAATGATAACATTGAATGTAAATGGACTAAATACTTCAGTCAAAAGACATAGACTTGCTGAATGAATAGACAAAACAAGATCCAATGATCTGTTGCCTACAAGAAACACCTTTCACCTATAAAGATACGCATACACTTAAAATAAGAAGATGGAAAAAAATATTCTATGCCAATTAAAACCAAAAAGCAGTAGTAGGTATACTTATATCAGACAGAATAGATATCAAGACAAAAAGTGTAAGAAGAGATAAAAAAGGTTATTATATAATGATAAAGGGATCAATGCCCAGATGAACTGCCCAGATATATCAAATAAAACAAATATTTTTGGAGCCAAAGAGAGAGATGGATATTAACACATAATAACTGGAGACTTCAGCACTCCACTTTCAGCATTATACAGGTCTCCCAGACAGAAAATAAATAAATAAGCATTGGACTTAATCTGAACTATAGAACAAATGGACCCAATAGACATTTACAAAACATTTTATCCAAAGGCCACAGAGCACATATTCTTCTCTTCAGCACATGAATCATTCTCAAGCATAGACCATATTTTAGGACACAAGTAAAAATAAATCTTAAAACATTCAAAAAATTGAAATATCAAGCATCTTCTCTGACCACAATGAACAAAACTAGAAATCAACAATAAGAGAAGTTTTTAGAAACCATTAAAACACCTGGAAATCAAATACAGGTATTGATCGACTTACGACCTATGCAACGTACGACCATTCGACTCTACAACCACAATTGCTAGCCACGACTGCTCCGCATCTGGCAGCGCAAACGTTGCCCAGCTGGGCGTACGACAGTGCGGACCAGCTTCCGACTGCACTACCATCTCTGCGTGCACCATTTCAACTGTTACCCCAGACTTGGTACAGCAATTTGTTTTTGTGTCTTGGATATTTTTCATCAAACCCCTCCCAATAAACTTCTTATACATTTCGAAGCAATGGACCCAAACATCGAACGATTTGCAAGGATTGAATGGATGGCGCACGATGTGTTTCGTTCGTATTGTGAAATTTATAAAAAGAAACATACAATTCAGACAAAGCTCACCATGTTTATGAAAAAACCAGCTCCGGTAACCCCAACTGCTGTCTCAGATGATGACATTAATGATCCACAGCCAAGCACTAGTGGCCAATAAAATGTTTCATACATGTTTATATATTGCGATATGTTTTACAATTGGGAAAATGTTTCCTATGGTATTTTTTACACCTGTATTTTGTATTTTTGTATGCACTTGTGTTTTGTAATTTTGTATGTTTTGCAAATATTAAACCAGTTGTACTGGTAATGCAGCGTTTTACCTAAACCTGACGAATGTAAAAATGAGAAACAAAATGGTGTAGAGATGATACAAATGGCATAAAATGAAAAAAGAAAATTATGATTTATAACAATAATGAAAGAAAATTATGATAAAATATGACTTAAAGATTTTTATAACATCATTTCACAGTACTGTACATATAGCCTACTCAACTTACGACCAAATCACTTTACGACCGGTCTGTCAGAACCAATCGTGGTCGTAAGTCAAGCACTAGCTGTAATATACTCCTAAATGACCAATGGGTCAATGAAGAAATTAAGAAAGTTGAAAAATTTCTTGAAACAAATGATAATGGAAACACAACATACCAAAATGTATGGAATACATTGAAAACAGTAGTAAGAGGGAAACCAAGTGTCTGCATCGAAAAAGAAGAAAAACTTCCAATAACCAAATTTTGCATCTTCAAGAACCAGAAAAACAAGAGCAAGTCAAACACAAAATTAGTAGAAGAAGTGAAATAATAAAAAGCAAAAATAATGAAATTGAAATTAAAACATACAAAAGATCAACAAAACAAACTCTTCTTTTTTAAAGATGAAGAAAATTGACAAACCTCTAGCCAGACTAACAAAGAAAAAAGGGAGAAGGCCCAAATAAATAAAATCAGAGATGTAAAAGGAGACATTATAACTGATACCACAGAAATTCAGAGATCATTATTGATGGCTATGATGAGCAACTATATGCCAATAAATTGGAAAAACTTAAAGGAAATTGACAAATTCCTAGACACATACAGTCTACCAAAATTGAACCATGAAGAAATTCAAAACTCAAACAGACCAGTAACAAGTAACAAGATCAAAACTGTAATAAAAAGTCTCCTGGCAAAGAAAAGCTCATGACTTGATAGCTTCACTGCTGAATTTACCAAACATTTAAAAAACCTATACCAAACCTACTTAAACTATTCCAAAAAATAAAGGAAAGAATACTTTCAAACTCATTCTATGAAGCCAGTATTACCCTAACACTAAAACCAAAGACACATCAAAATAAGAAGATTATAAGCCAGTATCTCTGATGAATATTGATGCAAAATCCCTCAACAAAATACTAGCAAACAAATTCAAAAATACATTAGAACAATCATTCATCACGACCAAGTGGGACAACGTGTGATCCACATGATAAATTGATGTGAAAAAGAATTTGATAAAATTCAATATTCCTTCATGATAACCCTCAAAAAACAGGATATAGAAAAAATATACCTTAACATAAGAAAAGGCATATATGACAGACCCACAGCCAGTATCATACTTCATGGGGAAAAACTAAAAGCTTTTCCTCTAAGATCTAGAACATAACAAAGATGCCATGTCACCACTGTTGTTCCACACAGTACTGCAAGTCCTAGCCAGATCAGACAAGAGAAAAAAAAATGAAAAGCATCCAAATTGGAAAGGAAGGCAGCAAATTATCCTTGTTTGCTGATATAATCTTTTATTTGGAAAAAATCATGACTCTACCAGAAAACTATTAGAACTGTTTTTTTTTTTTAATTCAGTAAAGTGGCAGGATACAAAATCAACACACACAAAAATTAGCAGCATTTCTATATGCCAACAGTGAACAAGAAGTCAAGAAATAAAATAACCACAAATAAAATTAAATACCTAAGAATTAACTTGACTAAAGAAGTGAAAGGTCTCTACAATGAAAACTATCAAACATTGATGAAATTGAAGAGGACACAAAAAACTGAAAGGTATTCTATGTTGATAGATTAAAAAAATCACTATTGTTAAAGTGCCTATACTATCCAATGCAATCTACAGATTCTATACAATTCCTATCAGAATACTAATGACATTCTTCGTGTAAATAGAAAAAGCAATTCTAAAATTTATATGGAACCATGAAAGACCCAAAAAGCAAATTATCCTAAGCAAACAGAACAAAACTGTTAAGTGTTTGTCTTTCTGTGCCTGGCTTATTTTGCTTAACAGTTAATTTAATTGTACACTTAAAAATAAATCATATAATTTGATTTCTTATACCTCAAAGGATAAATGCTTGAGATATGTTGGATACCACATTTACTCTGATGTAATTAATATACATTACATGCCTAAGGCAAGATATCTCATGTACCTCATAAATGTATACATTATATTATGTACTACAAAAATTAAAAATAAAAAAAATTCTACAGTACTCACAGTGATCTACAGATTCCATGCAATTCCTATCAAAATCCCAATGACAGTTTTTACAGAAATAGATAAAAAACTTAAATATGATATCTCAAGGGACCTCAAATAGCCAGTCTTACAACCTTAAAATATTATAATAAAGTTGGAGGCCTAACATTTCTTTATTTGCAAACAACTATGAAGCAACAATAATCACGATGGTATAGTACTGGCATAAAGATAGATGTGTTGACCAATGAAACAGAATAGAGAACTGAGAAGCTTTGCCTTTATTGCCAAGTGGTTTTCAACAAGGGTGCCAAGACTACGCACTGAGGAAAGGACAGTCTCTTCAACAGATGATACTGGGAAAAGCGGATATTAATGTGCATAAAGGGGAAGCTTTGTATATACCATATGCAAAACATTAACTATAAATGGATGACAGACCTAAACATAAGATCAAAAACTATGAAAATCCTAGAAGAAAATATAGGGGGAAAGCTTTAGGACATTGAATTTGTTAATAATTTCTTGGATATGATATGATATCACAGGCAATGAAAGCAAAAATAGACAAACAGGACCATATCAAACTTAGAGATATCTGCACATCAAAGGAAATAATCAAGAAAGTGAAAAAGCAATCTATGGAGAGAAATAAAATATTTGAAAACCATCTATCTGATGAAGGTTAATATATATGTCCATATATATGAAATTTCTGCAACTCAATGACAGAAATGCAAATAACTTGATTTAAAAGTGGACAAAATATTTGGATACACATTTTCCCAAAAAACATACAATGGCCCACAAGCATATGAAAGGATGTTCAGCATCACTAATTATGAGAGAAATGCAAATCAAAACTGCAATGAGATACTACTTCATACTCACTAGAATGGTCCCCATCAAAAGAATTGAAAATGGAGATATTGGAATCCTTGTGTACATATAATGGAATATTATGCAGCCTTGAAAAAGAGAAATTTGTTTCACAGGATACGGCATAGATGGACCTCTAAGGCATTATTCTAAGCAAAATAAGTCAGCTACAAGGGGAGAAATGCTGTCAGAGTCCATATGAACTATCTAAAGTCATCAAAATCATAGAAATGGAAAGCAGAAAGGGGATTGTCAAGGACTGGGGAATGAGTGTTCATGAGTATGAAGTTTCAGTTTTGAAGGATGAAAAAATTCTAGATGTCTGTTTCACAACATGTGAATGTACTTGACATCAGGCAACTGCATATTTAAAATAACTACAACAGCCAATTTAATGTTGGGTGTTTTTTTTTAAACCACAATAAAAAAAAATATGTAGGATTCTGTAAAGTGGTACATCCCAGAGGCCCTTCTCTTCTCTCGTAGCTGTCTGGGTGATAAATAGGAGTTTTAATTTTCTCCTTGAATATGTTAAAGAGGTGCTCCAAATTGTAACTTATTAGGGAGAATTTTAACGATGTTGGTGATTCAGCTTTCGCCATTACTGCCTCTGGGAAGAGGGGGAATGGGGTTGGGACAAGGTGTGGAGCCACACTGAGCTGTATTATAACTTCTTTCTTTTGCTTATATACCTTATATAAGGGGCATTTTTTATAGGTATAACATGGTACAGTAGGTTAGATCCCTTTCCTTGTTTGCTCATTATAATAGAATTTTTTTACTGGGCATTTATTTATTTACTAGGTACTTAGGGAAGGGAGATGATGTGATCTGGCTTCATCCTCCCATTTTTAATACATCTTGTGAGCATTCTTGCATGTTATTTAATTTACTAAGAAACTCATTGCTATAATATGACTTACTTTATATTATAACCCATTTAATACACATTGAGCATGTACTGTGTCCCATACTCTGGGCAAAGTACTGAGGCTAAAAAGAGAAATAAGATACACTGACAGTTGTGGTCTCAAGTTTTCGTACCCCCAAACTTCTTAGTTGAAATCCAATCCCCGTATAATGGTATTAGGACGTGGGGCCTCTGGGAGATAATTAGGTCAGGAAAGTGGGGCGCGAATAAATGGAATTAGTGATATTTTAAGAAGAGGCCAGAGAGCTAGTTCCTCCTCTTGCCACCATGAGAAGTCAGAAGTCTGCGGGCTGGAACTTGGTCTCAGGCCGCAGACTTCCTGCCTTATGTGAGGATAAATGTCCATTGTTTAAGAGCCAGCTCAGGACCACTTGCTATGCAGCTAAGCTGACTGAGGCATTGACTGACACTCAGTCCCTTCTGAGAGTGGCACAGAACTGTTTAGTGTGGTGAGCACAGGGACCCCATACAACATCCAGGCAAGGTCAGCTCAAGGTCAGCAGGGAAAGACCAGGACTTGAGACCCGGAAGAACATGCGTGTTTAACCTGGCTCTGTTACAACAGCTTGTCTCTGGAACAGATTGACGGCAACCCACTTGGAGACGGGCTCAGAAAAGCGCACTTTGTAAGTCTTTCTCTATGGGTGACTCAAGGTAGTTCTTTCTAAAAAGCAGGTAATAATTCCTTTCAAAATCATAACAAAAATGAATTAGAACAGTGATAATATCCCATGCTGTTAGGAAAGGGGAAAGGGACATTCTGTTCATGTTACTGAAACAACTATAAACTGTTTCAATGGTTTTAGAAAACAACTTGACAGAACCTATTAAAATAAAAATACGCTTGCATTTTGACACAGAAGAGCACCTTTGGGGAATCTATCCTACCAATATAATACCATCAGTTTATAAGCCTAGGTGAGTAAGATTGTTTACTGAAGCATTATTTATAGTGCTGACAAAATACAGAAACTGGTATATCAACTGTCAGAACATGGAAAATGGAATGCATCTTAGTACATTCATCTGTAGAATATTACAAATCCATTAAGGAATGTAATGATATAGTGTTAATTGAAAAAGACCATTTGCTGAGTACCATATATGAACTGAGAAGGTCTTTCCATTTAGAGTGTGTATGTGGCGTGTGTGCTCTCTATGTCTCTGTTTGTGGCTATGTGCATTTTTATTAGTACAGGAAACAGTACGGAAGGCAGTATACTAAGGTTTTAACATTGATTGTGTTGGAGAAGGGGGTGGGTAACTAGGGAAGGAGGAAGCAATCATTGTCTTTGACTTTGTGATTCCCTGTGGCGAATTGTTGATTTTGTTTGTTGTAACAAGCAGCATGCATTACTTTCGTAGTTTGAAAGGAAAATCCAATGAGGCAAGAAGAAATAAAATAAAAATCTCAATTGTTTGTGGCCTAGGGGCCGAATACGGCAGGCTCAGGGTTGAGGAATGTCCTTGCCCACTGTGTAACTTTCATGTCACACACCCTGGTCCCTCGTGCCCATGCTCATTCTGCACCGCCCAGCAGGCACCAGTAGTGTGAGTGTTCCCTCTGAGAGCACCCATCAGTGTGAGACACACAGAGCTGTTGTGTGTGAGTTCTAGGATAGTCACTCCGTTCTCTGTGAATCCATCACTCATGTAGAGCTCTAACTCTCTCTGGAAACAAAGCACTGAGGTAGGTAAATGGAGCACTTAAGCAAGGTAAGATGTTCAGTGCTGTCACACTGCACCTTCTAAGTGACCTCTGTTCCTTTAGCCTAAACACAATACTCCAAAAAACTCCTTAAACAATTTCCAGGCTGGGCACAGTGGCTCGCACCTGTAATCCCAGCACTATGGGAGGCCAAGGCTGTGGACCACCTGAGATCAGGAGTTCGAGACCAGCCTGGCCAACATGGTAAAACCTCATCTTTCCTAAAATTACAAAAAAATTAGCTGAGCATGGTGGCTCTCACCTTTAATCCCAGCTACTCGGGAGGCTGAGACAGGAGAATCACTTGAGCCCAGGAGGTGGCGGTTGCAGTGAGCCAAGATGGTACCACTGCACTCCAGCCTGGGCGACAGAGCGAGACTTTCTCTCAAAAGAAAATTTTCCATTTCAAAGTCATATTAATACGTCTTTTCATAATCCTAGATAAAATGTGTCCAGGAAAGATGTTTTCCCATCAAGTGCACAGCATAAAAACTAGGGCTGCCCTAGTTCATGCAGAAAAAAATGAAGCGATAAGGGAATATTCCTTCGTTCTCCAGTTTATATGACTTGCTCTTGGCAACTGCCATGTTTAAACGAGGCCTTCATCTTCAAAGCTTTCATGGAAAAGACTATTATCCATAGTAAAAATGTTTAAGAAAATTCACGTGCATTTCTAAACAAGTTGTAGGGATCTTTACAAAGCCCCTTTAAAAATTCAAACAGTATGCATAATTTGTAGCTGATGTGGAGGCTTCAGGCTAGACCTGGGAGTGTAACATGGTGAAGGAAATGAGAATCAGTCTGTTCTCTTGAATTTTCCTCGCACAAGGCTTGGTGCCATTTCATTCTACAAGAACTCTAAAGGTGCCTGAGCAGAATCCATAAAGAATTGTTTTCAAGACTTCTGTTTTCTGCTCAGCATCAGAAAGAATTGCCGGGCGCGGTGGCTCACGCCTGTAATCCCAGCACTTTGGGAGGCCGAGGCGGGTGGATCACAAGGTCAAGAGATCGAGACCATCCTGGTCAACATGGTGAAACCCCGTCTCTACTAAAAATACAAAAAATCAGCTGGGCATGGTGGCACGTGCCTGTAATCCCAGCTACTCAGGAGGCTGAGGCAGGAGAATTGCCTGAACCCAGGAGGCGGAGGTTGCGGTGAGCCGAGATCGCGCCATTGCACTCCAGCCTGGGTAACGAGAGCGAAACTCCGTCTCAAAAAAAAAAAAAAAAAAAAAAAAAAAAAAAAAAAAAAAAAAAAAAAAAAAAAAAAAAAAAAAAAAAAAAACACCAAAAAAAAAAAAAAAAAAAAAAAAAAAAAGAATTACCCGGCAGGTCAACTGTTTTATTTCAAGAATTGTTCAATGTATTTCATAGTCTGCCCAACATTTAAAAAACAATTTCTCTTTTACATAGTAAAAGTGCAATACTATAGGTGATTAAGTGACTGAAAACCCCTGCCTTCCACCCTAGGCTGGAGATGATGTGGGAAGAAATGAGAATGCCACAGAATTAGGGGGGAGGGGGATCCAAAATGAAATTTTACAGCAGTGTCCTTTTCCCTGGGTGGCTTTGTCACTGTCACTCATGGGCTCCTTGGGCCCGAGTCTCAGGAGGTGTCCCCTGCCTCCACGTGTTTTCATTCTTCTCTTTCACTGCCCCTTTCTGACCCAGTGTCAATTTCCTCTTCCTCTGGAGCTGCAACAGCACATTCATCCTTCACCTGTCACCAGGTGATGAGGCTGTTCCTCTGTGCTTCCTTGACACTGAACCTCAGTCTGATGAGCTGGAGTAGGAGGATTCAATCCTCAGGGCCTGAATGGTTGCTGTGCAATGCTGAGTAAATTGCTTAACCTTTCTGGGCCTTAGCTACCTCATCTTTTAAAGAAGAATTTGGGGCTAGGCTTGGTGGCTTACATCTGTAATCCCAGAACTTTGGGAGGCTGAGGTGGGTGGATCGCTTTAGCCCAGGAGTTTACGGGCAGCGAGAGCAACATGGGAAACCCTGTCTCTACAAAAAAAAAATACAAAAATAATTACCTGGATGTGATGACATGCACCTGCAGTCCTAGCTACTTGGGGGGCTGAAGTGAGAGGATCACTTGAGCCCAGTAGGCCAAGGGTGCAGTGAGCCTTCATCATGCCAAGGCACTCCAGCCTGGGTGACAAAGAGTAACTTGTCTCAAAAAAAAAAAAAAATCAGCCAGGCATGGTGGCTCACATCTGTAATCCCAGCTACTTGGAAGGCTGAGGCAGGAGAATCATGTGAACCCAGGAGGTGGAGGTTGCAGTGAGCCAAGATTGCACCACTGCACTCCAGCCCTAGAGACAGTGTGAGACTCTGTCTCAAAAAATAATAATAATAAATAAATTTTGGACCAGATGATTTATAGCATTGGATAAGTAAGATTTACCAAAGTAAGGCTCGACAATAAAACTGAGTAACTCTCATGCCTGCAGCTCACAGCAGGGCTGGAGCCCAAAACACAGTTGATGAAAGTCACCACAAAGGGTAGGTTCCCTGTGAGTTGTCTTGGGGACTCGGGGCACAGATGTGCTTCTGGCTGGGTGCCTGGACCTGTCCTACGGCAATGTGTATCAGGGATTTACATAGAGAACATGGTGGCTGTTTAAGATGCGTTCTCATGTCCATAGGAAAAGAGGGGTGTCTTTTCTTATTGCAAATCCTCAAACTGGATGAAAAGCTTCACACTAGATTTTAAATCTACAGACATCCCAGTCCAGTAATTTTGATGCTTGTCTGGGCTTCTGTGTTTTTTATTTCCAAGATGGATTTGTAATTATCTGCTTAATGGCGTTATTAGAGCAATCAAAATTCTGGAAAGTGTCAGTTGCAGCATCTGAGGAGGCAAGTGCTTAATACACGGTGGCCATTGAGCTATCCCATGTCTCAGGAGGGAGTGTGCGCCCGAAACCTGCAGGATGCAGAGGGTGTGCCCCCAGGCAGGGGTACCCAGGTCCAGCGTGTACCTTCCTGGCTCAGTGCCCTGAGGACCTCAGCTCTGTTCTCCTTCTCCATTGTGAACTTCCACTGCACTCCTGTATGTTCCACACACTTAAGTAATACTTTTTCAAGCAGTGTTTTGACTTACTCATGTGTGTGAGTTGCATAGGATCCCAGAGGTCCTGCCCTCATGCAATCACAGGGCTTTAAGGGCATCCTTTGTAGCTCCTACACAGCCGCCAGATCCCTGGACAGGCACCCGAACGGCAGGAGAGGAGGGCCCGTGTCAGGCCGCTTGGGCGTTCCCGTGAGCCAGCATCGCTCCAGGCAGAGAAATCTGGTCAGGATTTCGTAGTGTGGAGAAAAGGGGAAAATATTCCTGGTGCTTGGAGCAGCGTAAACGATGAGACATTTAGGGGGAACTCACTGGATACCTGGAGGGGGCCGCTGATGGTGGCAGTTCTGAATCTGTGGCTGGACTCCGTGGTGAGACCACAGGAGAGATGTGGAAAGAATTAAGAGCCCAGGGTCTAATGACTCTCCAGCCGCCGTGAATTCACATCTCCTCATCTTGAGTCAAGATTTTTTTCTGATGCTGAGTGGAAAAAACACTGGATTTGGGAGTGAGGAGGCAACTGTGCTCCTGGAGCTAACCCGCAAGACAAACTCACGATCTGTTTCTTCCTCTCCCAAGTGGGGATAAAGCCCACCCCTCACCCCGTAAGGAGTGATCCTGAGGACAGAATGAGATGGGAGGTGAAAGGAGCACTTTGCAGAAGAGCCCCAGTGCCCACGGGAAGAGAACATTACAGATCACAATATCCTCTTCCCTTTGCTGTGGAGTTCAGACCTTTTCCCAAAGTAAGAATTGTGGATGCTCACTCTCATGAGGGGTTTAGGCTTAATTGGAAATCATACCATGACGTTGCCTTCTGGAAAATTCCCCAGAGAATCAGCTAAAGTTGCTGCAATTATCCGGGGAGGTGGCTTGGCAAGAGCTGAATCCATGGGGGCTTGGTGAGGTTTCCCCGAGACATCCTGTCACATAGAGTGTTACTCTTTCATTTTGCTTTTCCCACTGGGCAGACCTAATTTTTCTCTCTATTGCAGTGTAAAGTTTTAAAGCAAATTTGTTTGAATTTGTAAGCCAGAAAAATGCAAGTATAATATCAAATCAGGACCCAGGAAGCCAGCCCAGCTATTGATTGTCCTTCAGTGCAAGATGGAGTCCAGGAAGATGAGTGGTTGGGGTCCTCACTCCCTGCCAACCCAGAAACACATCTGACATCGAATTTCACTTCCTTTTCTAACAGCCATCACTGAAAGAAAATGAGAACCCTGAGCTAGAAGCTAATAAATAATAGATTTGTAAAATAGCTATAATTATATTTATGTAGAATATTTTGCTTTTGTCTAAAGAGACATGGGAGAAGATGAACTTGTGCTTTTTTTGCATATGGATTTTTTTAATCTAGGATTTTCTATTCCTCTGACTCATCAGAACTTATTTCATCTTACGTTTCTTACTTTGTGACGTGAGGGCATTTGTGCCAGATTCCTCCATTCTTTTCCTTCTTCTGTAAGGAAACTGTCAATTTGGGGAGCTCTTTTGAGGAATCACTCCTATTTAATAATCATGTGCTGTATCTGCATCTTCTTTCCCCTTTTGCATTGAAAACAACTGCCCTCCCCTGCCGTGTATGTCAGCCTCCCAGAGAGCTTCCCCCTCCCGGCAACTCGCCTTTTGCCTTGACTCCAATGAGGTTCTCTCTGTCCTTGTGTCTCTTTGGCCTTAGACAAAAGAGCAGAGACCACAAGTAGGTAACCTCCAGAAGCCTCTCTACTGCCTCATCTCTCAGACAACTTTTTTATCCCTGCCTTTAAACATTTTTTGTTCATTTCAAAATGCTGTATGTATGTTGACGAGCAGCAATTTGGCAATGCTCTTAAGAAAATGGTGTGCATTCCTTGGAGAATTTTTTTTTTTTTTTTTGAGATGGAGTTTTGCTCTTGTTGCCTAGGCTGGAGTGCAATGGCATGATCTTGGCTCACCGCAACCTCTGCCTCCTGGGTTCAAGTAATTCTCCCGTCTCAGCCTCCCAAGTAGCTAGGATTATAGACATGTGCCACCATGCCTCGCTACTTTTTTATTTTTGTATTTTTAGTAGAGACGGTTTCACCATGTTGGTCAGGCTGGTATCGAACTCCTGACCTCGTGATCCACCTGCCTCAGCCTCCCAAAGTGCTGGGATTACCAGACGTGAGCCACCATGCCCGGCCTCCTTGGATAATTTTTACTTGTGATACTGAAAAGTTAGCTTGATTATTTTAACCACTTTCTTGAGATATCACAGATGTAAAAATTGTGTGTAGTTATAGTGGACAGCTTTAAGTGTTGATATCTGTATACATTATGAGATGATTGCCCATATGGGGCTAATTTACCTATCCATTACCTCTACATAGTTAACATTTGTGTGTGTGTGTGTGTGTGTGTGTGTGTGTGTGTTTGTGTACAGCATGTGTATAATGAGATTTAATTTAAGATCTGTCCTTTATTATTTCATCTTCTTAACACATTCCAAGCCTATGACATCGTTCTATTAACTGTTGTCACCAAGCTGTACATCAGATCCACAGAATGCATTCATCTTGTATCACTGGAACTTAGCAGCTTGATGTTAAAAGAAGAAGAAAAATATTGAGTGCCTTGCAAAGTCCATAAAGTGCCTCCTGTGTATTGGGAGCCGGGACAGACACTGAACGTGAGTCAGTCCCAGTGCCGCAGCTGCTGAGCTCTGGGGCTGCTGCTCTGCTTGGATCCTTTTTTATGCTTCTTTTTGTCATCTCGCCGAGGCTCTTCCCTGCACTGCTCCCACCTCAACCTTGTTTTCTCTTCCCCTTTACGTCTTCCTCGGAACTGTTTCAGACCTGAGCGTACCCCTCCATGTGCACCTGCTGGGCGGGCCCTGCGACACATGCCTCTGCTTCTTCCAGGGTCAGTCATGGCTGTGGCCTCCATGGCACTGCTGTGGTTTGCTGGGTTTTTAGTGATTTCTGCTGATTGCCTAAACTCAGCCGTGGACTTCATTGCTGTGTGGATAAGCTGCTGTTAAACCGCCTCATACAACGTGCAGACGAGCAGAGACACATTTTGCATCTCCGACTCATTATTTTGCTGTCAAAATGTTCCATTTCCTTTCCTCCTCCCTCGATTATAGCTCTTTGTGAGTGGTGACTGTGTAGTTAATCACCGGCTCATCACCGGGCTGTCACAAATCCTGGCCTCTGTACTTCGTGATGCGTTGTGCCAAGTTCCTTCAGTGCCAGATTTGGCTGATTTATCAGACTGCAGGGATTTATTGACATTTTCAGATTTTGGTCAAACACCTGCCCCCTAAGATGGGGAGAAAAGAAGCAAAACAGAAGCCGGAGCTGGAAACGAGGCAGCAGTTCTTACACCCCGCAAGGTGCATGTGAACTGGGGAGGGGGCAACCCAGGTTCTGGCCAGAGTGTATCTTACCTCCCAGCAGAAAGACCAGGTGGGAAGTGAATATCTGTGGAAAGAAGAAAGGCCGGCAGGCAGGCGGTAAGTCCATGTCCAACCAAGAACTATTTCTTGAAGACCTGCTCTGTAGGTTTGCCAGCACATCTGAGCTTTTCCCCATCCTCAAGCTGGTTCTCTCTAGAAAATAAGGCCGACTGATGTCTGCAAGATTTTGTTTCTTTTGAACATTTTTCAAATTTGTATTTTTTCTGCTTTAACAACCCAGGTATTAGTGATATGAACACACTCATATGCTGTGTAGCACACCATCAGCCATACCATAAAACATAGCATGTGTTTTATAAATACGTGTTGACTAAATTGGCCCCCCTACTTAGACGTGGAAATGAAGTCATGGAAAACTTCCACCATAGGGCACTTTCATGTAAATATTCAGTGCTTCGGGTCTTTGGCCTCGTAATGTTAATAATAGAATGCCTTGAGTCTTCATTTGCTTTGGCAGTAATGGGGATGAAATGTTCTTTCCATCCTTCCTTTATATCCCAAGCCCTATCTAGCATTAAATGAGGTTAATATGTATTAATCTAATACATGGTAGGCACGTTGATGTGTATTTAATGTGAGTCATGAATAAAAGATATTTTGTCCCCTTCAGAGATAGATTAATTTTAATTGATTCCTCCAGTGGGGAAGCAGCCTTTTCATTCTCCAGGGAAGTGATAGAAAGGAATTCTGAAATCCCTGATGGCATGGAGGTGGGTGTATCCATCAGAATTCTCCGGGGACAAAGAACCAGGAGAATGCACATAGGTACATATGAGAGATTTATTATGGAAATTTGCTCACATGACTGTGAAGGTTGAGAAGCCCCACCATGTATGTTATTCGCATCCAATAGTGCCGAATATTAAATGCATTTAATAAAGAGATCTTCCAAACAGGCTTTGTGTGGACAACAAGGACGTTTTATTTCTCACTTGGGTACAAGCAGGCCGAATCCGAGAAAGGACAGGCAAAGGGGGTAAGGTGGGAATTGGCTTTATAGGTTGGGGTAGTTTTTTAGGGGTAGGGGTGTTGCTGAGTAAGATCAGTTACAGTGGTGGGAGTAGGGGAAGGAGTATACATGACCACAAGTTCAGTTACAATGGCGGATGGGGGCAAGGCAGCAGACCAGTGGAGATGGCAGGATGGGTGAGAGGTATTCACATTATTATAAGAACAGTTAAGATGGCAGGGTTGGGTGAGGGGCTTTTCCGGGGAAGCTCTGCTGGGTGATCAGGAACAATGGCGAATGCAGACGGTAGGTGGGAGACGATCAGCTGAGGCAGGCAGGACTTCAGACTTTCAGGCTTCAGGCTTGCATATGGAGACCTGACAATGTGCTGTCTCTAAGCTGGAGAACCAAGGACCAGGTGGTGTAATTCAGGTGACTCTGAAGGCCTCAGAAACCAGGGAACTGATAGTATAATTCTCAGCAGAAGTGGGGAAAGTCACTGGTGTCAGTCCTGGAGTTCAGAGGCCTGAGAACCATGAGCTGTGATGACTGAGGGCAAGGAAAGATGAACGTCCCAGCTGCAGGAGAGCGAGAGCATTCTCCCTTCCTCCACCTTTTTGTTCTATTCAGCCCCTCGATGGATTGAATGGTGCCCACCTACATTTGTGAGGGCTGATCTTCTTCACTCAGTCCAATCTCTTCTCCAAACACCCTCACAGACATACCCAGAAATAACATTTTACCAGCTATCTGGGCATCCCTTAGCCCATTCAAGTTGACACATAAAATTAACCATGGCAGTGGGATATGTTTCGGCATGACAGTAGGCTGGGGTGCTCTTTCTTTAAGATCCACCATAGGTGGTGTTTGAAATAGAAGCACTTTATCAGATGTGGCCTG
Organism: Cebus imitator; assembly: GCF_001604975.1. Lineage (NCBI taxonomy): Eukaryota > Metazoa > Chordata > Mammalia > Primates > Cebidae > Cebus > Cebus imitator. The sequence continues at coordinate 5,484,213 of NW_016107335.1, read as the reverse complement.
GGTTATCCCAGAGAAGTGTGAAGGTGCTGGGAGAAACGCACGGTCACTTGTCACTAGCCTTGGCCATGCCCCCTCATCCTAGGCAAGAAAGAGCAAAGCTTGTTCAGAAAGATTTAGCACAGACTCTGAAGGAATGAGAGGGCATGATGGCTAGGAGGGTGTCATGTCTTTAGAAAAAGGGAGTGCATTTCTTTGCCCTTATGAACTTACAAAGAGAAGATTTAAAATTTTGTTTGCCCAAATGAGCCTTTTGGACTTATACAGTGTGTGGCAGTCCTCTCTAGCGTGACTCTATCCTCAGCTGCTCATAACCCTCCTAGTCTTTCATGACTCTTAACCTGAAGGAGGCGTGGCAGGTGTTTCACTCACGGTGGTTCATGTTCTTAGAGCTATAGTTGATAATGGCGCAAGTATCATGGGTTGAAAGCTGACAAAGAAGACCCTCCCCTGGAGACTGTCTGCTCTCCCCTAAGCTGTCCTCAGATCCAGGAACTTGGCTAAAGTTGCCACAGAGCTGGGGTGGTGGGTAAGCCCTCGTGCTTTTTGCTGCCGTGAGTTGCTCTTAAAGATCCTTTATTTTTCTTGTTCTTTTATCTTCCTAAGCCAACCTACACTCTGATGTGGCATGGTGAAGCTGTGACTTCTATGCCTCCATGCAAAATCTTCAGCCCCCCAGGGCTGAGGCTTGGGTGTGTGCCTTCTGAGAGTTCCATTATGTTCAAGATCACCATCAAATATACCTTGGAGATGAACTGAACCAGGCATCCTTGACTTTTTCCAGAGATCAGAGCACTGATTCTCTAAGGGAGAAGGCAATTTCAGATACTCTGTAAAGGCTTTACAAAAAAATTGAAACTAGATGAACTCTACTATGTGTGCTCCTCCAACCAAACTTTAGCATGTTAATCAACTCTCAGATAAAATGATACACAAAATAAATAAATAAAATGAAGTTTGAATTTATTTTCAAGATCAAAATAAGTGGCCCAAATTAATCATCATTCTCCTGTTTCACAGTAGAATATGAGTATCAAACACTGAGTTGTTTAGTCCCAGGCAAGTACCAGAATCCAAAGGCAATTTTTAAAGTTTTAGGTATAGGAACCTTTCCACTTCATTATGACTGTCCCTGAAATTAGACTCATTCTTACAAACATTACTGTTCAAGGTGAGCAAGATGAACTGAAACATGCCCCTCAGCTTGTCTAAGCCCCAGTCTTACTTCTTGACTCTTGGTCCTGACCTCCCTTTCCGACAGCATTTTCTTTAGAAAACTTGTAATTAAGTTCTTTCTCTGTCTTTTTGAAATGTAAATCATTTTAAAAGCTTCTTGCTAGTTTTATAGCCCAGGAGCTTTGTTCTCAAGGACCTGGGAGTCATTTCTTTGACTATAATCATCAAAGAAGTCAGCACCCCATCTCCTAGTCCCTGTAGGAGGGGAGAAGCCTTACTTTGGTGGGCACCTTGCTCCTAATTGTGAAATTACTTCCTGCTATGAAGATACAAGAAAGTTTACTTCTACTCTGGGTAAGGCCAATTAACAAGCCCAGATGGCCTGTCATCTTCTCCCCCATTCCAGCTCTTAAAAACTCTCCTGCCTTTTGCTTCAGCAGAGTTGAGCTCAGACTCAGTTCTGGTTTTTTGCCCTAATTCTAATAGCCTTGACTAAAGCCTTCCTTGTCTGTTTAGGTTTGTCTAGTGTAAGTTTTGCTTTGACAGTGGTGAAGTGAAAAGAAAAATCTAGACAGTAGTTAATATCTAAAGTTTTAAAAAAAAGGATGTAAAAAAAATGAAAAGGAAAGTGGAGGCTTGGATGACAGTGCCCATCGTTCTTCCCAATATTCACGCTGGCCTGGAATGTTGTAAGGCTTACCTTTAAGGTTTCGCCAGATCCTGGTGCTCTATATTTTCCAAGACGAATATTCAAGGTGGCCCTGGGATTTGGGGGCTTTTGAGAACAATAACTTTCACTTCTTTCAGGATGGCTTCTTATAAACTGCAATGTTGTGTCAGTTTCTGAGTTATTTTAAATGTTTTAACAAATGTCACATTTCATCGTATCTGTGTCTTGCAGCTGCCTAAACCAAAATACACATTCTAAGGCTAAGGAACTACATCATAAATAAAATTCTAAGTAACAGTGAAAGCAAGATAATTAGAAGGGTGGAGAATCCTGTTAGAGTTGGGAGAGGGAGTCTGAGATAAGCGTGTATTCACCATGGCCACGTTTATGCTGTGCTTGGAAATGTGAACATTTTCATGTCCACAGTAACACACCAGAGTGGATATACATTCCTTGGGGCTCATCTGCAGTGAGTTAGACCTAAGTCTTGTCAGGAGCCCACAAGAGACTTCCACTTACTGAATTAGAAAGGGCTATGGCTTTGGCCCTAAAGAGCTCTTCTTTATACCAGCTTGTTTGGGCCACAGGTCCTAGACCGTGGCTTCCAGCTCAGCTGGTCCATTGACCTCTTATTTATCCCACACATACTCTCTAGCTTACCTCCCTGACTTTGATTTACCATTGCTTGTCTCTCATTCTAGCAAGTCACTAAAGCACAAAACTTGGGAGTCATCAACACATCTAGCCAGTTAGTGAAAAAGTCTTCTATTTGCAACAATGTGGATGGAACCGGAGGACATTATGTTAAGTGAAATAAGCTAGGCATAGAAGGACACACGTCTCATGTTCTCACTCATAGATGGAAGCTAAAAATCAAACAACTTCAACTCACGGAGATGTTACAATGATGGTTACCAGGCTCTGGCAAGGGTAGTGGACAGCAAGTATTACAGAGGGGATGGTCAATGAGTAAAAAACAATACAGTTAGATAGAATAAATAAGATTTAGTGTTTGGTAGCACGATAGGGTGTCTAATAATTTATTGTGCACTTAAAAATAACTGGAAGAGTAGAATTGGAATGCTCCTCAAGCAAAGAAGTGATAAATGCTTGTGGTGACGAATATTCCTGTTACACTGATTTGATCCTTACTCACTGTATGCCTGTATCAAACACTGTATGTACCCCATAAATATAAACAACTATTATGTGCTCGTAATGATTAGTTTTTTAAAGTTCTGTAGTTTTCAGCTGTGATTTTTTAAAACCATCACTTCCTCTCTACCATGAGTACTGCATAGTCTACTTCAGATCCTTGTCATCTCTGGCCAAGACTACTGTAATTGCCTCCCTTTACGTCACTTATCTTTGTTCTTTAACAGAATGTTTTTCCTCACCTAGCCGGAAGAATAATTTTTCAAATGCAAGGCCAACCATATCACTCCCCAGCTATACCATGCAGCGGTTTCCCATTGAGGACACAGTAACATCCAAGCATCTTACCCAGGCACAAGTAACTCTTTATATCTTGTCCCCTCTCTCATCCCTCTAGTGCTATCCCTGTCTCGGTTCTAACAATATTGGTCAATATGAGATAAATCCTAATAATAAGGACCGTGTGTCTGTTCCTGGACACATCGTGCTGTTTCAGGTTACCAGGCCTTCATTCACGGCTTCTGACTTGTCGTCATTCCCAGCCACAAACTCTACTACCCTAAAATTGTGAATTGCTTGTCGTTCCTGGTAATTTTAAGTTTCTGTTTGGGCAGTGACTCCTGGACTGGGGACAAGTGATCCACAAGACTTGGATGGACAATTTCCTCTTCTCCATCCCAGAGCTGGGCTTGCCCAGGGCTTGGGCCACTCTTCAGCAATACAACAAGGAGTAAGCTTCTGTCTTGTCCCTTTCCCACATCCCATGCATCTGTACCTGTGGTGCTGAGGTCTTCATGCTACAAATCTAAGCCAACCTCTCCTGGACAAGGGCCCTTGCTTTTTCACCTATAACTTCCTCCTCTTACTTTTCCCTTAATAAAACTCCTATGCTTCTTTTTCTGGACAGTAGCAGGAAAGAAAACCATTGACTCCATTCTTTGTGCTTTTATACCAACAATGAATATGAATACACTCTGTGTATTATATATAAGCCTTCAGAGGTTTATATATATATTTTAAGGAGATAACAATTACTTGATTTTGGTGATTTTAAAAAATTATACTTTAGGTTCTGAGGTACATGTGCAGATCCTGCAGGATTGCTACATAGGTATACACAGGCCATGGTGGTTTCCTGTATCCATCCCCCTGTCACCTACATTAGGTATTTCTCCTAAGGTTTTCCCTCCCCAATCCCCCCACCCCCCTGCTATCCCTCCCCTAGCCTCCCCACCCCACAACAGGCCCTGGTGTGTGATGTCCCCCTTCCTGTGTTCATGTATTCTCATTGTTCTATACCCACTTATGAGTGAGAACATGTAGTGTTTGGTTTTCTGTTCCTGTGTTAGATTGCTGAAAATGATGGTTTCCAGCTTCATCCATGTCCCTGCAAAAGACATGAACTCATCCTTTTTTACGGCTGCGTAGTATTCCATAGTGTGTATGTGCCACATTTTTTTAATCCAGTCTATCATGGATGGGCATTTGGGTTAGTTCCAAGTCTTTGCTATTGTAAACAATGCTGCAGTGAACAATAATTATTTAACAATTACTCAAAAGAGAGAGTTTGAGGGAAGACAAGAGTATTATCCAGAAACCCAGAAGAGTACTTTTTAAGTAATGTGTTAGTTAAACACATGTGCATAAAAAATTACTCCAGCACTTGGTGACTTAAAACGACCTTTACTATCTGATTGTTTTTATGGGTCAGGAATTTGGGAGCAAATTGTTGGAATGGTTTTGACTCAGGGTCTCTCATGACATCATAATTAGGATGCTGTCTGTATTCATCTAAAGGCTTGCCTGGGCTGGAAGAGCTCCCTCTGAGATGACTCACTCACATGGTTATGGGTGGAGTCCTGTTTCTTGCAGCCTTCCATTTCTTGTCACCTAGATCTCTACATTGAGCGGCCTCAGAGTTTTCAGCACATGACTCTGGCTACCCCCAGAGTGAGTGACCCAAAGAGCAAGAAGAACCTGCAATGCCTTTTCTGACCACACCACACATTGTTACTTCTGCCATGTTCCATCACCAGAAAGAATCACCAAGTCCAGCCTTCATTCAAATGGAGGAGAGTAAGACTCCAGCTTTGGAGTTGGGGATTGTCAAGGAATTTCTGGACATATATTAAAATTATGAAATAATCTGTACAACAAACTCCATGACATGAGTTTAACTACATAACACACTTGCACATGTACGCCTGAATCTAAAATAAAAGTTTAAGAATGCAAAGAGGCCGGTGGGGTGGCTCATGCCTATAATCCCATCACTTTGGGAGGCTGAGGTGGGAGGATCACAAGGTCAGGAGTTTGAGACCAGCCTGGCTAATATGGTGCAACCTCATCTCTACTAAAAATAAAAAAATCAGCTGGGTGTGGTGGCACATGTCTGTAGTCCCAGCTGCTTGGGAGGCTGAGGAAGAAGAATCGCTTGAACCCAGGAAGAGGAGGTTGCAGTGAGCTGAGATCGCTCCAACTGCAGTCTAGCCTGGGTGACAGAGTAAGACTCTGTCTCAAAAAAAAAAAAAAAGAAGAATGAAAAGAAAAATGATCTTATTTTTCCTTTGCATAAGACAAGAGTGGCAGTCGATAGGCAAAGGATGCTTCAGTACTTCTTTCTAGCAAGCCCTTTTCTCCTGCTCATAGTGTGACACAGAAATTTAAGTTCTCAGAAGCATGATCCCCAAGAGGATCCAGGATTGTTTGCTTTTGTGGACTTTGAATTGCCCCTTGTAAGGAACAAGCTGTTTATCCTAGCACAATGATGACATACACATGAATATGTAAATTGTCAGAAGTGGTTTCTGATTGTGCTTATTGTCCAACCAGGAGTACATGTCTGAAATTTTGCTCTAAATAGTGTAATTCTACTTGCATTTAATCTTTGGCAGCTGTGATGGTTAATAGTGAGTGTCAACTTGATTGGACTGAACTGAAGGATGCAAAGTATTGCTCCTGGGTGTGTCTGTGAGGGTGCCGCCAAAGGAGATTAACATTTAAGTCAGTGGGCTGGGAAAGACAGACCCACCCTTAATCTGGTGAGCACAATCTAATCAGCTGCCAGTGCGCTAGAATATAAAGCAGACAGAAGAAGATGAAAAGGCTAGACTGGCCTAGCATCCCAGCCTCCATCTTTCTCCTGTACTGGATGCTTCCTGCCCTCAAACATCGGACTCCAAGTTCTTCAGTTCTGGGACTTGGACTGGCTCTCCTTGCTCCTCAGCTTGCAGATGGCCCATTGCAGGACCTTGCGATCATGGGAGTTAATACTAATAAACTTCCTTTTATATATATCCTATTAGTTCTGTCCCTCTAGAGAGCTGTAAACAATACAACTGCTTTTACTCCATGAAGAATTTAGTGCTTATTAGTATGAAACAAGATTCATAAATGCTAGTGTGCAAAAGAATTTCATGAAGCAGCTGTTAGAATGGAGATGCCTGGGACCCCTGCCTAGGGATTTTCACTTAATTGAAGTAGAGTAGGCCCAACAATCTGAATATTAATAAGGAGCAGGTAATTCTAGTACTGGTGATCACAGATTGCACTCTGAAAAACACTAGTTGTAGTGGGTGCTATTGGGTGCCCTCCCCCCGACCCCTCTAGCAGGGCAGTGCACCCATACAAAGTTGCTGGTAATATCAGCCATCACAGTCACCTGGGTTTCCCTTTATGCAGAGAATTGTCCTGGATAAACAGGGCTTACCTGGCCCAGGAGGCTACATCCCCCTTACCTAGCAGCATGGGGCCAATGACTGCAAGTTAATCAGAGATGCAAAAGGCTGGACTCCTTGACTGTGAAGGAAATTAACTCTGGCCTAACTCACGTTCAGAGCTCTGTGGTTGACCAAGCTGAAGGGAGTCCAGCTGAGACCACATAGGACTGCTTAGCTACTTTACCCAGCCCTGCTATACTTTTTGAACTCCCGTTTTCCTCAGGGGTTCCTCAGTGAATCACAAGTAGAAGAATCCTTGTCTCCAACCCTGCTTCTAGGAAAGTATAGATTAACTACACTGGGCCTTCACCCTGAGATTCAATAGGTTACTACTGGAACAAAACGAGAAGACAATAATTACAGGTATTGTAGGAGGTGGCATTTGGGGTTTGTAAGAACAGACTCAGTAGGTAGGAATTTCCACGAAAGCAGTATCTATCCCTGTTACTGCCTCCTCTTAGGATGTTTACTTGCCCATTAAACTTATTTCCACATTAGAGTCCAAAACATAAAGACCTAGAACTCCATGTGGAAACACTTACAAAATTTACAAACTCTCAGAATTATCAAATGCTGGATCTCTGCAATTTTCAGGGTAATTGAAAATAGCAGTAAAAATGTTTTTATTTAATGTAATAATACCATTTCCTTTTCTGGTTAGCAGCCTATGATCTGCCCTTCCTCTGAATAAGGCATTTGTAAAAACTGATGAAAATCCGAAAGATTAGCCTGTAGGTCTACATTTCTAGTTATAGTAACTCTTGCCTTAAAGTCTTATTTCCCCCCGATTTGTTTAAGGATACATTAGTCATCGGCTCAGTCTAGCCTATGGTTAATAGATTTCTATTTTTCTTCCTTGATACAGTTAACCTAACTTGAATTTTTGGAATCTATCAAAATACTGCATCACCCCTGATGCTGACCCGTGCATGGGATTTGAAAAATGTACCATTACATAACATCTGGAAATTGGTTGAATCTCAAATACTAGGATGTGGAATTCAAGAATGTATTTGTATCCGTTTGTCTTTTCTGACATGCTAGGTAATATTTTATAAGATAAATGACATTTATTTAGAAAAAACAGAAGGAAGAAGAAAATTAGGTCATTTTATGAGTTTTATAAATCTTTTTGAAATAGAGAACTTTCAAACTAAAAGACAAGTATTAAATTATATCTAAAATTACCTGATTTAATCCTCTTTGATTCTGAGTTAAAAGAGCAATTTACCATAATATGAACAAATGAGGCATTATACATTTGCTGATTCTAAAAGCAATGCACACTTATGATGGGTAACTCATTATATACATAGAGTACATAAGAGAAAATTAAAAAGTAAATATAGCTTACAGTTATTTCTCCTGAAAGCAATAACTCTTAATATGTGGTTTATTTTTTTAATAATCATTTTTCTATGAACCATTTTAAAACATAATTAGAATTTAAAAGTGCCTAGAGTTTTACATTAATTCTTTATATATTATCATATAATCATTTTTAAAGGTGTCATTTATTTTCCTCCAACATTTATGCCTTTAAGAATTTTTTTCTAATACAAAAATCATATATTGGGTGACATCACAGAAAATGGCAGAGTAGGGCATTCCAGGAATTGGCCCCTCATTGAGACAATGATAAGTTGACAAAGATTGATGGAATTTACTTTCTCAGAACTCTAGAATCTAATCCAGAGGTTACAGCAACCAGGGGACTCCTAATAAAGAGATGGGGAGCTGGATTTTGGCTAGAGAGAATTGCAGTGTTTTTGCTCACCTGCCTACTACCACGCTTCCCCCCATTCCTCGGAGTAGAGGCAACAGCTCTGGGGATGGAGGCCAGCATTTCTGTGTGGCTTGTTGGTGCCAGGGGGCTAATACAACCATGTTCTTAACATACTCTGGTTGTGCGTTTTGACTGGCAGTGCCCTGCAGAATTGATGCAGAGACTAACCTTTGCTTTGCTCTCCCTAACTTGGGCAGGAACAGCTTTCCAGGCAGTGCTACCTCTGTCAAAAGATTTAAGGACATGCATTGCCCATTCCTGCCTGGGTCAAGGGATGACAGATGAAGCCCAAATCACAAGGAAGAGAAGGCTAAAGGGAAAATTTCTTGGGAGAATAAAGGCTCAGAAGGGCCACCACCTATACCAGGGAAGGCAGGGTGCAGTACATGTGCTCAGACACAGACGCATGCTCAGGAAAGACCTGAGATAACCCAGACTTGCAGTCTGGCAGATCTGTGGGCTCCAGGCAGGCAGGAGGTGAGGGATAAAGCAGAACGGTAGGTGGCCTGGCTTCACATGAAAGAAGACTCTTAAGTCAGGGCCAAGATAAACACTCTTGTAGAGTAGTATGTTTTCCCTTTTTGGTTTGTGGTGTTTTTTTTTTTTTGGCTACAGGTGTTTAAGGAAATATTTGCCGGACCATTAGCTGTCCAATAATGGAACAAAGATGTCAGTGACTACATATGACAAGGAATACAAAGTTTGCAAAACAGTTTGAAAAAGCCCCTAAATAAAGGGGCCATTGCAGCCAAAACAGTATTGAAAAAGAAGAAACAAACTTCTGGTTAGACTGGAAAAATAAGTTTTAGTGAACTATGACACTACATGGCAACCACAATTGATAATAATATACTGCATTTCTTAAAATTGCTAAAAGGATAGTTTTTTTAAAAATTCTCATCACAAAAAAATGGTAGGTTAGTGAGGTGACAGATATGTTAATTAGCTTGTTGAATCTTTCTACAATGTATAAATAGATTAAAACATCACATAGTATTCCATTAATACACATAATTATTAGCTGTTGATTAAAAATAAAGAAAGAAAGAAGAACATAGTTGAAGGACTGTGGTAATCAAAACAGTGTGATACTGGCATAAATATAGACATATAAATCCATGGCATCAAATCAAAAGTCCAGAAATAAACCCATGCCTCTATGGCCAGCTGATTTTCAACAAGGCCACCAAGATCATCCAATTTTTTTTTTCAACAAATGCTGCCGTGATAGCTGGATATTCACATGCACAAAACACATTGGCAATGAAAGAAACATCGATAAGTTGGACTTTATCAAAATTAAAAACACATGTGCATCAAAAACATTATCAAGAAAGTGGAGAAACAACCTATAGAATGGGAGAAAATTCTGTAATTTCTCCCATTACAAAGTTTCATATCTATATATCCGACAAAGGTCTAGAATCTAGAATACATGAAGAACAGTTACAACACAATAACAAACAAAAACCAACAAAAAATGGGGAAAGGACTTAATCAGACATTTCTCTGGAGAAGATATACAAATGGCTAGCAGATAGATGACAAGATGGTCAACATGATTATTCATTAGGGAAATACAAATCAAAACCATGAGTCATCACTTCACACCCACTTGGATGGACATGATTTTTATCATGTAAGATAAAAGCTGGCAAGGAGTAGAAAAATTGGAATCCTCGGAAATTTCTGGTAAGAATATAAAGTGATTCAGTAGATGTGGAAAAGTTTGGCTGTTTCTCATAAAGTTAAATAGAGCATAACCATATAACACAGCAATTCTACTCTAGATATATACCCAAAAGAATTAAAAGCAGATACTCAAACAAATACATTTACATGCATTTTCATACCAGCAAATAGCCAAAAGGTGGAAACATTTGAACTGTCCATTAATGGATACAGATGAAAGAATAAACAAATTGTGCCATATATATATTATATATATATATGAATATTATTTATCTGTAAAAAGGAATGAAGTATTGATACATGCTATGATGTGGAAGAACTTAGAAAACACTGTAGGTGAAAGAAGCCTAACACAAGAAGTCACATATTATATGATTTCACGTATATGAAGTATCCAGGTAAATAGATAAACCCATAGAGGCAGAGAACAGTCTATTTGTTGATCAGCTGGGTGAGACAGAATTAGAAGTGGCTGCTGAATGGACACAGATTTTCCTTTGGGGGTGATGAAAGAGTTTATTCTACACAAAGGTGGTACGTGCACGACATTGTGAGTGTACTAAATGTCACTGAATTTTTTTGTTTTGAAATGGCTAATCTTATGTGAGTTTCACTTAAAAGAGGAAAGTAGCTAGGGGTGGTGGCTCACGCCTGTAATCCCAGCACTTTGGGAGGCTGAGGGGGGTGGGTCACCTGAGATCAGCAGTTTGAGACCAGCCTGGCCAACATGGCAAAATCCTGTCTACTAAAAATACAAAAATTAGCTGGGTGTATTGGTGGACAACTGTAATCCCAGCTACTCAGGAAGCTGAGGCACAAGAATTACTTGAACCTGGGAAGCAGAGGTTGCAGTGAGCTGAGGTTGCACCACTGCACTCCAGCCCGGGTGATAGAATGAGACTCAGTCTCAAAAAAAAAAAAAAAAAGGAGGAAAGCAAAAAATATATATTTTCGCGTGTTTATGGTTTATTCCTTTTTTTATTGCTGAGTATTCCTCTGTATAGATGTATGGATGTTAGTAATTATAGTGATGGAGAACAGATCAATAGATACAAGAGATTTGAGCTGAGAGAAAGACATGAGTATAATGAAGTAACACGGAGGGTTTTTTGTCATGATGGTTTATCTAGTTCTCTTTAGTTGCGATAGTTATAAAAATATGCATTAAATGTGACAAAACATCACAGAAGTAATTATCAACAAATGAATGCACATGAAAACTAGTTATTTCGTTAATGCTTAGTACCTACTGTTTCCAGTGTCCTGATCTTGATGGCTCTGACTGCATGGTCATCTGGTGTCCTATGTCCAAATCTGCATCTCTGCTCAGACACAGCAGTATGCCATGAGCTGTTCTACGCAATATGTACATTTCTCTGTTATAGTTGTGGAGGCTTTAATCTAGAACTTCAGGGAATGATGTAATTCTATTGGTGTTTGCATCAACTCTACACAAAATCTTTTCCCACCATAGACACCTCTAATGATATAAAGCCTTATGGCTTCTAGGACCTGAGTGGTAAGGAGGCTCATACCATGCCCCTGGGCTGCCGACACCCTAACCTTAGTGTCATGTGGGGTATTGATTAGAACAGAGTTCTCAGGTATAGAATATGCTATCTTCAGGACCTGCAGCATAGTGGTGCCATCTTAAGGGTGAACATTGTGACATGTATTCATTTATCCTTAATTCAGAGAAGGTGCCAAAGTATGTCAAAGACTCCTAAACATTTCAGCAATATGGTCAGCCCTTTAATCTGCTTCATCTGAACTTTGGAACTGCCCATGTTCTACCAATGTACTTGCTATTTCTGTCCCAGTTGACATGAAGTCATCAGCTTGGGGACACGTGTGATGTACTGTGTAATATCCAGATAGTCCTGTCTCTTTAAGCAGGTGAGTTAATAGAGATTAGAGATGGGCTGCACATGTACACTGCTGTATGTTCCAGCTAATTGAGAATTATTTCTCATCTTCCTTTTTCAATAGGAATGGAACAGAATGCATTTCTCACATCAATGATTACCCACTCTGTATCTGAGGCTACACCAATCTGTTTTAGTAAAAATGCCACAACTGGCGTAGAAACTGCTACTGGAGCTACTATTTACATGAGCTGGAAATAGGCCCAGATTGGTGAATTAAATGGATATATGAGGGAGAACATCGGCACTGGCTTCCTTCTGTTTTTAAGGCTAGAACTAAACTCTACCATTCCTCTCAAGAGCCATCTTCACTATGATAGCTCTCATCCCACAGGAAGAACCAACAAAGGGGTTCTGCCAGCTATGATGCATATTCTCATTGTACACTCAGGGACCAAGCGAACAACCATAAATTGAATCCATGGACCCAGTGAAGATGCTATGTACCAGCCTGGCCTCAGAACTCCATTGATTGTCTATCTCCCTGTACATACCACCATCTATTTATTGATGGGGAGGGTTGTGATGACACTTTATAAGCCTGGGGCCCCTGTCCAACAGCTCTCAAAATGTAGATATTTCCTTTCCTCAGGGTATGCTACCTACAAAAATGGCCATAGCCCCCTTTGGGAAAGGACTGGGTGATTCATGATTACACACAATTGTTATGGTGTTGTGAGATCCTTCCGCCTAGGTACCTGACCTCCCCTTCAGTCAATGGGCTCTGGGTATGAAAAGTACTCAGGTCTAGAAACTGGGACATGGATTTTTATTAGCATGACTTTCCTCGTGGTCTGATCATTTATTCTTGAATACAACATTAATAAACCCTCGTTGGCTATCCACCTATCTTGCCCCTATGGCTTCTGTATTCTATTAACCATATGCACAGTTCTTTTGATATCAGAAACCCTGACTGCTACTCTGACCTTGCTAATCATTCAATAATTGTCTCCCCTTTGCTCCTGATGGTTAAGAATTTTCAAATTGTTTCTATAATTTGAATTACAGGGATCTTATCCTCTCCATTAATAATAATCCTCCAAAGCGTCTTCTACCCCTAGGTCTGGCCTACAGAGGAAGAACACATCTGAGATTCTGGGGCCGGTATCCTTCTCATCTCTCTTTACCATATCACTTGGGCCTTCATGGTCATTTATGCATTCAAAATAGCTTCTCTGAGTCTTTGATCTCTCCTTCCACCATCTGATGTGGAAGTTCTGGCACCGATACTTAGGGGAGGCAATTACCTCTCTAAGTGTCTGAGAGCTGACTTACTAGCATGTAAGCATCCGCTCTTAGCCACTAATATACTAAATCACTGGTCATGGCCAAATGCTCCCATATAAATAAACTCTCATCATCTAACTCTGTATTCTGAACCCCTGACCGAGCACCCTCGGGTTCCTGTTTTATAATACTTTCCCACCACTTTGCAGTCCCCATGGACTAATTGCTACCTCTCTTTTAGAGGATTGTCCCTTAAAAGACCCAGAACTTTTCCAGCAAGGTTTTCTTTTGCCCCATCCCTTGTTTTTGGTCTAGTGGCCAGGAAGGGGAGTGCATATAAGCCCAGGGTAGAGCTGGTGGGAATAGGTAGAGAACGAGTCATGTCACAGTGTGAATCCTCCGCAGCACCTTAAGCATGTCAAGAACACCAGCTTTAATTAGCAGGGTTTGGTTCCTTCTACAGACCCAGAGGCTTTAGGGGTCACAATTTTCTACTGTGTACTTCCAGGCGTCCCTATCCCCAGTCTCAGAGTCCTACTCTTCTCAATCACAGCTTTGATCTTAGCCTCGCATTGCTCCTGGGGTTAAGAATTCATTCTTTTCTGGAGCTCTGCTTACCTTAGTACTAAGTTCTGGGCCTGATACACACTTTTTTTTTTAATGTTCTGCCCTTTGGCTGCAGGAAACAAGAGCCTTTTTCTATACATGCCAAAGAAGTCCTTTGGTTTTCATACTGTGCCTTTAATTGGTGATGAATAACCTCAACCTTTTATTATTTTTCTGTTAGGCATCAATCATCTAATTTCATGACCCTTATGGTGATTGTTTTTTCCATTACATCTCCAACAACTGCAAAATGGCAGATTCTACCAGCCAGTGCTTGCCTTCCTCTGCCATCTCACCCCATTTTACCACTGACGGAAGTTTTAAAATTGTGTTGCTACTAAAGACGGGGGACTCCCATGTTCTACTTATCAGCAATGATGAGGTGTTTGTTGGCAGCTCACTGAGAAATGATCCAGCTCCAAAATTCCATTTTAGAATCTGTTTCATCAGACCACTCCTGGCATTCAATGTCACATGGTAACTGTATTTGTGAAACAGACCATAAGATGGCAATGTTCATGCAGAAAACTTAGGGGATTGTACTCATGAGATAAACACCCCTGAGGGAGTGATGGATGGAGGGCTGGTCCAGGAAGAAGTTGAACCATAATCCTGTTACAGCCTCAGCAGATTCTCTGGAGAGCTCTCAAGCAGAGATTGCTCTTCAGAATTGTCCTGAAGCAAGGATAGATATCCTATGATGGGTGTCATTGGATGTGGACTCTCCCCACATCTTCCCCTTAGAGAAAGATTCAGCTAAGAGCTGTCAGCAACCATGTTTCCAGATCTGGATAAATACTTCCTCAGTCCTAAAGGGCGTGGGTGGAACTTGGGCCTGGTACTACAGAATACAACATGAAATTTTAGGGAAAGGGTCATCAAAAAGATTCAATGAGTTCTAACCAGGTAGTCTTTATTCTAAGGGCTGATTAACTCCCAATTTGGGGAGCACTCTAGGCTCCAGGTTAATCGTTGTGATTCAGACATAGGAGATCAGACTGCAGAATAAAAATGTTAAAGGAAGTTATTTATATGGAAAGAAATTGATCCTAGATGGGAAGGTGGGTCGATAAAGAAATGAAGAGCATGAAATACAGCAAATATATTAGTAAACGTAAAAATGTAAAAGGCCTTTTCTTACCTCAAAAGTCTTTAAATGATAACTGTGTTTAAAGGACAATGATAATAATGTTCTGTTTGATTTATCTTGAAGTAAAATGCATGAAAAGATAGCACAAAAGATGAGTGGTCAAACTGTAAAGCATACTGTTATATGGTATTTATATTAAATGTCAAATGGTATATTAGTGTCTGGAGGTAGAATGTGATATAAGTAAAATGTTTATATAAACTGTAGAACAATTGCTAAAAAAGAGGTATAGTTAATAGGCCTACAGTGGTAATAAAATAGACTTATAAAATATATTTAATCCAAAATTAGACAAGAAAAAGAGAAATATGTGGACAGTGAGCAAATAGAAAGGTGGTAGATTTAAATCCTACAGTATTTGCATTGCAGGTAGATGGCCTGAACACTCCATGTAAAAGGCAGAGGCAGAGAACTTAGATTCATAAAGCAGCAAAACCAATTATATATCATCTACAAGGCATACTATATAAATATATAGAGATAAGTTAGAAGCAAAAATGAGAAAAGATGAGCAAAATACTTATGCGAGCAGTAATTATGAGAAGGCTGCACTGGTAATAATTATATCACGTAAAGTAAACCTCAGAACAAGGGACACTACTGTGGGTAAAGAAGGACATGGCCTATGACACAGGGGGAAATCCATTAAGAGGACATAGCAATCCTAAAGGTGTAAAGCACATAACAGAGCTTCAAAGTAACACAAAGCAAAGGCTGAAAGCA
Source organism: Cebus imitator (assembly GCF_001604975.1). Classification (NCBI taxonomy): domain Eukaryota; kingdom Metazoa; phylum Chordata; class Mammalia; order Primates; family Cebidae; genus Cebus; species Cebus imitator. The sequence continues at coordinate 5,468,384 of NW_016107335.1, read as the reverse complement.
CTGAAAACAGAAATAACATATCTACGGTTGCAATTGGGAATGCTAACACTTGTTTCTTAGCCTTTGGTATAACAAGTAGAGAGGAAATCAGTAAGAATATAGAAAATATGAGCTGCACTGCCTTCCAGTCTGATTTAGTTGATATTTATGCTACGCTCTACCTAACAATGACAAAATACATATAATTCCAAATGTACATGAAGTATTTAAAATAGACCATATTCCAGGACATAAAAGGTACCTCAATAATCTGTAAATGAATCAAATCATTTAAGAATGTATTATCTGGATCATCAAATGGAATTAAAATAGAGTAACAAGAATATATTTGGCAAATCCATCCACTGTTTGGAAATTTAAAAAGATACCTCTAAATAGCCTCTAGGGGGAAAAAGCATACAAGTTAATGCAGAGAATGGTTGGCATTAAATGAAAAATACACCATACAGAAATTACAGGAATGCAAGTAAAGCAATGTGTAGACGGAAATGTGTAACTTATAAATAGAAAAATCTAAAAATATATGATTGACTATTTCAACTGTAGAAGGCAAAAAAAAAAAAGACAATAAATTTAAGCAGAAGTAAGTAGAATTAAGAAGATAATAAATGCCTGGACAGCTGAAGATGATGGTCACACTCTTGGACCCCTTCCCCCAGTTTTTCTCTGGAAAATATGGAGAACAACAAGAAAGGAAAAGTGAACAAAACCACACCATCAGCATAATTTGAAGACAGAAAGTCACCAAAATTCAATATAACTGAGGATAAATAAGGGTGAGATATCAGATTTCAGTGTTGAACCTCTCATGTCCTCCTCTGATCTGCCCCTTGACCCTGCTTCAAAGCATTTTTTAGAAATAAAAACCAATTAAAAAAAAAAGGTCAGGGAAGAGGAAAGAAGGGGGCTATTCCTGGGCCTAAGGTTGATCTAAAATCATTTCCAGAAAGACTTAGTCTATCCTTAATCTGAAAATACTAAAAAGTGTTTGAATGATTCACAAGGTATTTAAATGTATGCATGAATTGAGGAAGTCCTCAAAATGCATAACTTTGGGGACAGACGTGACATTTAGTAATTTTGTGAAGAAAGGGAAGAGAGGAAAGGGGAAAATTTGAAGCCCCTGTAAGACAAAAGAAAAGCAGAAAATCAAAGGAAAAAAATCCCTTTCACCCCCTATACACTCATGCTAAAATAAAATTCACTAAAGCATCTGAACTTTGCTCTAGTAAAGAGATGGGCATTGTTAAACCACTCCAATCTTTCAATTGAGGAAAATCCACATATATTTGATAAATAATCATGAAACAAAACTACAAGTAAGCCCACCAAGTGAAATTAAGTGTACTTAAGCAAATATTTAGGATATGAAAAAGAGCTTTTAATAAGAAATTTAAATCAATAGCATTTCTAAATACTAACAACAAGCTACTTAAGATCAAAATTAAGAAAATGATTTCATTTACAATAGTGTCAAAAGGAGTAAACTATTCAAAAATAAATTTAATCAAGGATATAAAATGTACACTGAAAATTATAAAACATTAATGAAAGAAATTGTAAACACAAATGAAAAGATATCCTATGTTCATGGATTGGAAAAATTAATGTTGTGAGAATGTCCATACTACCTGATATGATTTGGGTATTTGTCTTCTCCAAACCTCATGTTGAAATGTGATCCTCAGTGTTGGAAGTGAGGCCTATTTGGGAGTTGTTTGGGTCAGGTGGGCTGATCCCTCCTGAATGGCATGGTGATCATGAATTCATGTGAGATCTGGTTGTTTAAAATATCCTGACCCCTCCTTCCTTCTCTCTTGTTCCCTCTCTTGTCATGTGACAAGTGACATGCCTGCTCTCCTTTTACAAACTTCTGCCATAATTGGAAGCTTCCTGAGGCCCTCACCAGAAGCAGATGCTGGCACTATGCTTCTTCCACAGCCTATAGAGTTGTGAGCCAAATAAATTTCTTTCCTTTATATACTACCCAGCCCTCAGGTATTCCTTTATAGCAATGCAAAATTAGCTGCCATACTACCCAAAGGCGTCTACAGATTCCATATAATTCCTATCAAAATTGCAATGCCATTTTTTCAGAGAAATAGAAGAAACAATCCTAGAATACATACAGAATCACAAAAGACCCTGAATATCTGAAGCAATTTTGAGCAAAAAGATCATAGCCGGAGGCATCACACAACCTGACTTCAAAATATACTACAAAGCAATAGTAATTAAAACCGCATGGTACTGCATAAAAAACATAGAAACATACAAATAGGTCAATAAAATAGAATAGAGAGCCCAGAAATAAACCAACACGTTTATGGTCAATTGATTTTTGACAAAGATGCTAAGAATACACAATTTGGAAAAAATCACATGCCAAAGAGTAAAATTGGACCATTATCACACATAGCATACAAAAACCAACTCAAAATGGAATAAAGACTTAAATGTAAGACCTGAATCTGTAAAATTACAAAATAAAACATAGAGAAAAAGCTACATGGCAGTGGTCTGAGCAACCATTTTTTGATATGACCCCAAAGGCAAAGGCAACAAAAGCTAAGATAGACAAATGGGATTGCATCCAACTAAAAAGCTTCTAGCAAAGGAAATAACCAGCAGCATGAAAAGACAACCTATGGATTGCAAAAATGTGTTTGCAAACCATACATCTCACAATAAGTTAATATACAAAATATATAAGGAACTTCAAACATCTGAATAGCAAGAACACAAACTATTAAAAATGGGCAAGGGACCTGAATAGACATTTCTCAAATGAAAACATGCAAATGACCAAGAGGCATATGAAAAAATGCTCAACATTACTAATCACCAGGGTGATGCATATTAAAACCACAATGAGATTTCACCTCACAATTGTTAGAAGAGCTGTTATCAAAAAGACCAAAAATATCAAGTGTTAGGATGTGGAGGAAAGAGAACAGCTGCACACTGTTGGTGGGAATGTAAATTAGTACAACTACTGTGAAAAACACTATGGAGGTTTCTCAAAAAACTAAAACTAGAACTACCATGTGATCCAGAAACCCCACTTCCGGGTATACATCCAAAGGAATTGAAATCAGCATGTTGAAGAGATACCTGCACTCTTATATTCATTGCAATACTGTTCACAATAGCCCAAACCTAAGCGTTCATCAAGGAATAAATGGATAAAGAGAATGTGGTGTGTATACAGTACAATATATAATAGTACAAATGAAGTACTATTCAGCCTGAAAAAAGAAGGAAATTCTATAATTTTTGACAGCATGAATGAATCTGTAGGATGTTATATTAATAAAATAAGCTAGGCACTGAAAGAAAAACACTGGCTGATCTCACCTTTATGTGGAATCTACCAAAGTCAAACTCATAGAAGCAGAGAACAGAACAGCAGTTACCAAGGTCTAGGGGTGGTGGTGGTTCAAAAGATGGTGTTCAAAAGATATAAAATTTCAGTTAGATAAGAAGGATAAGTTCAAGAGATTTATTATATAACATGGTGACTATAGTTAATAATAATGCAAAGTATATATATATATATATATTTTTTTTTTTTTTGAGATGGATCCTCACTCTGTAGCCCAGGCTGGAATGCAGTGACTCATTCTCAGCTCAATGCAACCTCTGTCTCCTGGGTTCAAGCAATTCTCTTGCCTTTGCCTCCTGAGTAGCTGGGATTGTAGGAACGTGCCACCATGCCCAGCTAATTTTTTATTTTTATTTTTTATTTTTAGTAGAGATGAGGTTTCCCCATGCTGGCCAGGCAGATGAGTTTCACCATGCTGATCTCCAACTCCTGACCTCCTGATCCACCCGCCTCAGCCTCCCAAAGTGCTGGGATTACAGGTGTGAGCCACCGCACGCAGCCGTATTTTAAAATTACTAAGGGAGTACATCAATTTAAATGTTTGCACCAGAAAAAAAATGCAAAGAATGTGAGATGATGGATATGTTAGATTTATTTAATCATTTCAAATTTATACATATATCAAAACATCTTGTTGTACTCTATAAATGTATATAATTATTATTTGTCAGTTAAAAATACCTAATGTAGGTGACAGGGGGATGGAGGCAGCAAACCACCATGGCATGTGTGTACCTATGTAACAATCCTGTAAGATCTGCACATGTACCCCAGAACTTAAAATAGATAAATAAATAAGTAAATAAAAATAAAATTTTAAAAAATAAATTCAAAAAGTAAGGATAGAAATAAACAACAGCAAAGAGTCCAGGAAGAAACAAATACAGTTGATCTTAGGAAGGAAATAAAAGAAAATGACAAAATTACCTCAATTAGTAATAAATGACACCATTTAGAATCAAAAGAAAATTTGATGAGAATTGTCGAAGATTAGAAAATAATCAAAATAATTTTTTAAATGAGGTAAAAAAAAATCAGAGAAAAAGTAGTGGAAATGGAAGAGAGGAAAATAGGAATAACATGTATATTTTGGGGGTCACTCAGAAAAAATAGAATAACTATTTTTAAAAACTATAACCCAAAGAAACTTTCCAGAAAAAAAAAATGATTTCTCAAAGGTGCTATACTTTAACACAACTTATCAGGTACCTGGGAACATTAGTTCAGAACAATCAACTCTGAGACATATCCTAGTAAAACCTTTAGATTTCAAAGATGAAGAAAAAATTTTCAAGGCCTCCAGCAAAAGATCAAATAATTTACGAAGATGAAAGAACTAGACTGCCATCCAATTTTCAAAAGGAAACATACAGAGGAAGATGAAAATGAAGCAGCATTTTAAAAAAAGTATCAAGACTATCAGAAAACAGTTTTCAACATGCAAGAAGTAAGGGAATTTTGTACCCACAAGCTCTTCTTGAAGAATTTATTAGAAAATGAACTTAATGTATCAGAGACCCAATCTAAAACAATCTGAACATCATAGTAATGGATAATATACTATATAATAAAATAAATACCTATGATCCCATATTAACATAAATAAATACAGGGGAAATGCCAGCTTTTCATTACACTACAATTCTAATTAATACACATAGAAGGAATGATGAGAAAGAAAATCAATATTAAGCAAACACTACAGTAAAAATGGTTACAGGCAAGAATGATGAATAATGGACTAATTATTAGTGGACTAAATTAGTGGACAAACATATGATGACAAACTGTATATTGACATAAAGCATTTCCCCTCAAGATAGTTATTAATTAAAACAGGAAAAATGGTAACTTTACTGTGGAGAAATCTGAAAAAACAAAAAACAATACACATTAAGCAAGGAATCAAATTTAACATGAGTAATAAGACATATTGTTACCTCCTGATATGATGCACTGAGCAACTAAAATTAAGAAAATAATTCCGTTTACATGAGCATAAAAATGTAATGCTTAGAAATGTGCTTAACAAAATAAGTGCATGACCTATACAATGAAAAGTGCATAAGGTGGTAAAAAAAATTTAAGAATAAATTATGTTACTGAATTCAAAGATTCAGTATTATTTAGACAGTAATTATCCACAAAAATTGATATATGATTCAATGCAATCCTAATCTAAATTCTGTTTGACTGTTTTATAAATTTGATAACCTGCTTTTAAATTTACATGAAAATGCAAAGAATCCTAAATAATTAAAATAATCTTGAAAAGAAGAGGAAGATTGGAGTTAAACTGATGGATTTGAAGACTACTGTAACAAAGCTACAGAAATCAACATAGTGTGGTTGTTATAAGGATTGATCCATGGAAGAAAATAGAAATAGAGAAAATAACCAAACCTACATGGTAAGTGAATTTCAAAGATGCTGCCAAGGCAATTAACTGCATAAAGAGGTTTTTCAAGTCATAATGCTGGAACAACTGGATATCCAAATAGAAAAGAATAAATCTCATTTAGAAAACAAAACTGCAAAATTTAAAGAAGAAAATATTGGTGAAAATCTTTATGTTGTTTAGGAGCTATGTTTTATGTTGGGCAAAATGAAAAGCACAAACTTCATAGATAAGAAAGTTGATAAATTATATTTCATTAAAATTAGATACTTCTGCTTCTTGAAGAACACCTTTAAATATACAAAAGGGACAACTATGGACTGGGAAAAGCTATCACAATACATAAATACAGAAAACTCTTAATAATAAGCAAACAAATCTATTCAAAATGGCCAAAAGATGTATACTAACACTTTGCAAAGGAATATATATCCATTTATGGACAATAAGCACATCAGGAAATGCTCAACATTGTTAGATATCAGAAAAATCAAAATTAAGACTACTAAAATGGTCAGAATTAATAAAGACTACGGTACCAAATAGTGGCAAAGTTGTTAACCAAATGAAACAAAGACCCCTAGCGACTGGTGGAAATATGAAATGGTACATCTGTCGTGCAAAATATTTCGGCAGTTTCTCATAAATTTGAGTGTGTATTTACTAATTCTCCCAAGAATTCAACTCCTGGGTACTTAAAGAGAAATGACAACGTGTGCTCACATAATGACATGCACTCTATTCATAATAACTGAAAACTAGCAAGAACCAAATGTCCACCGACAGGGGAATGGAGAATCAGATTGTGTTACATCCAGGCAACGGAAAATGGAATTACCACTCATCAGCAGAAGGAAAGAAGCTGCTGACCCACATAACAACACAGATGATTTGCAAAAACATTACACTGAACACAAGAGTCTCGACACAAAAGAGTACATAGTGTATGATTCAATTTCTTTGAAATTCTAAGAGAGGCAAACTAACCTATAGTGACAGAAAATGTGTCAATTTTTGCCTATTGTTAGGGGTTGGGAAAATTGACTAAAAAAGGGCACGAGGGAACTTTTGGGGATAAAAATATTCTGCATTGGAAGTGGTGATGGCTGCATGGGCGTATACATTTGTCAAAACTCATTGAACCGTGCTCTTAAAATGAGAGCATTTTATTGGTGTGTAAGTATACCTTGATAAAATTGATTTTGAAACAATCACACCTTTGAGGCAGGCTGAAAGCACAGAACTACCTCTTGTTCATATACATAGTTTGGCTGCATGAGAGTGATACAGTCTGGAGCAATTCTGCAAATCCAAGTGATCTTCCTATTATGTAAGTCTCCTCAAAACTCACAAGGGCAATTCTCTGACTTTCTATGTACCAGGAGCACTTTTTTTAGAGATTTGGTATAGCCAGTGGAGAGCACCTGAGAAGTCCATTTGCTCATAGCAAAGCTGCAACCTCAGACCTGAGGTCTGGCAGAGAGGAGGGCACAGTTGCAGAGGGTCAGAGTAGCAGGCAACCTGATGAGAGGTCACATAGGAGGACGCTGATCTTAGGGTGTGAGATCCCAGCGAGCCAGAGCAAAGGCATAGCACTGAGAACAAGCTTTCTCGTTGTTTCTGGGCCTCGCAGTGCTCTGTTAAAGCTTCTTTGCTAAGCCTTCTAGACACCAGGGTGGAGCCAGGCCTTCATGTAGAGGTCAGGTCTTGCCTGCTGTGGGTCCCTCCTACAGGGGACCAGCAGGGGCTGACAGCATTGCTATGGGGTAGAGCAGGCCCCTGCAAGTGTTTGATAATCAGCTCCTCTTCTGCCTCTGGCTTAGTTGACATTGCCTTCCCTCCCCATGTCAGTGGGGGAGGACAATCAATTCTTCACACGGCCCTGGCAAGGAATCATTACGGGACAGCCGTTTGCCTGCCAGCTACACCCGCTCTGGGAGCTCAGCCTCTGAGGCCATTTGTTTGCCACCTGCACCTGCTTTTATGACTTTTCCTATGTCTTGCCACCCCTTCCTTAAATCTTCACAAAATATGGACCTTAGATTATTGACTAGGCACGTCTGAGTCTGCACTTCCATTTTCAGAAAGTTGCAAGTTGCTTTCTTTTCTTATAAAAGTTTTAAAAACTGCAGGTAAGCTTTCTTCAAAGTAATATATTATTATAGGTATTTCTAGACTACAGAGAAGTGAAAAAGAGAAATTAAAAATCACCTCTAATTCTCCCCTCTTAAAGCAAAATAATCACCCTTTACATTTTATTGAATTTCCTCCTGGTAGGGACTTAATTTATTTGTGCTCTGGCTCACTGCAGGAAGGATTCAGGATAGTTCACATGGCCCGTTCATGGCAGCTAAGACCTTGCCAATCTTCATTTCCTGTATATCATCTGTGCCTAGCCCAGTACCTGGACTTGCTTATCCTTTTCCAGCTTATCCTTACTCTGGCTGGATTGGACATATCCCAAAGGTAGGCCTTACTTGGAAAGAGAAGAATTGTTCCCTAAGTGAGGAATGGCTCGCTGGACCTGGACTCCTGATAAATGATGCCGTAGGAGTATTTCACTGTACAAACTACTGATGAGTACATAATTGATAATAAGAGCTAATAATTATTATGAATGTATAACATACTTGCTACTGCTCCAAATTATGCGTATTAATTCATTCCTACAATGACTCCATGAAATGATGGCTATATTATGTCTAATTTATAAATGAGGAAAGTAAGGATCAGAGAAGTTACATACCTTTTTTTTTTTTGAGAGGATGTTTTTCTCTTGTTGCCCAGGCTGGAGTGCAATGGTGAGATCTCGGCTCACTGCAACCTCCCAGGTTCAAGTGATTTTTCTGCCTCAACCTTCCAAGTAGTTGGGACTACAGGTGTATGCCACCATGCCCGGGTAATTTTTTGTATTTTTAGTAGAGGCGAGGTTTCACTGTGTTAGCCAGGATTGTCTCCATCTCCTGACCTTGTGATCCACCTGCCTCAGCCTCGCAAACTGCTGGGATTATAGGCGTGAGCCACTGCGGCCGGCCTTACATAACTTTTTAAAAATGTCACACAGCAGAGACAGGTTTGAAGCTATGCTGTCTGGTGCCAGGGCCAGAACTCTTTTATCCACCACGTCAGGATGTGTGGCCACCATACTAGACAATGGTCATGACGTTACATAAGGGTCAAGTGGTCAGGAAAGTCCATACTCTTAAGTGAAAGGTGTCTGGAAGTACATTGCCCACGCTCTGCCTTGCCAGATGCAGTCAGACTGAGAAAGTAGCAAACTGTAGGAGGCAAACATGTGAGAAGGCCAGCTGAATGCAGTGAGTGGGGAGTTTGTTGCTCCGTAGGACACCTGAGACACACTCTTCTCCTGACTGACCACTGATGGCCATGGAAGCTTCTTTTTATTATGACTTGTTTTAAGTTCTGGGGTACATGTACAGGATGTGCAGGTACCTTGTTATACAGGTAAATGTGTGCCATGGTGATTTGCTGCACCTATCAATCAATCAATCCAGCACCTAGGCATTAAGCCTGGCATGCATTAGCTATTTTTCCTGATGTTCTCCCATCACCTGCCCTGATCGACAGACCCCGTGTATGTTGTTCCCATCCCTGTGTCCATGTGTTCTCATTGCTCATCTCCCATTTATAAGTGTTTGGTTTTCTGTTCCTGCATTAGTTTGCTGAGGATAATGGCTTCCAACATCAAGTGATTTGTAGTCACCTAGCCAGAGAGGAAAACTGATTCTATTGAACTCTCTCCTGACTCCTAATATGTTGAGAGGTAGTCAGCCTGAGTTTCACCTACTAATTTGCATGGTGCAGGTAGACAATCTCACTAAAAGGACATAATTCATTTAAACACTGACAACTTTCATTTAATCCCAAGATTTTAAGTGGTGACCTTCTAAACCAGGAGACACATAGGACACATCAAACTCATAGCAGGGAAATGCCCCTGCTAACCTTTAGCAAGTGGCCCATCTACGACATTCACTGTGGCAGACTCTCATAAACTAACTCAGGGCAAAACTGAATTAGCTTATGAAAAAACTAGCATAGCCACTACAGACTTCTAGATTCTCTTCTTAGGTTATAACTCTTGCACTGTCAGTAACCCAATAACAGGTCAGCATTTATTTGAAGGCCCCACAGCATGTGCAGAAGGCCCAGGGATGTCTTTAGCATGTTAAGAAATGACATTAGTAATCATGGCCACATGTCTTATACTACCGATTGACTCTTATATGTGCTCGGTACTTGGTCAGTGTTTAGACACCTTAACAGGGTGATTTGGCAAAGGTTAGTAAGCTGTTAAGCTGCATCGCTGAGTATGATTTTAACTGTACTCTTAACCATGGTGGCATTACAAGAAGGATGTCAGGAGCACACGCGTGGAGGGAGAACAGCAAGGGCTTTCTTTCTGCCTGTGCATGCTCACCCTGCTCACTCTGCTCACCTTACCTAGGCGCTGCCTGTTTGTTTGTTATCAGACCATCAGGTGATCTGTGGATCTGCCTGGCGCATGACACCTGGGGCAATGAACTTCTCTTTATCCCACCCCTTGCTTTGTCACATCCCTTTATCCTATTCCTCAAGGGTCTGTTCAGTTATTCTGAGAAATGTTGTCCCTCAAAGAAAAAACTGTGGCATGCCAATGTCATCTGTACCTACTGGCAGGGACTGAGCATGTTTGCAGAAACATGCCATCTCAAAAGAAAAAAAAAGTTATGTAACCTCTCTGATCCTTACTTTCCTCATTTATACATTAGATATAATATGGCCACCATTTCATGGAGTGATTGTAGGAAATGAGTTAATATACGTAATATACGTAACAAGTATATTATACATTCGTAATAATTATTAGCTCTTATTATCAAATCTATTAGCAGAGTGCATTACGTGCTCAACAAATACAAGTTACAGCTCAGAGAAACACAGGTCCTCCCTGTGCGGGCCACACAATGGATTAGAGATTGCTTTTACTAAAACCCTGCAATGAAGTAATACAATAAGCAAAAAATAATAATACAGAACCAAAGTTCCTTTGTGGGGCAGTAGCTGCTTTGATCGGGCCATGGTTTTGTCTATAGTCTTGAAAATCTTCCACTGTTCCTTCATGCCTTTCTTTAATATTATCTCTCATACTTATGTATGTATTTTACAGGTGAGCCTATGATTGCTTTGATTTTTATCAGATAAGATGTTATCCCTCAGCCTGGAAGCATTTGGGTGATCTGTTTTATACATAGCTAACACAGACTGGTAATTTTCATGCAGAGTATAGTATAATGCTTTCTACAATTCATCATTAACAGCAATAAAAAAAGTTACCATTTTCATCATTGTCATCCAGCAACAACTGAGCGCCCTATCATGATCCCCTGACGTGTGTGTAGCTAGCCTGAGAAGATCAACAGCTATCAAGGAGGTATTGGCGAGTATAAATGATCATTAATTAATCATGTCCCCGCTCTGCTAGACTCCTGACTGATATATTGGAACAAAGTTTCTTGCTGAAGAATAAATACGGTGAATGACACTGCGTTATTTAATAATAGAAGAGTCCATGAAAGCACAAGACATATACATGGTTGATGAGCATTCAGAACTGCTCGTCTCAACCAGGGATCGCATTTAAACGTCAGTGAATAATTTATTCTGGAACACTCACAGAGCAGTCAATGGACTCCATATTTTGTAGAGATTTTCTTCTCTTAGAAGTTTGTAAGAACACTCTGTGTGCTCAGTATTTCAGAACCATCGTTTTTGATTACTTTATGCCCTTTATGCTTAGCAGCCCAGCAGTTCTCACCTACAGCCAGCATTGTTGGGATATCATTTTGTTCCCATGGCGTTGCCCTGATGAATTGCCTCGGTAGTGCAGGAGTGGAAGTAAATTAACTATCAAGAACAAATGGAAGATTCACTTCATCGCTTACCAGAGACTATATATCATCAGCATTTTCTTGATTTAACGTTTGTCGGGGTCTTTTTTCTAATACATTTTTAAAAAATGAATATACAGTCACATACTGTCTGGCATCATGAAGAAATGAGTTATATCATTGACAATAATAAATTATTTTTTCTAATTACAAGAACAATCATCATTTTGAAAATAAAATTTTCAGAAAAAAGAGCAAATGTGAAAATAAAAATTACCTATAATACTATAATTATAGCAACTGAGACCACACTCCTTTTTTTTTTTAAGTGTGTTTTCTTTCTTTTTTTTTTTTTTTATTTTTTTTGCTTTTTAGGTTTTGGGGTACACATGAAGAACATGTAAGATTGTTGCATAGATACACACATGGCAGTGTGGTTTGCTGCCTTCCTCCCCATCACCCACATCTAGCACTTCTCCCCATGCTATCTCTCCCCAACTCCCCTCCCCCCACTGTCCCTCCCCTATTTCCCCCCAACAGACCCCAGTGTGTAGTGCTCCCCTCCCTGTGTCCATGTGTTCTCACTGTTCAACACCCGCCTATGAGTGAGAACATGCAGTGTTTGATTTTCTGCTCTTGTGTCCGTTTGCTGAGAATGATGGTTTCCAGGTTCATCCATGTCCCTACAAAGGACACGAACTCATCGTTTTTGATGGCTGCATAATATTCCATGGTGTCTATGTGCCACATTTTCCCTGTCCAGTCTATCATCGATGGGCATTTGGGTTGTTTCCAGGTCTTTGCTATTGTAAACAGTGCTGCAATGAACATTCGTGTGCACGTGTCCTTATAGTAGAATGATTTATAATCCTTTGGATATATACCCAGTAACGGGATTGCTGGGTCCAATGGAATTTCTATTTCTAGGTCCTTGAGGAATTGCCACACTGTCTTCCACAATGGTTGAACTAATTTACACTCCCACCAACAGTGTAAAAGTGTTCCTATTTCTCCACATCCTCTCCAGCATCTGTTGTCTCCAGATTTTTTAATGATCGCCATTCTAACTGGCGTGAGATGGTATCTCAATGTAGTTTTGATTGCATTTCTCTGATGACCAGTGATGATGAGCATTTTTTCATATGCTTGTTGGCCTCATGTATGTCTTCTTTTGTAAAGTGTCTGTTCATATCCTTTGCCCACTTTTGAATGGGCTTGTTTGTTTTTTCTTGTAAATCTGTTTTAGTTCTTTGTAAATTCTGGATATCAGCCCTTTGTCAGATGGGTAAACTGCAAAAATTTTTTCCCATTCTGTTGGTTGCGATTCACTCTAATGACTATTTCTTTTGCCATGCAGAAGCTGTGGAGTTTGATTAGGTCCCATTTGTCTATTTTGGCTTTTGTTGCCAATGCTTTTGGTGTTTTGGTCATGAAGTCTTTGCCTACGCCTACGTCCTGAATGTTTTTGCCTAGATTTTCTTCTAAGGTTTTTATGGTGTTATGCCTTATGTTTAAGTCTTTAATCCATCTGGAGTTAATTTTAGTGTAAGGTGTCAGGAAGGGGTCCAGTTTCTGCTTTCTGCACATGGCTAGCCAGTTTTCCCAACACCATTTATTAAACAGGGAATCCTTTCCTCATTGCTTGTTTTTGTCAGGTTTGTCAAAGATCAGATGGTTGTAGATACGTTGTGTTGCCTCCGAGGCCACTGTTCTGTTCCATTGAGACCACACTCTTAACCATCCTATTGTAAGTTGGTTTAGTTTTGTTTCTCTGCAGGCTACATATATGCATTCATGTGCATATGATATACATAGAGACAATGTGCATTCTGTTTCATAACATGCTTTGTGATTAATAAGTCATAATTACTTCTGTATGTCATTCAATGTTTTTCTACCTTAAATATTTTGAAGAATACACAGAATTTTGTCTTTGGAGCTATTCTATCTTATTTAATCAACAATATATGGTAAAATATTTATGGTTTTTAATTTTAAATGGTTTTAAATTGTACAATAATTGATCACTGAGAAGTAGCTTGGTACATATCTATACATAATCTGAATATTTCCTTAAATGAAATTCTTACAAGTGAGATTGCTGTATTGAAGAGAAAGTACATTTTTTAAGTCTTTTAATACATATTGCAAAATTACTTTCCAGAAAGATTGTGGTGATTTACACTCAAACTAGCAAGTTCCATTTCCTCAAGTCCTCTCCAAAACTAGCTATATAATTTACTATGTGTTTCTTAGCAAATTGTAAAATATTTTTATATCTTAATGCCATTATAAATTCTATTTTCTTTATTACCAATGATGTTAATTTTATATCTAATGTATATTCCCTTTACTTTACTTTTTTATTGTTTTGGGGGGAATCTCTTTCTAAAAGATGGTATACATGTGTTAGTTACCTATTTTTATATAACAAATGACCACAAACTTACTGGCTCAAAACAACAGAAATGCATCTTACAGTTTCTATAGGTAGGACTCTGATTGGCTTAGCTAGTCTACCATGTCAGAGTTTCTCACAGGCTGCAACCAAGGTGTCAGCCAGGGCTGGGGTCTCCAAAAGCAAGACTTTTGTTAATTAAAAAAGAGGAAAAATGTGATATTAGGCAGATAACTACTTTTCTACCATATAACCAGTTACTATCATAACAAAAACTCAGGGTTCTTAAATTATCGTTCTTTCTGTGGCAACAGAGACATCGAGAATCTTTGAATATAAAAATCCTCTTTGGATATATTCGGAATAAAGTAGCGAGGATTTAAAGATGATGTGTCTTCTCTTAAAGCTATTCTGCTGGAGAGCATTGTGTGTTTAACAGAAGAAGATCTGTTTCAAACTCCAGGTCTCGAACCCAATAGTGTGATTAGGGCCATGTTATCATTTATTCTTCGTGATGGTCAAAGTTGGTACCTGTAAAATAGAGATACCAATGATTAAAGGAGTCTTTAGCTTCCCCAACAGCAAATAAACATGCAGTCGAAATGAAAACAGTGTACTTTCTCAATAAACCTGGCTTCAGAAAGAAACTCTATTTCCCCTTTCCTAGAAGATTGGCCCCTGAGAGAGACTTTCCTTATACGGATATGCTGAAGCTGCCACTGGAAAATTCCCTTAGATATTATTTGTGTTATTTGTGTAGGCTCCTGGAAACTTCTTTTACCTTATTCCTAAAAGATTCCTTTTACAGATTCTTTTACACACACACACACACACACACACACACACACACACACACCTCCTCCCCAGGAACAAAGAGAGTCTAGATGATGTTGGGAATACAGGCCTGGTTGCCTCCTGAGAGGAGAGGAGGGAGGAGATGGGGAAAAGCTACCATTGGTACATTTCTGGAATGTTAATAGCAGTACAAAACAAGACAAAGTTTACCTATCTTGCAAACACGCCAAGTTACATAATTAATAAGATACCTTGTAATTATTGCATAACCAAATCACAGTAGCTTTGTTAGGCAGGTCATTCTCTCCCAGAGAGAAAGGAAGTTACTAGAAGGGCAAGAAAACTAACGATATCAAGAGGTGACAATGGAAAAGTGAGGAAAAGGCAGACTCAGGGAAAGCAGTCCTAGGCTTCCCAGCTTGGATTTATTTTGTGTGAAACAAAATATATTCTTACAAGTTGATGCCACTGCTTATTGTTTTCCTTCTAATATTCGGCCAAATCCTAACTAATAAATTGTATAATTTGTGAATTCCTACCTCTGTCCCTAAGATTTAATACCTGCAACGTACATTCCTATGAGAGGTTGGAGGAGGAATTAGCATTATGACTAGGTGATTTAAAGAGTCCTCCTGACCCTATTATTTTCTTGTTCTATTTAAATTCCGATGATCTTACCTATTCCAAAGCCTCAGCATATTGGCTCATAAGTCTTTCACTGGCCCCCACATGTCTAAGTTTTAGTATGAGTCACATCGCTCAAAACACGAGATCGACTCCTTTAAAGTATTTCTTCATTAGGTGCATTATGATCTCTCTACCCATCTGTGTATTTACCCGTATATGGCCATTTATATTTTACCTTGCTGAATAAATTTAATTATTAGCATAACAAAGCTTCATTAAATTAGATTTTACTACTAAAATTGTGTGGCAATTTGGATAGAGGCTAGATTAAAAATTGAGTCAATTGATCAGCTGGATCCTTTCTCAGAAGAAAAAGGGACTCTGCCAGATATCGAAACAACCAATACCACCAACCACCGCCCCCAAAACATAGAAGCTATCGGCCCTCTGGTATTTATTATTATTATTATTTGAGAAGGAGTCTCTCTCTACCACCAGGCTGGAGTGCAGTGGCATGATCTCAGCTCACTGCAACCTCCGCCTCCCGGGTTCAAGCAATTCTCCTGCCTCAGCCTCCCAAGTAGCTGGGACTGCAGGCATGTGCCACCATGCCCAGCTAATTTTTGTATTTTTTTAGTAGAGACGGGTTTCACCATGTTGGCCAGGATGGTCTTGATCTATTGATCTTGTGATCTGCCCGCCTCAGCCTCCCAAAGTGCTGGGATTACAGGCGTGAGCCACCGCGCCTGGCCGGTATTTATTATTATTTCAGCTTATAGTGGTCTCACAAGAGACACAGTTGCATTATTATTAATATCATTATTATCATCATCATTATTAATATTAGTATTTGAGATGGAGTCTGGCTCTTGTCGCTCAGGCTGAAGGGCAGTGGTGTGATCTCAGCTCACTCAGCTCACTGCAACTCTGCCTCCCTAGTTCGAGTGGTTCTCCTGCCTCAGCTTCCTGAGTAGCTGGGATTACAGGTGCCCGCCACCATGCTTGGCTAATTTTTGTACTTTTTTTTTAAAAAAAGCGTTTCGCCACGTTGGCCAGGCTGGTCTCAAAGTCCTGACCTCAGGTGATCCACCCACCTCAATCTCCCAGGGTGCTGGGATTACAGGCGTGAGTTGCCCTATTATTAGTTCAAGGCGATGACAGATATTGTGGCATCTTTATAATTAATATTTAAGTTGCATACACAGAGATTGTCTATGGAAACAATAAACAATTGCAAGTGTGTCGTGTCTGCACATGCACCTATGCTTTCACAAGAGCTCAGTGACCCAGTTTGATCAAGGTGTGCATATGGTGGGCACCTTTTATGTGATGTGCAGTATGTAGATGACGTTTGGAGGGTTATGGCCTATCTTTCCTCAATGTGGAATACCTTGGAGAGTCTTCTGTGACCTAGGACTTCCACGGGTTTCATTGAGACTTCTGGTGCCAACACATCACCATTCAAATTCTTTCTCTGCTCAATCTGTTTTTCTCTGTCCTCCCCCACAGGGGTTGATCCTGAGACCACGCCAAAGAAACTTCCTGCAAACAAAACTACATTTCAGAGTGTCTCTTCTGGGGACCCAAATTCTGACAAGTTTCAACATTGCCTTACTCTGTACCGTATGGAGTCTAATTTCTATCTAGCCACCTAAACTTTCTCCTCTTACTACCAGCTCCCCATCATCCATCCCGTTTTTGCAGATCTGTTTTATGGTGCAGCCAGCCATGCATCGGATGCACATGTGCAGCTGTGCTGTGCTTTGTGGCATGCACAAGCAGCTGAATTTCTGAAAATTGCCCAGCTTGGGAACTTTTGATCTATCAGTCCTCTTTGTATGTTGAGTATGGGTTGTAATGTTGGGGGCCATGCAAGAGTATATTGTATTAGTCAGTTTTGCTGTGATAATACTCACAATCCCATCTTAGCATCTTGCTCAAGGCTCTTTCCTGCTGATGTAACATGTTGGTGGCAACAGCGCCTAATAAAGTGTCTTCTCACTCTGGGATCCAGGCTGAGAAGCAGCTTTAACTAGAAGATGCCCTCCTCATAAAAGAGAACAAAGAGTAAGCATCAGCTCCAAGTCACAGGATTACCTTTGAAGATCCAGCCTGGACAGGTATATATCACACCAGATCTCATTTCACTGCCAAAGACAGCTCATGCAATCCAGGATTACTGTCAGGTGACAGGGAAGCATTGTAGTTACAGGCAATGAGTGGGTTGTACAATCCTTGTACAGCCTGTATAATCCTTTTATTGCCTGGGAACAATAATGTGACATACCTAAAACACCTGTATCCAAAATACCTCTGCCACGTGTCTGTCACTGTCATTAAAATTCTATGACTTTGAATTAACGCACTGACTCTCCCAAAGGCTTCCATTAAAATACAGACATTTTATTCCTGAGAAGTCATGCATTTGTCCACCGTCTTTTTTACATTATTTTAACCTCTTCATATTTTTGCTCCATAATGAAAAGCAGTAATTGGAGGCTGGGAGGTTGAGAGTGAGATGTAACGAAGTATAAGTGAAATCGCGTCCTGTCTTCTTATATGACTAACCTATTTATTCTGGTGACATCTTATTAAAATGATCCTTGTGAATTGCTTCCTAGAAAAAAATAAGAAGTAAGACTTACATTATAAAAAGTGTTATTACTAAAGTTCTCAGGTTATCTGTGTAATTATTAAAATTTGTTAAATGTTACAACTATTTTTTCTTGTTTTTGAGACAGAGTCTTGCTCTGTTACCCAGGCTGAAGTACAGTGGTGCGATCTCGGCTCACTGCAACCTCTGCCTCCTGAGTTCAAGTGATTCTCCTGAGTAGCTGGGGCTACTGGGACCCACCATCACACCTGGCTAATTTTCATATTTCTTGTAGAGACAGGGTTTCACCTGTTGGCCAGTCTGGTTTCGAACTCCTGATCTCAAGTGATCTGCCTGCCTCAGCCACCCAAAGTGCTGGGATTGCAGGTATGAGCCACCGCACCTGGCCTGGTTTAATACTATTTTATTCTGACTCCTTTTCATATGTATTCCTCATGATATACCTGTAAGATAGATATTATAATTATCATTAATTATAAGAAGGACTTTGAAAACATTTTAGCAACTTTATAATTTGTATGTCTTATAATTGCTGTTGACTGGGTGGCAGTCACGGTCCAGTTGTCACTGCACAGGGAATCAGGATGGAGTATTATTTCCTAAGGCATTAATGACTGATGCTCTCAGGTGTAGAGAAACAGGAACATTGATGAAAGAGAGTGAGAAAAGTTAAAACAGTCCAATTTTGGATGTGACAAAATTTTAAGAATATACTAACCTATTCATTTCACATGCATATATATATATATATATATATATATATATGCACACACACATACATATAGTTAGTTATGCACAGCAGTGACACACAATAAACACTACTATTTTATCATTTATGCCTAGTGGTCCATTATTGGAATGCTAAGCATGTGGGAGTTACATCCTACTGCTCAAGGTCATCACCAAGGTCTGACTGCAAAAATTAAAAAAATTGCAACCTCGGGCATAAATGGGTTAAGCTTAAAAGAGCTTTTCAAAAATTGTAAAAATTCTGATGAGAGTATTATGTCACAATTTAATTGCTAAGTTTATTTTAATTAGTACATAAATGATGAGTCTTACAATTGGTGGTAGCTTCAATTTGATGAGAAACCTTTTTATTAAGCCAATCTGCAGCTGAGGAAGCTAAGATACACAGAAGCTCACTACCTTGCCTAAGGCTGTGGAGTTCAGCATTCCTGCAATAGCCACTTTATTTTTTTGTCTTTCCTAAATAACTGGGCTCCGGGTGTTTGTAGCACCACCTTCTTTGAAATGAGACTAGGGGGGCTGTAAAAAGAGTGGAGTATTGACTTTGACACAGTTCTCTGTGTCCCCCAAACACATACTTTTCCACAAATGAAAATGTGATCTTCTGCAAGTTACTGAAAATACCTGAGCCTATGATTCTTCATTAGTGTGATGACAACCACCACACCTGTGAGAATCAGGAGCTAACACAGTGCGATAACATGAAATGTAAATAGAAAGGTGACACAGACCCTGGCCTCAAGTCCATGCTCAGTGAAGTCAGTTCTCTTCACCTTTCCTCTCTGCTGGATAAGTATGGGTCCCCAAACCCTGTCAATAACTTTCATGGCTTACTTGTAGTCTGGCCAGGATCAGCCCTGCTTCCTACCACATGCCTGAGAATGCTCTAACAGCAGAGGCAGATCTTATTTTCTATTTTTATCATTATTTTTTAAATTTTGAGATGGAATCTCTGTCACCCCAGGCTGGAGTACAGTGGCGTAGTCTCAGCTCACTGCAACCTCCGCCTCCTGGGTCCAAGTGATTGTTCTGCCTCAGTCTCCCAAGTAGCTGGGACTACAGGCACACGCCACCATGCCTGGCTAACTTTTGTATTTTTTAGTAGAGACGGAGTTTCACCATATTGGCCGGGCTGGTCTCGAACTCCTGACGTCGTGATCTGCCCACCTTGGCCTCCCAAAGTGCTGGGATTACATGCATGAACCACCATGTCTGGTGGACAGCTCTTATTTCTGATGACTGCAGGGCCAGTGTCACCTTAGGCTGCTGGCCAGAATGTCTCATTAGATGTTACCTGTGCAGTCACAGAGCCACTTTCTTGAAGATCTGATAAAAAGTATAAATTATGAAATGATATTAAACTCTGCATTGCTGTAGTCTAAAATTCCCAAGTAAAGGTGACTGCCACGAAGAGAGGGACTTTGGAGAATTTAACATGACTAGCCGGTATAACTGTAGCTCTCAGTAGTGAAGCCATATCAGAGTGATCAAGGATACCCCTATAGAAATGTCCTGCCCTAAGACAGCACCAATAAGTCCATCAACTAGCTGTTATTGAGTCTGTAATGGGTTCGGGATTTAAAATGAGCCCTGAAGAATCTCACTAGTAGGAAAGAACAGACAAACTTAGGAGGACATTTATATTTAAACATCTGTTCTCTTCTATTGGTTTCTGATTTGTTGAGTAAAGACCAAAAGTATGTTAGTTACTCACAGCAGAGCTAATTAGCTAGCAGATGCTTCCCAGGATATCCCAGGAGGGTAGAGACAATGTATTAAGGCTTAGGGCACGACAAAGGCAGTATTGGGAGATGGTCTGGTTCTTTTTTTTGGATGCAGAGTCTCACTCTGTCGCCCAGGCTGGAGTACATGTAGTACAGTGGTGCAATCTCGGCTCACTGCAACCTCCACCTCCCGGGTTCATGTCATTCTTCTTCTTCAGGCTCCCAAGTAGCTGGAATTACAGGTGTACTCTACCATGCCCAGCTAATTTTTGTATTTTTGGTAGAGACAGCATTCCACCATGTTGACCAGGCTGGTCTGGAACTCCTGACCTCAAATGATCCACCCACCTCAGCCCTCCGAAATGCTGGCATTACAGGCATGAGCCACCGTGCCCAGTCTGGTTCTTCGCTTAGGTGGAGAACTCAGGCCCGGGGAACACAGAGGGCTCCCAGAGCGTGAAGGCAGCTTCATGTCAGTGAGGCAGGTAGGGATCTGAGATAATCATCTCTGCCCCTCTTCTTCTTTCTTCCCCTTTGATGCTTGATGTCCTTTCCCTATCATGATTCCCACTTAGGTCCATCTACCCTATCCTCTAAGGGCAGCATCTTCCACCTTTCACCCAGTATTCCCAGGTCTGGATTCCCCTTACTGAAACAAATTCGTTAACAAATTCTCACTAAGACATTAACGTCAGATAAAGCTTTCATTGCCTTTCTCGGATAACTCCTTTATACTCAACGGGGTTCTTTCTAATTATGAAGTTTTAGGCAATGATGAAGTTCTTACTAATTATGAAGTTTTAGGTTTTCTAATAAGGTCTCTATAAGTTAACTTGTTTTTTTAAAATCACTTGATTCTCTCTGACAACATTGTTTGCTCATGTGTTTAATCCAATGGGCAATTATTGAGCCACTATCTGCCAAATACTTAGTAATAGGATAAACTCAAAAGATTTAGAAGATCTATATTAAGTCTTATTTCCCCAACTAAGCCATGAGTTACTGTGTTTGTAAGGAAGAGACACCGTCAGTGTGGGATCCATTACAGGTATACACTCAGATGTGATACCCTAAGGCAGATCATGACCCAGGGAATATGTACAGGACTTGCCCCTCTTCTTTCTTCCCTTTTGATGACTGACGTCCTTTCCCTATCACGATTCCCACTTAGGTCCATCTACCCTATCCACTAAGAGCAGCATCTTCCATATTTTACCCAAGATTTCCAGGTTTGGATTCCCCTTACTGAAGCAAATTTGTTAACAGATTCTCACTAACACATTAACGTCAGATAAAGCTTTCATTGCCTTTCTCAGATAACCCCTTTATACTCAACAGGGTTCTCCCGTGCTCCGGAGGACCCACTAATTATGAAGTTTTAGGCAAGCTGGGACAGCTGTTTGCTAGGGTGAGAGCAGATGGGGGTATCTCTTTCTTTTTCAATACCCACTTGTTTGATGTCTATTTACACATCTTCTGCTTATTATCAGTAATGACAATACAGCAAAATTGTCAACATGAATTTAGCATCAGTAGGTGTTGGGGGCCTTAGAGATCACTTAATTCTACCTCCCTATTCTTGAAATAAATAAACGAGGAAGGAGAAATTGACCAGCTCCCATAAGCAGACGGCCCTGACAGGACAACAGCCCCTTGACCCTTTAACTCCCTGCTCTTGCCTATCCTGTGACCTTTGCACTCCTGCAGAAAAGGGATTGCAGTTACTTTTTAAATTTCTTCTTGCTGCACCGGAAAAAAACTAATAAATAATAGGTGGGCCTTCAACATTCACAAAATCTGGACACAACCCACCCTTTCAGGCCCAATTTATATCTCCCTTCCTCCAAGAACATCTTCTAATTTATCCAGACTTCAATGAACTTTATCTCTCTGGAGTATCTTTAAAATGTATATAGCCACTTCCACAGAAGAAACGTCTGAAGAATGATAATGTGGTCAACTAATGGTTGGTTTTTTCTTATTGATTGGATTGTAAACTTCTTAGGGGCAGTGAACCCTGTTGTCTGTATTCTCCTCATGGCACGGCTGCACTGAGCACAATGAGGCTGGGTGGCTGCATTGTATTCCAGAGGGCACCTGCTAAGGGTCATACTCTGCTCTAACAGGAGTAGGCGTGTTTCTTGCCTTCCTAATAAGTTCTCAAAATATAGCTCATTTGAATTTTTATTCTTCTGCTATCAGGAGTTACTTGGTAGAGAAATGAGGACCCTCTAGGAATCGCTGGAGTAAAGAAACAAAGCAGAGGAACTATTTGTTGTAAGCGAGACCCCGATGGCTTTTAGAGAGAGGAGAAGAGGAAGCAAAACAAATCTTCCTCAAGCTCGATTTAGATGCCTCTGGAGGCACATAGAAGTGTTGTAAGTTATTTCAATTACAGGAAGTAGGCTTAAAAAGCTAAATAAATAATTGACCATTTTAAATTATTTAAACCAGTAGTTCTTAACCTCTTTTGAATACTGGACCCCTCTGAGAATGATGAAAGCTACAGACCCTATCTTGAAATAAATGAATATACACAGAGACGTTTGTAAATAAACTCAGGAGATTCATGGCCACCTAATGGCCATGGAAAAGCCCTAAGCTTTGATGGCAGCAGGGAGGGGGCTCATTTTCACTCTCAGCAGCATTTCCGGCAGCAGATTTAGAATTAAACCACTGAAACCAATAGCCAGAGCTGATGCATGAAAAGATACTCTAGCTTAAAACCTCATAAATAGCTTCTTACATGAAACACGTTAGTATTCTTTAGTGAGGAGGAGAGCTGGAGAAAGTAGCCTGCTTTTTCTAGGCATTAAAGCCTCATATGGTGATCTGGGAAAGACACTAATATCTCTAAAGGGCTCTAGCAAGTTAAATAAAACAGATTTGGGCCAGGCGCGGTGGCTTACGCCTGTAATCCCAACACTTTAGGAGGCTGAGGCAGGCAGATCACTTGAGGTCAGGAGTTCAAGATCAGCCTGGCCAACATATTGAAACCCCATCTCTACTAAAAATATAAAAATTAGCCAGGCATGAGGACACACATCTGTAATCCCAGCTACTGGGAAGGCTGAGGCAGGAGAATTAATTGGACCCAGGAGATGGAGGTTACAGTGAGCCGAGATCGTGCCACTGCACTCCAGCCTGGGCAACAGAGCAAGACTCCATCTCAAAATAAATTAATTAAATAAAACAGATTTAAGCCAACTCATGACACATTTATGGACCATTCATTCATCGACAGGTTTATTTCCCTTGGAGAATCAGACTTTATAAAAATAGTGCAATTTCAACCTCAAAATCCCATTTTACCCTCTTCCCTGCAGATTTCTGGTTTCCAGTTAAGAAAGGAATACAAGTTTATTTCTCATGCTGGGGAATGAGAAGGGCCTAGAAAATGAGGTCAAGGACATCACTGGGATGAGGACTGGGAGAGAGACAGAGATACTCTCTGTGTCGAGTAAATGATCTGCCTGCACAATGGAAGCTTTCAGGGGAAATGAGGAAGATGTCACTCCAGGAACGAGGCTGTCCAATGTTAGAGCTAGGGTCTGCGCCTCACAAGGGGCTGGAAAAACCCCTTCTTATTTCACAATGCTTTTCTTGAACATTTTCAGTTGCAAGTGGAACTTCAACACAAGTGGTTCTTTATCAAGTACGTGCATTATCTTGGTAGGGCTGAAAGACCCCATATGAAAATGTGTCTTTATCTGATACCATAACATTTTTTTCTTGTATTGTTATTTTTAATTGACACATGATATCTACAGGGTTCATTTTTATATTTTCATACATGAATGCAAAATGCAATGATCAAATCAGGTTAATTAGCATATCTACCACACCTCAAACATGTATCACCTCTTTGTGTTGGGGACAGTCAAAATCCACTCTTCTAGCCATTTGAAAATTATAGTCACCCTATGGTGCTTTAGAAGATTAGAAATGATTTCTCCTATCTAGCTGTAATTTTGTATCTGTTATCCAAACTCTCACTCTTCTCCCCTCCCCATTCCTCTTACCAGGCTCTGGTAACCACTATGCTACTTCCTTTCTTGCATTCTTTTTGTTTTGTGATGGAGCCTTGCTCTGTCACCCAGGCTGGAGTGCAGTGGCACCATCTCAGCTCACTGCAACCTCCGCCTCCCGGATTCAAATGATTCTCCTGCCTCAGCCTGCCAAGTAGCTGGGATTACAGGCATGAGTCATCATGCCTAGCTAATTTTTGTATTTTTGGTACAGATGGGGTTTCACCATGTTGGCCAGGCTGGTTTCGAACTCCTGACCTCAGGTGATCCACCCACCTTGGCTTCTCAAAGTGCTAGGATTACAGGCATGAGCCACCACGCCCAGCACACTATTCTACTTTCAACTTCTATGAGATCAACTATGTTAGCTTCCTCATATAAGTGAGATCATGCAATATTCATCTTCCTGTGCCTGGCTTCTTTTACTGAATAAAATGTCCTTCTGGTTCATCTATGTTATCACAAGTTTTCTTACAGCTAAATCAAATAATATTCTATCATATACATATACCACATCTTGTTCATCCATTCATCTTCTGATGGACATTTAGGTTGATTTCGAATCTTGGCTTTTGTGAATAATGCTGTAATAAACATGGTAGTGCAGATATCCTTTCTATATGGTAGCTTTCTTTTCTGTGTCTGTATACTCAGTAGTAGGATTGCTGGATGAACTGGCAGTTCCATTTTTAGTTCTCTGAGAACTTCCATACTGTTTCCCATAGTAGTTATACTAATTTCACATTCCCACCAACAATACTATAAAAGTCCCCCTTTCTCCATATCCTTGCCAGAATTTTTTTCTTTTTTCTAATAACCATTCTAGCTGGAGTGAGATGATGTCTCACGTAGTTTTGATTTGCATTTCTCTTATGATCAGTGACGTCGAGCATATTGTTATATACCTGTTTGCCATTTGTACATCTTCTTTTAAGAAATGTCTATTCAGATTTTTTTCCATTTTTTTAATTGGATTATTGAATTTTTTCCTATAGAGTTGCTTGAGCTCCTTATGTAGTCTGGTTATTAATCCCTTGTCATCTCTTAGCTTGATCTATTTTGAGGTATTTTTGGTAGCTATTATAAATGAGGTTGCTTTCATGATTTCTTTTTTAGCAAGTTAGGTTTATAGAAATGCTACTGATTTTTGTATGTTGAATCTGTATCCCTCAACCTTACTGAATTTGTTTACCAGTTCTAAAGGTTTTGTGCTGGAGCTTTTAGGGTTTTCTACATATAAGATCATGTTGTCTGCACAGAGGGATAATTTTTACTTTCTCCTTTTCAATTTGGATACATGGGCAGGACGTGCACGTTTGTTACACAGGTAAACATGTGCCATGGCAGTTTGCTGCACCTGTCAACCCATCACCTAGGTATTAAGCCCAGCATGCATTAGCTATTTTTCCTAATGCTCTCCCTTATCCACCTCCCTGCCCCTGATTTCTTTCTTTTGCCTAATTACTTTAGCTAGAACTTCGAGTATTATGTTGAATAAAAGTGCTAAGAGTCAGCATCTTGCCTTGTTTCAGTTCAGTTTCATCACATTTCAGTATGATGTTAGCTGTGGGTTTGTCATATATAGCCTTTATTGTGTTAAAATACGCTCCTCTTATGCCTATTTCGTTGAGAATTTTTATCATGAAGGCTGTTCAGTTTTATCAAATGCTCTTTCTGTATCTATTGAGATGACCATCTTGTTTCTGTCCTTTATTCTGTTGATAGTATGTTATCATGTTTATTGATTTGAGTATGTTGAACCATCCTTGCATCCCTAGGATAAATCCCACTTGATCATGGTGAATATCTTTTTTTTTTTTTTAACATGCTGCTGGATTTTGTTTGCTAGTATGTTGTTGAGGGTTTTTGTGTCTGTATTAATCGGGAATATTGGCATATAGTTTTCGTTTTTCTCTTGTGTCCTTGGTTTTGGAATTAGAGAAATGCTGACCTCATAAGATGAGAATTCCCTTCTCTTCAATTTTCCGGAAGAGTTTAAGAAGAATTGGCATAACTTCTTTAAATATTTGGTAGAATTCAGCAGTGATGTTATCTAGTCCTAGGCTTTTCTTTTTTTTATTTAACTTTCATTTTAAGTTCAGGGGTACATGTTCAGGTTTGTTATATAGGTAAATTGAGTGTCATGGAGGTATGGTGTACACATTATTTTGCCACCCAGCTAATACTGATTTAATCTTATTACTGTAATTGCTCTGTTCAGGTGTTCTTTTATTTCTTGGTTCAATCTTGGTGGGTTGTATGTGTCCAGGAATTTATCCATTTCTGCTAGGTTTTCTAGTTTGTTGACATATAGTCATTCATAATGTAATCTCTAGTTGCATTCTAGGGGTGGGAGGTAGGGGAGAGAAGTTCAATAATATTTATAAGAGTACAAAAATGTTCAGCACCTAACAAGTTAAAATTCACAAAGTCTGGCATCCAGTTAGTTACTAAATATACTAAGAAACAGAAAATTACAGCTCATAATAAGGATAATAAGACATTGAAACTACGCTGGAAAAAACATTAATGTTAGAATTAGCAGAAAGAGACATTATAATCATTTTATTTATTTTTTTTTTATTTTATTTTATTTTTTTTTTCTTGGAAGTTCCACG
>NW_016107335.1:5414592-5440941 GCF_001604975.1 Cebus imitator | reverse complement strand
CCCCCAACTGACCCCAGTGTGTAGTGCTCCCCTCCCTTTGTCCATGTGCTCTCATCGTTCAACACCCGCCTATGAGTGAGAACATGCGGTGTTTGATCTTCTGCTCCTCTGTCAGTTTTCTGAGAATGATGGTTTAAAAAGGAATATAATCATTTTATAACTGCATTCCATGTACTCCAAAAGCTAAGTAGAAGCATGGAAGTTACTTTAAATAGACACACATCAGGCTGGGTGCAGTGACTCATGCCTGTAATCCCAGCACTTTGGGAGGCCGAGATGGGCGGATCATGAGGTCAGAAGTTCGAGACCAGCCTGACCAACAGGGTGAAACCCCGTCTCTACTAAAAATACAAAAATTAGCCAGGTGTGGTGGCATGCACCTGTAATCCCAGCTACTTGGGAGGCTGAGGCAGGAGAATTGCTTGACCCAGGAGGCAGATGGTTGCAGTGGAGATTGTACCACTGCGCTCCAGCATGAGTGACAGAGCCAGACTCTGTCTCAAAAAAGAAAGAAAACATACATCAAATTTCTTGAAATAAAAACTACAATAGTTAAAATAAATATAGTGAATGGGATTAATGGCAGATTAAGCATTCTTAATTAACATAAGCAAAATTGAAAACACAGCAATAAAAACTATCCAACATGAAACTTACACAAAGAAAAGATTCAACAGAAAAACCATTCAACAGATCATCAGTGAGCTCTGACCTCCTACCTCACACAGCCTCCTGTAGTTGTGATCAGCATGCCTAAAGGAGAATAGGGTAATAAAAAATAAATATATGAAGAAGCAGTGACTGACAATTTTCAACAAGGTAAAGGGATCAACTGGCTTAGACAAAGTAGGACTCAGTGGAGAGCCTGGCAGGCCCCGGATTCCACGAGGCCGGCACCGTAGGCTCCCCATGCTTCTGGGCCAAGCTTCCCCTCCTGTGATGGTAGTTGGTTTTTCTCATCTCTACATTGCTATTTTCTAGGCACTCTGCCTAAGCCTTTGTGCTTTCATGTTTATCAGGAAGGCGCCTTAGTGTCTCTCCTGCTGGTATTCTCCCTGGGAACTCTCGGTGTGGCGTCTCCATGGCGTCTGCTCCATCAGCCTGGCTGCTCTTGGACTCCTTGGCAAAGGTCCTCGGCTCCCCTGCATGCTCCAGCTCTGCCTTGGACAGCACCATCTCCTTGGCCACTTGCTCCTCCTTTCTCTGCACTGCCTCTGCAGGGTGCCCAGCTGGTTCAGGGCCATGTTGAATAAGCGTAAGAAGTGCCACCTTCCCTCCATCCCTCTCTGCCTCCTCCGAGTTCACAGCTTGCTGACAGCCAGGTGTCCCTGAGCACCGTCCAGCTGTACATTGATAACTGGCCCTGACGCTCTAGGGGATTGCCTCAGCCTGAGCCCCGTCCCTGCGCACTTGCTACCACCCCTTACTGTCCTAGACTTGCCCCTGAATAGCTCAGTTCTCAAGCCTCAGTTTCCCTAAGGTCGTCACAGCACAAGACTCACAACCTTCTAGCTCCCACTCTGGCTGTGGTCCCCACTTCTTGGGAATGCAGCAGCTCCCCCCGTGAATAATTAATTATTAGTAGGAATAGATTATTGATAAATTCATATTAATAAATAATCACTTAAGCACAATTACGATGTGTTAGAAGCAGCAGAGGATGTGGACAGAGTTTATAACTGGGAGATTTGACCTCCTCTGAGGAGTCACAACAAATTCCCTTGGACGTGATATGACTGATAACACATTTAAGATATTGGAATCAGAAAATGAAAGGGAGGACTCAAAGAGGATAAATTATTGGCAGAGGAAATTGAAGAGTGAGAAGCTTGGCTCTTCCGAGGACCCGAAGGAGGCTCGTGTTGCTGGAGCACAGAAGATAAAGGGGCAGTAATGAGAGGTCAGGTCTTGTGCAGTCCAGACTAGAGTGCTTGGCTCTTGTCCTAAGAGGAATGGGATAAATCTTTGAAAAGCTTGAAGCAAGGCAATAAAATGATGAGGCCTGAATTGTAATAGGATGACTACCAAATGGATTAGAGCTGCTTAAAGCCATTTAGGAGAATTGCAGGACACTAGATACCTTGGACTGGGTTAGGGGCAACGGAAAAGAAAAGGGGAAGAAGACTGACGCCGAGGCTAACTAGGGCACAACCAACAGGGGGTCCCACCGCTCAGCTCACCAAGCCCCGTGTCACGTCCACATAAAATGATGGAGCTGAGACATGGGGTGAGGGTAGGGGGTGGGCACAGGGGGTGGGGGCACAAAAATGAAATCATTCCCAGAGCCTTTCTGTCTGCGTGGAATTACTAAAGCACAAGAAAAATGGGAGAATCCAAAGATCTTTACAATCGGGTGTTAAGTGAGAGGATGCAGACCATGAGTTCCAGAAGAGATGGCCGTTCTCAGCAAGCCAGAGGAAGCTCTGGATGTGGGAGGGTTTCCTGGAAGCAGTTGACTGGAGCTCAGCGAAAGCAGAAGAATTCAGTATCCTTTCTGACTGCTGCCTTCATCCAGTCCCAGAATATCAGCATTAAACAGAAGAGATTCTCATTAAAATAAGCAGAATTTGTCACCCATGAAGGGTGATTACATTTTGGAGGCAGGGGAAAAAAGAGCTTGGCGAAGCTATGGGTGTTTAAACACTCATAAAACAACGATTTTCTCTTCCCCCTTCACAGATGAGCTCTTCTGCTCACTTACATGTGTGATGAACAGACCTCAGGCACGATCTGGAAACCACAGTCAAGTTGGGTTTTGGTGTGAGAATTGGAAAATGTCTTTCAGAGGCAAGATAACTCTTCTCACGTAATCATTAAGCAAAAGGAATATTTAGTTTTCCATTTATTTCCCCTGTGTAAAGTCTACAGGTGAGTCTGAAAATTTTTAAATTAAACTCTCACTTTAAGGGGTTCACTCACCAACTTTATATCAGAATGTACCGTCAAGACCCATAACCCAAAAGCATCAGTAATGGTTAATTTCATGTGTCAACCTGACTGAGCCATGGGGGTCTAGATATTTGGTCAGACATTAGTCTGGCTGTTTCTGCGAGATGGTGAACATGTTAATTGGTAGAGACGGCAAAGCAGGTTGTACTCCCTAATGTGGGCGGGAGGGCCTGAAAAGAATAAAAAAGATTAATTTTCCCTCCCTCTGGGTAAGAGAATTCTTCCTGCCTGTCTTCAAACTGGGACGTCAGCTTTATCCTGTCTCCAGACTCCATCGGAAACATCCACTCTTCCTGAGCCTGGGGCCTGCTGGCCTTTGGAATTGAACCACACCATCAGCTCTCCTGGGTCTCCAGCTTGTCAGCTCACCCTGACAGATATTGGGACTTGCCAGCCACCATAATCATGTGAGCTCTAACCCTATAATATATATATCTCTCTTCCTCTTTCCCTCTGTGTGTGTGTGTGTGTGTGTGTGTGTGTGTGTGCATATATTTATATATATATGGCATATATATATGCCTCTGAAGTATCTAACAATGTGTTTTCCTCTCCATTTTTCATTACATGTTTTTAATTTTTAAAAAGTCACATACATGCTTATTTTGCCCACAAATCACAAAGCAAGGCAGGTTTCTGTTAGCCCACAGTGAAAGCAGCCTTGGCTTTAATGCAGCAGCCTGAGAGAGGGCATGGCTAAGACCCCTTGTCATCCAGGGCTCAAGCACAGGAAACTGGTTCTGTGCACAGTAGTGTTCAATTTCTGTATCTCTCTTGCTTCTTTTCTTTTTAAATTATTACCCTTGAAAAAGTTGTGGAACTAGTATACTCTGTGTTGTCCAAAAAGCAAGGATTTTTGTAAGGGAATATGCATGAGGCAGAAAATGGGGGCTTATCCTTGTGAATAGTTGCCACAGATTTATTGAAAAGTTACATTTCTCAGGCTGAGTGCAATGGCTCATGCCTGTAATCCCAGCACTTTGGGAGGCTGAGGTGGGTGGATCACCTGAGGTCAGGAGTTCAAGACCACCCTGGCAAACATGGTGAAACCCTGTCTCTACTAAAAAAAATAAAAATTAGCCAGGTGTGGTGGTGTGTGGTTGTAATACCAGCTGTTTGGGAGGCTGAGGCAGGAGAATCATTTGAACCTGGAGGCGGAGGTTACAGTGAGTAGAGATCACATCATTGCACTCCAGCCTGGGTGACAAGAGCAAAACTCCATCCCCCCCCAAAAAATTACATTTCTCAGTGATGATTTATAAACCCATGACCCTGCTGAAATGGAAAGCATCCAGAGGAGCTCATGAACCTGTCCACTAAGGTCTGACGCTTCACACCCAACCTGGATGCATGACACCCAAGAAGGGCCACTGCCCGCAGGCTTCCTTGGAGACACCAGCCTCATCCTCCTGACTGTGCCTTCTGCTGTGCTGAAGCTTTTACCTGGAATTCGCTTGTTTCTCGATCATTTCCACGCTGATTACCGGCGTACCTTTGTTGAAAATCATTTGGTTATGTACATGTGGCTCTATTTCTGGCCTCTCTGTTCCATTTCATTAATCTACAGGCCTATTTTAACAACACCAATTCCATATAGTCTCAGTTACTATAATAATCTTTCCAGCTATCTTTTGGATTACCTAAATAATTTTTAATATTCCATTTTTCTTCTATAATGCCTCTTCAATTATTCTTCATTTTTTATGACTGGTTCTTCTAAAATTTAAATATTCCTCCATGAAACTCATTTACCACATGCAATATACAACGGTGTACATCTATTTCCTCTTCTTGTCCTTCATTGCATTGCTGACATGCATGTAATTTCTGCATATATCATAAATCCCCTGATACATTTTTACCTTGCTTTTAAAAGTAAATTATCTATTAAAGAAATTTTAAAAACAATAAACACAAACATCTTTTAAATTTACCTACATATTGACAATACTTTTCTGTTCTTCACTTTAACATTTTTGTTTTAACATTTCTTGGAATACAGGCCTGCTAATGCTAATTCCATCAGTTATTGTTTGCCTAAAACTATATTTGTCTTCACTTTTGAGGGATATTTTTGCTGGGTATAAACTTCTATATGACAGTTTTTTACTTTTCACACTTTAGAGAGTTTGTTTAATTGTATTCTATCTTTCATTGTTTCTGAGATGTCTTCATTCAATTTTATCTTTATCTAGATATTATTGTATCTTTTCTCTGCTTTTAAGATTTCTGCTTTAGCACTGCTTCTCATCAATTTTATTTTAATGTATCTGATTTGATTTTGAGTGTTTAATCCTCCTTGTGATTTGTTGAATATCTTAAGCCTAGAGGTTTACAGTTTTATAAATCAAAATTGTAGTATTTTTAGCTGAAATTTATTCAGTTATTGTTCAGCCTCATTTCTTTCTCAGAATTCAATTATATTTATAGTTGAATTTTTCCAAAGGTCACTGAATTTATGTTCACTTTAATTTTCATTTTATTGTCCCTGTCATTCAGTTTAGATAAATTGCTATGTCTCAAGATTACTGATTTTTTTTCCTTCTGCTATTTCTAATTGGATATTAACCTTCTATAGTGAATTTTAAATGTTATTTAAAATTTTTCAGCTCCAAAGTAAATTTTGTTTTTTAAATATCTTCTATTTTTATCATCGTTATTTTAACTCCTTGAACATATTTTAATTGATTTCTAAAAATAAATTTTTACAAATTTTATCATTTCTGTTATTTATAGTTTCTGTTTACTGAGTTTTTTCCTGGTCATGAGCTGCATTTTCTTATTGGTATGTCTAATTTTTAAATTTTGTGTTAGGCAATATGAATATTACCTTGTGACTTTCTAGATTTTGTTGTTTTCCTTTAAAGAGTATTAAAGTTTATTCACTTTTATAAGGAAAATAACTTACTTGTGACTCAAGCAGCTGGATCCTTTGGAGGATTTTTGTATATCTTTGTTCATGTGAGTCTAGAATAGTCTTTGCTCTATAACTAGTTTTGCTCTAATTCTTATGCCTGAGCTTTCTGAGGTCTCTGCTGTGTACCCTGAGGCTCACCACAGTGTCTCCCTTCTCGGGACCTTGCCCACCAAATTCCAGGGTCTCCCAAATCCCAATCGCAGCTTCTCAACTCAGTGATCCTGCTGTGCTCTGCCCCCCATGCACTGTTGTTCAGAGTATTTTTAGCTACAAAGACAGGGACACAGTGAGGCTTATTTTATCTGTTTCTCTTCTTTCAGAAACGATATTCCTGCACGTCTCTTGTTCAATGTATGAAAAGAGTTCTTTTACACGTTTATCCTGTTTTCTGATTATTACAGTAAGAGGTCAATCTGGTAGTAGTCGCTCCTGGCCAGAAGCAGAAGTTATCATTCAATTTTGTCTACAAAGATATTGATTTGAAACATTTCTATGTCTTACTGAAAGATGTCTCTATCTTGATGATGGATTTATTATATACATGTTTATTTTTGCTATTCAGCTACATAGAACCCAAATACACACATCACAGATTTTGCTTCCATTTCTCTCTTCTCAAAATGTCTTACACTACTGATAATAATAATACCCTACATTTCACGGCATTTCAGATTTTGAAAGTGCTTTCACATTCTTTAGCTCATCCAATTTTTAAAAATCTTTGTGTCAATAAAAGATCCATTTGTCAAATCATAAACTTAGATATATTTTATGGCTAAATTTCCCTTTTTTTGGGGGGTAAATTTCCCAAAGTTTAACTACTAGTTGGTCAAGTCGCTGGCCAAGCCTATCTTATGTCATATTTATTTTGGATGTTGCGTGTACCAGCAACAAAGGGTAGCAATACGACTGCATTGTGATCTCATCGTGGATATATTAGATTGTTTGAGATACTCTCAGAGTTGCATTAGACTTTTTCCACCAGTCCTACCAGGAAAATAGAGCTGAATGGCTGGTATAAAAAAGCAACCTTCTTCATAAATCAGTTTTTATTTTTGTACCACCATTGCAGTGAGGTTATTATGAACTTTTACAAAATGGGTAGGAGTCACTGAGCAAGATGATTGGTCAATAATAGCACTCGGCCTGATGTATGACTCTTTATGCTCATAGAGGTAGAAATTCATTAGCCACATCACACTCCTTCATATTGTCACCCATAAAAAAGCCAAAAAAGGTACTTGGGGAAAAGCTTTAACACTATTCTTATAACCTTTTTCCCTCTCGTAACTTAATGTAAATATACTACAGGCTTTCAGATCCCTAATGGAAAAAGAAGTTTAATGGACATACAGCTTCAGGGAAAAGAAAGCACTGAATTTCAGACATTAATGTCACCATCTTTTTGGAGACAAAATCAAAAAAAGGATTG
Organism: Cebus imitator; assembly: GCF_001604975.1. Lineage (NCBI taxonomy): Eukaryota > Metazoa > Chordata > Mammalia > Primates > Cebidae > Cebus > Cebus imitator. The sequence continues at coordinate 5,433,643 of NW_016107335.1, read as the reverse complement.
GTGATAGAGCAAATTAAAAATATTTAGTTTCAATTATGAATCAGAAATGAAATAATAGCTTATTAAAAACTTAATCTCCGAGCAAAAAATCTTTTATTTAGGCAAAATGGTAGGAAATTAGTATTGCCTTGGCTGTAGGGGAGGAGGGTAAGGGGGTCATTACTGAAGACACAGAAAGCACAATCCCCTTAAGATACTCACATTCACTCTAAAGCTATACTTTTCTCATGTGAACATACAGAAACAATGCAAGACAAGGTACACTTGTTAGTGTGGAATATACAATACATTCAATAAAATTCAGAAAATTGAAAGATGAGCAACAATCATTTGAGCAAAACTAACTTCACAGAATTGAGTTTTGAACTGGACCCTATTTATAAGACAGGAGAATTTAGGATAAGAGAGCCTGACATCAACTGAGGAAAAGAAAGCCTGAGATTTAATATATAAGTGAAGGAAAAAGATAGAAACCAAACTTTGTCATTTACTAGCTAGGAATCATGGGAAATTAACACTTTAAGTCTCAGCATCTTTTTCTCTAAAATAAATGGAGGTAATAGTACAGTGCAGTGAAACAGTGTTTTGCTCAGGTTAGGCTAAGAACACTGCAAAAAAAAAATCAAAATTCTCATTGAGTAAAAATGTAGTTTTATTCCTTATTCATGCTACATGGGTGGGTGAGCAGGGAATGTTACTCATTGTCTTTCCTCGGGGACCCAAGCTGATGCTGCAGCCATCATCTCAAATGTATTTCATCTTTGGGTCAGACAGAAAAGAGAGACTTGCAGGAAGATTTCAAGTCAGCAATTAAATGTTCAGCCTGGAAGTGACATACTCACAATTCATTGGCCAGAACTTGCCATGCCTACCACAATGGGGCCGGGGTAGAATCCTATACCATGCCTAGAATGTGGAAAAATAAAAAATATTTATCCACAGTATTAGTGCTTACTGCAAGGAGGTTCTCTGAGGATTGAGTGAAGCAGTACACATCAAGTACTTAGGACCATGGCAGAACCGTACTGAGTTCCCAGTAAATAGTAGCTTTTATAGTTATTAAGGCATGATCCTGTGACATTTTAGTCACTACAAAATCATATGCTTGCTAATAATTATTTTACCATATTATTCGCAATATGTACAACTTTAAGATAAATTTTGTTATAACTATTTTGTATATAAGGAAACAACAATTAGGCAATTTCCCTCATGTTATAGCTATTAGGCAGCTAAGTATGGCTGGTTACCCATGTAAGTCTGACTCTAAATACTATTTTCAGTATGCAGCATTGCCTTTATAAAACTTCCTTTTCAATTCTATGATCTGTATGAAATATGTGTTTTAGAGTTGTGCAAATGCATTCACTTTGTATAAAAATAGTATTTAAAGGTACAGTTAACTAAATATGTATTCGACATTGCTACACATTCTTATAGGTTCTATGGATTAAGAGATAAAGGACCCCTGCCTTCAAGTTGTCCAAATATCAATGGGGAAGATAAACAAATAAACAGATACTTGCAATACTGTGTAATAAGTACCATTTCAGAAGATGATACTGAATGCAATGAAAACACAGAGGAGAAACAATTAGCCCAGAATAAATGTGTCAGGGAAGCTGTGGAAGGTGGATAATACCAGGCCGAGTCTGCAAAGTTTTGTGGAAGATAGTTCAGAAAAAGAGAATGAGGTGGAGGTATATGTTCCAGGCTCAGAAAGCAGTATGTACATGGGCGTGAGAATTAGAAAGCAGGGCACAAACCAGGAAACCCAGCAATTGATTATGGCTGTGGGACAGAGTGGGGGTGTTGGTGAGGGAATTCCAAGAGCTAAATCTATGTAGTAGACATTGTAGATCTTGAAGGGCTTTTGGTGCTGTCCTGAGAGTTTTGGATTCTATTCTGAAGGCAATGAAGGTCCATTAAATACTGTCAAGCAAAAAGGTGACATTATTAGATTAGTATTTTAGAAAAGATCATTGTAGCAGACGGGATGAATTTGAATTAGAAGGGGCTGGACCTGAGATTAGGAAATGAGGAAGAGGCTTTTTAATTAATCGTGGCAAGGACTGATTAAGGGTTAAACGAACACAGTAGAAGCAAGGATGGAATAAAGGACATGTATACATGAAACACATGAATCTCTTTTTTTACCCCAGAGTCTCTGTGTTTCTCGTTCTCTTTGATGGGTCCACTCTTACCTGAGATATTTTCACAGTTAACTCATGCTCGTCGTTCAAGTTCTGTATCGAAGTCACCTTCTCAGAGTCCTTCCCTTACTGTCCCTCTAATGACAACCAACCCTTGTACTGTCCTTCCTCTGGCCACTCCTCCATTCACAATTCTCTCTCGATTATATTGACTAAGGGACAGCCTTTTGCAGCATGGATCATCATCTGAAACAACATTAGGCATTTGTCGATCGTCATCTTCTTTTTGTTTAGTTTGCCAGCATAGCATCTAGAATAATTACCAGCACAGAAATAGCACTCAAAAATTCATCCTAGAAATTCAATAAAGTGGATTTATTTTTTTATTTTATTTTTTTTGAGACAGAGTTTCACCCTTGTTACCCAGGCTGGAGGGCAATGGCACGATCTCGGCTCACCGCAACCTCCGCCTCCTGGGTTCAGGCAATTCTCCTGCCTCAACCTCCTCAGTAGCTGGGATTACAGGCATGTGCCACCATGCCCAGCTAATTTTTTTTTTTTTTTGTATTTTTAGTAGAGACGGGGTTTCACCATGTTGACCAAGATGGTCTCGAGCTCTTGACCTCGTGATCCACCCACCTCGGCCTCCCAAAGTGCTGGGATTACAGGCTTGAGCCACCGCGCCCGGCCTAAAGTGGATTTATTAAATGGACAGTTAACAGGCTCATCAGGGTAGAATTCTCCAATATTTTACATACAGACCTAGAGTTCTGGATAGAAGCTTGATCTGAAGATATTTATTTGTCAGTCATTAGCCCACAATGAAGATGAAAAGCTCATATGTCAGTTAAGATGCCTTAAGCTTCAACTGTGAGAATTCCCAAATAAAATTAGCACAAATGATAGAGATTTTTATACTACTTTGCATAAGAATAAGTTCAGACAGAGGTAGATAGGTACAGGGTTGGTTAATTTATCCTACAATAAGTTCAGGGGTCTAGATCAACTTTTCTGTGATTGACAGCTAGTCTCCAAACATAGCTGCCTTGAATTCCTTCCCTTCCATCTACGTACATAGGTTCCGCTCCTCACATCAATGCGTGTCGCCTATTTCTCTTTCCCATCTATCATAAGTGTTTGTATTTTTGAAAACATAGAGAAAGCATCATTAATATTTATGCATGTTACTATATGTACACTTTTCCTCACTGGGAAAAAAAAATATTGAATTCTAGTTAGAGATAAGTATGTTGAAGTGTTTAGGGGGAAGTGTACTCATATCTTCAGTTTATTTAAAATGCATCAATAAAGTAAGACTAATGAATGATGAGTGATTACATAGCTATGTGGTAAGACAAGATAATAACATGTTAATGGTAGAATCTAGGTGGGGGGAAATTAATGTTTAATGTAGAATTATTTCAACTTTACTGTAGGCTTTATTGTCTTATAATAAGATGTTGGAGAATGACTGAAGACACCAATGGCTTAGGTACTGAAATACTCAACTTTATAAGACTTTTCTGGGTAAACATGTTCCCAATAAAGCCTCCAGCATCATCTTTTAATAGTCCGGATATAACAATACTGAGTGTAAAATGAGTGTCTCTTCAGTGCTGCTGTGTCAGTCTGGTAAGTGGTACATACAATTCTGTAGTAAATGGGGCATAGATCCTGGCCTTGAGTGACTTACAGTTTGGCCTATCATTCATTACAGTGACATGCTAGAGTTTCTCTTATAAAAGCATGGACAGGGCACAATGATAACAAAGACGTGACACTATAGCCAAACTAATGAATTTAGTTTTAGGTTGAGGTTTGAAACATAAAGAAAAATTAAGCCAGACAGGGAAGTGAGAAGGTGAGCAGGAAGGAAGAGTCATGCTGGAGGAGTAGCCTGTGAGGGAGGATAGTTTGAGTAACTGTAAAATATCGAATGTTGCCAGAACAGAGAAGACTTAGGATGAGTGCTGAGGGACAAGATGTGAAGGGTGGAGAATGACACCTTGTTTAGGGCTGATAAGCAAGGCATTTGCATTTCAGGAAAATGTAGATTGATATATGTTGAGAAAGATCACATGTAAATGACCATTAGCTTGCCAATTATGCAGCACTGCAAGGCAGATGAATGCTTTGTTTAGTAACAAAAAAGGAAAAGCCTTAGATATATGGGAAGAGAAAAGAACTAAAAAGCCAATGGATTCTTTCCACACATAAAGTTTATTTTCATGAATGTTGAGACGTGGCATTGGTTGTACCAGAGGCTTAAGGTATCATTTTGATGTCTATATGGCGATTCATTTATTCACCTTCAGTAGAGAATCATTGCTTCAAAGAAGAGAAACATTAGCCTGCGCAGTATTAGCAAATCGAGGTCGTATTTCCGAAGTCCTACAGGTTCCAAACCTCCCATCTAAAGAAGAGCTATTTGTTGCAGTAATCTGAAATTCTTTCAGATTTGCAGAGTTAAGCAATTGGATGTTTAAATTGAATGAACATTCTGGTAATGAATAGATGATCAGTTTTATTTATTTATTTTTCTCTTCTTCTTTTTTTTAAAATTGTATTTGGGCTCTGGGGTACATGTGCACATCCTGCAGGATTGTTGCATCAGTACATACACGCCATAGTGGTTTGCAGTCTCCATCCCCCCCTCTCCGTCACCTACATCAGGCATTTCTCCAGGTGTTATCCCTCCCCATCCTCCCCACCCCACCTGGCTGGTCCTCCCCTCCCCTGCCCTCCCCTACCCCACCTAGCCCTGTGAGTGTTGTTCCCTTCCCTGTGTCCATGTGTTCTCCTTGTTCATCACCTGCCTATGAGTGAAAACATGCAGTGTTTGGTTTTCTGTTCTTCTGTCAGTTTGCTAGGAATGACGGTTTCCAGGTTCATCCATGTCTCTACAAAGGAGACAAATTCATAGTTTTTTATGGCTGCATAGTATTCCATGGTGTATATGTGCCACATTTTTTTTTGTCCAGTCTATCATCAATGGGCATTTGGGTTGGTTCCAAGTCTTTGCTATCGTAAACAGTGCCACAATGAACCTATGTGTGCATGTGTCTTTATGATAGAATGATTTATAATCCTTTGGGTATATACCCAGTAATGGGATTGCTGGGTGAAATGGAATTTCTATTTCTAGATCCTTGAAGAATCACCACACTGTCTTCCACAATGGTTGAACTAATTTACACTCCCACCAACAGTGTAAAAGTGTTCCTATTTCTCTACATCCTCTCCAGCATCTGTTGTCTCCAGATTTTTTAATGATTGCCATTCTAACTGGTGTGAGATGGTATCTCAAAGTGGTTTTGATTTGCATTTCTCTGATGACCAGTGATGATGAGCATTTTTCATATGTTTGTTAGCCGCATATTTGTCTTCATTTGAAAAGTGTCTGTTTATATCCTTTGCCCACTTTTGAATGGGTTTGTTTTTTTCTTGTAAATCTACTTTAGTTCTTTGTAGATTCTGGATATTAGCCCTTTGTCAGATGGGTAGATTGCAAAAATTTTTTCCCATTCTGTTGGTTGCTGATTCACTCTAATGATTGTTTCTTTTGCTGTGCAGAAACTCTTAATTAGATCCCATTTGTCTATTTTGGCTTTTGTTGCCATTGCTTTTGGTATTTTAGTCACGAAGTCCTTGCCTGTGCCTATGTCCTGAATGGTTTTGCCTAGGTGTTCTTCTAGGGTTTTTATCGTGTTAGGTCTTATGTTTAAATTTTTAATCTATCTGGAGTTAATTTTTGTATAAAGTGTAAGGAAGGGGTCCAGTTTCAGCTTCCTGCATATGGCTAGCCAGTTTTCCCAACACCATTTATTAAACAGGGACTCCTTTCCCCATTGCTTTTGTCCAGTTTGTCAAAGATCAGATGGTTGTAGATGTGTGGCATTGCTTCTGAGGCCTCTGTTCTGTTCCATTGGTCTATATCTCTGTTTTGGTACCAGTACTATGCTGTTTTGATTACTGTAGCCTTGTAGTATAGTTTGAAGTCAGGTAGCATCATGCCTCCAGCTTTGTTCTTTTTGCTTAGGATTGTCTTGGCTATGCAGGCTCTCTTTTGGTTCCATATGAAGTTTAAAGTGGTTTTTTCCAGTTCTGTGAAGAAGGTCTATGGTAGCTTGATGGTGATAGCATTGAATCTATAAATTACTTTAGGCAATATGGCCATTTTCACAATATTGATTCTTCCTAACCATGAGTATGGAATGTTTTTCCATCTGTTTGTGTCCTCTGTTATTTCCTTGATCAATGGTTTGTAGTTCTCCTTGAAGAGGTCCTTTACATCCTTTGTTGTTTGTATTCCTAGATATTTTATTCTCTTTGTAGAAATTATAAATGGGAGTTTGCTCATAATTTGGCTGTTTGTCTGTTGTTGATGTATAGGAATGTTTGTGATTTCTGCACATTGATTTTGTATCCTCAGACTTTGCCGAAGTTGCTTATCAGCTTAAGGAGGTTTTGGTCTGAGACAATGGGGTCTTCTAAATATAAGATCATGTCGTCTGCAAATAGGGACAATTTGACTTCTTTTCCTAATTGAATGTGCTTTATTTCTTTTTCTTGCCTAATTTCTCTGGCTAGAACTTCCAATACTATATTGAATAGGAGTGGTGAGAGAGGGCATCCCTGTCTAGTGCCAGTTTTCAAAGAGAATGCTTCCAGTTTTTGCCCATTCAATATGATATTGGCTGTGGGTTTGTCATAAATAGCTTTTATTGTTTTGAGATACGTTCCATCGATACCTAGTTTATTGAAAGTTTCTAGCATAAAGGGCTGTTGAATTTTGTCAAAGGCCTTCTCTGCATCTATTGAGATAATCATGTGATTGTTGTCTTTGGTTCTGTTTATGTGGTGAATTATGTTTATAGATTTGCATATGTTGAACTAGCCTTGCATCCCCTGGATGAAGCCTACTTGATCATGATGGATAAGTTTTTTGGTGTGCTGTTGGATTTGGTTTGCCAGTATTTTATTGAAGATTTTTGCATCTGTGTTCATCATGGATATTGGCCTATAGTTTTCTCTTTTAATTGTGCCCCTGCCAGATTTTGGTATCAGGATGATGTTCGTCTCATAGAAAGAGTTAGGGAGGATTCCTTCTTTTTTATTGTTTTGAATAGTTTCAACAGGAATGGTACCAGCTCCTCTTTGTACATCTGGTAGAATTTGGCTGTGAACCCATCTGGACCTGGGCTTTTCTTGGTGGGTACGCTATTAATTGCTGTCTTGATTTCTGACATTGTTATTGGTCTATTCAGGGTTTCAACTTCTTCTTGGCTTAGTCTTGGGAGTGTGCAAGTGTCCAGGAATTTATCCATTTCTTCCATATTTACTGGTTTATGTGCACAGAGTTTTTTATAGTAATCTCTGATGGTAGTTTGTATATCTGAGGAATTGGTGGTGATCTTCCCTTTATCGTTTTTTATTGCATCTATTTGATTCTTCTCTATTTTTTGTTAGTCTAGCTAGCGGTCTATTTTGTTGATCTTTTACAAAAACCAGCTCCTGGGTTTATCAATTTTTTTGAAGGGTTTTTTGTGTCTCTGTCTCCATCAGTTCTGCTCTGATCTTAGTTATTCCTTGTCTTCTGCTGGCTTTTGAGTTTTTTTGATCTTGCTCCTCTACCTCTTTCAATTTTGATGATAGGGTGTCCATTTTAGATCTTTCTTTGCTTCTCATGTGGGCATATATTGCTATAAATTTCCCTCTAAACACTGCTTTAAATGTGTCCCATAGGATCTGGTACATTGTGTCTTCATTCTCATTGGTTTCGAAGAACACTTTTATTTCTGCCTTCATTTCATTGTTTATCCATTTGTCATTCAGGAGCAAGTTGTTCAGTTTCCATGTGATTGTGCAGTTTTGAGTGTTTCTCTTAATCCTGAGTTCTAATTTGATTGCGCTGTGGTCTGAGAAACTGTTATGATTTCTATTCTTTTGCATTAGCTGAGGAGTGATTTACTTCCAATTATGTGGTCAATTTTAGAGTAAGTGTGATGTGGCGCTGAGAAGAATGTGTATTCTGTGGATTTGGAATGGAGTGTCCTGTAAATGTCTATTAGGTCTGCTTGGTCCAGATCTGCATTCAAGTCCTGGATATACTTGTTGACTTCCTGTCTCATTGATCTGCCCAATATTGTCAGTGGAGTGTTAAAGTCTCCCACTATTACTGTGCAGGAGTCTAAGTCTCTTTGTAGGTCATTAAGAACTTGCTTTATGTATCTGGGTGCTCCTGCATTGGCTGCATACATATTTAGGATAGTTAGCTTTTCTTGTCACATTGATCTTTTTACCATTATGTAATGCCCTTCTCTGTCTCTTTTGATCTTTGTTGGTTTAAAGTCTGTTTTATCAGAGACTAGGATTGCTACCTCTGCTTTTTTTTTTTTTGCTTGGTAAATCTTCTTCCATCCCTTTATTTTGAGTCTATGTGAGTCTTTGCATGTGAGATCAGTCTCCTGAATACAGCACACTGATGGGTCTTGACTTTTCATCTGGTTTGCCAGTCTGTGTCTTTTGATTGGGGCATTTAGACTATTTACATTCAACGTTAATATTGTTGTGTTTGAATTTGATTCTGCCATTTTATTACTGGGTGGTTGTTTTCCCTGTTAGTTGACCTGGCTTCTTCATTGAGTTGTTGTTCTTTACCATTTGGTACGTTTTTGCAGTAGCTGGTACTGTCATTCCATTCCCTGTTTAGTACTTCTTTCAGTAGCTCATCTCTACAAAAGCCAGGTTTTGTAGAGGTGAAATGTCTCAGCAATTGCTTGTCCTTAAAGGATTTTATTTCTTCTTCACTTACAAAGCTTAGTTTGGCCAGATATGAAATTATGGGTTGAAAGTTCTTTTCTTTAAGGATGTTGAATGTGGTTCCCCACTCCCTTCTATCTTGCAGAGTTTCTGCGAGGGATCCACTGTGAGTCTGATGATCTTTCCTTTGTGGGTGACTCGACCTTTCTCTCTGGCTGCCCTTAGGTTTTTTCCTTCATTTCAACCCTGGTGAATCTGACATTATGTGCCTTGGGATTGCTCTTCTTAAGGAATATCTTTGTGGTGTTCTCTGTATTTCCTGGATTTGAATGTTGGCCTGCCTTGTTAGGTTGGGAAAGTTCTCTTGGATAATATCTTGAAGAGTGTTTTCCAACTTGGATTCATTCTCCCCATCACATTCAGGTATGCCGATCAAGCATAGATTAGGTCTTTTCACATAATCCCATAGTTCTTGGAGGCTTTGTTCATTTTTTTTTACTTTTTTTCTCTAATCTTGCCTTCTCATTTTATTTCATTGATTTGATCTTCTCTCTCTGATATCCTTTCTTCTGCTTGATCAATCTGGCTGTTTAAACTTGTGTATGCCTCGGGAAATTCTCATGCTGTTTTTCAGCTCCATGAAGTCATTCATGTTCTTCTCTAAGCTGGTTATTCTAGTTAGCATTTCATCTAACCTTATTTCAAGGTTCTTAGTTTCTTTGCATTGGATTAGAACATGGTTTTTTAACTCAGAGAAGTTTGTTATTGCCCACCTTCTGAAGCCTGCTTCTGTCAATTTGTCAAACTCATTTTTTTTTTGTTCCCTTGATGGTGAGGAGTTGTGATCCCTGGGAGGAGAAGAGGTGTTCTGGTCTTTGATGGTTTCATTCTTTTTGTGCTGTTTTTTTCCCATCTTCGTGGATTTATCTCCCTTTAATCTTTGAAGCTGGTGATTTCAGCAGGAGTCTCTGAGTTGACTTCTTTTCTGTTGAGGTTGGAGCTGTGTCTTTTTTGGCTTGTAGAGGGTGTGGCTGGGCTCTCGGGTTCAGTCAGGTTGCTGAGTGGGTGGTCCTTCCCCAGAGTTTGTCTGTAGGTGAGATGGGCCCCGCCTTCCCAATGACATCTCTCCTTCCCCGGATGGATCTTCCTGGTTGGGGTCAGGCTGGTGTATTTGCTGCCAAGCTCTCTAGCGAGGGCTTCAGTTTGAGTTCTGTGGAGGTGGGGCCTGCCAGGCCTTATGGTCTGTTTCCCAGCTTTCAACTCTGCCTCCCTCTGTGGGAGGCTCCGTCCCACTGGCCTTAGTCCAAACTCCCACCCAGGTCTGTCCTGACAACTTGCCATGCCCAGCTGCTCAGATTTGTATGGACAACCCAGGCACCCCATGGTCTGGCGGGACTCTCATGGACCGTAGGTTGCAGGAGGGATGAGGTAAGCACAGGATCCAAAATGGAGCACCAAAAGGGTGAAGTCCCCTGACCCTCAGAGCCAGCTGCATGTTTCAGGTGGGGGCACGACTTCCCATCTTGATTTGCCCCCCTGGGTGGCCCTTGCCCTGCGGCTTCTTCCCTGGGCTATTTTCAGAGCCCTATCAGTCCCACCTAAACGAACCCTGCACCTCATTTGGAATCGTGGAGTCCTCTAGCTCTCTGTTCTCATTCGCTGGGAGCTGTATTCCGCTGTTGCCTTCTCCCGGTCATCTTGGTGCCCTCTCCAGATGATCAGTTTTAAATAAATCAGAGACCAAATATGAACACTTAACACTAAGATTGTAGGGAAATGTGTTTTTCCTCCATCCATTCTAGTTATGAACATCAAGGTTTGTAATGAGGCAAACTATGAAATCCATGCTTTATTTCTGTTTTTTTGTTGTTGTTGGTGGTGGTGGTGGTGCAGGTACCAAAGAAGCACTAAACTACCAGCAAATAGTCTTCAAATGCAAGTAAATACTTGAGAGAATGCCCCATAAACTAGGGTTTACTCTATGTGGAAAGCATGAATAAAACCACCACAAATAAGTTTTATGGTATAGAATTTAAATATCTTTTTAATGTTTCTGAGAAAGAATGAGGTAATTTTAGATGCATCTGCCCCTCCCTGCCACAGGCTTTTACTTCTTTAATGCAAAAATAGGAAACATTTTGAAAAAGGATATGAGGGCTGTGGTTTTCTGCATATTTAAAAGGAAATTGCTCAATCCATCAGGATATTTTCCGTAGGAAAATCGCTTGGAAGGGATTTTGCTTTTGAAAGATGCTGGCATGATTTTGTGAATTGACCCATACTTTTCCAGTCATATTTGGAAGGACGTTTTGACCACTACTCTTTGGAGACAAGCACTGACTTTCCATTCTTCAGGGTTCATACCCTTTCCCTACTGTACAGCGCTTTTCACTCTACTTGTCTGCTGGTGTCCAAATATAATCTCACCAGTGTGGAAAGGTTTGACTGCTGTTCCTTTCCAAATACTCTTCCTATCTTTCTCCCTGAGGCGTTCTCACTCCTCCATCATTGTCACTTCAGTCATGAAATTCTATCACTAGAGTGAACTTAGGGTGATCTACTGTTAATTCTCCTTTCCCCCCTCCACCTAGAGAATTACAAACTTCCATTTTGAAATTGAACCCCCAGTTGAAAATGCCAAGAAGACCAAAGTGTGGGGGCATTTTACGCCCTTTATACCATTGTATTTACTACCATCTGCAATGTAATATCCCTCCTAAAACATGGAACTGAGAACTTGAACCTCAATATCTAATCAGTTATCAACCTTAAAATGTCTACATAAAAATTAAAAATTGGTCCTGAATTTTTTTGTAAACTCAGAAAGTAAGAAAGTCAAAAGAAAATAAAAAGGATAAGAGTTTGTCAAAAGGTGATAGTACTCAATTTGAAAGAGCTCCCAATGACCAAACCAGCAACAATCTGAGAAAGAAAATAAATACTGATTTTTTAAATATAACACAAGGTATATAATCCATATTTGTGAATCTATACTAACAAAAGATGATAGAATAAATAAATGGAGAATTAAGAAAAATTCTTCCTTACAGAAGAATTCCAAGGAAGAAAGGTGGGAAATAGAAAATCATCATTAGAGCACTAGAAAAATAACTGTTTCAAGCAAGATCCTCTGAAGAATCCTAAAATTAGTAAGCAGACATTTAAGGTGAAAAACTTTGTGTTAGCTTCAATGCATCTCCCATAAAATATGTATTAATTACAAAGAGAAAAGTAATGCCTTTGCAGTTGAACAGTCTTGAGGATAACAGCTTAACCAAGTGATCACTTTGGTTATTTACTAATAAAACACATTAATATCATGTGCCCCTTATATAATGCACAAATTAAGCAAATCACAATAATGGCACTTCATCCTTGTGAAATTTCCCCCTAAAATCTGTAACTTCAATTTAATAATGAAAAAAATCAGACAAACCTAAATTGAAGAATATTTTATAAAATACTTCACCATTCTTCTTTCAACATGTCAAGGATATGAAGGAAAGACAAGGAGAAGCTGAGGAACGACCACAGGTTGGAGAAGATGATGGAGACATGCAACCAATTACAACATTGTATTAATTCGTTTTCACACTGCTAAAAAACACATACCTGAGATCAGGTAATTTACAAATAAAAAGAGTTCTAATGATTCACAGTTCCACATGGCTGGGGAGGCATCATAATCATGGTGGAAAGTGAAAGGTACGTCTTACATGGCGGCGGACGAGAGAATTTGTGCAGGGAAACTCTTATAAAACCATCAGATCTTATAAGACTTATTGACTACCACAAGAACAGCATGGGAAAGAACCACCTCCATGACTCAATTACTTCTCACTGGATCCCTCCCACAACACTTGGCGATTGTGGAAACTACAATTCAAGATGAGATTTGGGTGGGGACACAGCCAAATCATGTAAAATGTCAAATTCTGGATTGCATTTTGGATTCAAATAAAAACATCAGCAGAAATCCTGGTAAAATCTGAATAAAGTTCATCATTTACTTAATATATACCAATGCTGATTTCCCTGCTTTGACAATTATGCCATGGCTATGGGAGATATTAACAACAGGAGAAGCTGAGTGAAGGGGATACCAAAAATTTGTAATATCTTTGCACATTTTCTAAAAGTTTGGCATTATTTAAAAATGATCAGCTTTTTTTAAAGTGTAGGAGATTCTGAGATTAGAATGCTATTTTAACATTCATGTAACATGGAGGGGTTACATTAGGCTTAAAATTAGCCACATCATCTAGGCCTTTGTCACATAAACTGAAGCTGCTGATTCTATTTTTGTGCAATTGAATTTCTGTGAACTTAAGTGCAAAAACTTCAATTTATCATTATTAAAAAAATCACTAGTGGGGGAAGGAGGGATGAATACGTAAAAAATACTCTATTCCCACCTATTTTTAGGGTAGTGAAGCTATTCTCTCTGATACTATAATAGTGGGCACATGACATTATGCATTTGTCAAAACCCATGGAACGTGCAATACCAAGAGGGAATGCTAAGGTAAACAATGAATTCTGGGTGGTGATGATGTACCAGGGTAGGTTCATCCATTGTAACAAGTGTACTACTCTGGCAGGAGTGTGAATGGTCATGAGTGGTGTGCATGTGTGGGGGCAGGGAATATATAGGAATTCTGTGCACTTTTCGCTCTGTTTTACTGTGACTCTAAAACTTCTCTTTTAACAAAGTCTAGCAATATCAAAAAATTATAGTCATTTTAGCTTTAACCAGCTATTTTAACCAAATGAGCTCTTTTAAATTCTGAGTCTGTTATTCAATATATGTATTAGTATTCTTGGGAGGCAAAATTATGAAAACTTTAAATTACACCACTGAATTTTATATTATAAATAAAATATATATCATGTATAATCATATATCATATTTATGTTATAACTACCACATTCAGATTTTCAAACTTGGCCCTTTCAGGGGGTTGTTTTTGGAAGACAGAACTAATGTTCATCTTGCAAGACACCTTGTACATCTATGCAGCCCTTAGTGATTTACTGTGTGTTCACAAACACTGTGCCGTTTGACATTCCGAGCTGCAAGCAAACTGCTGCACCATGCTTTTATAACTATGATACTGTAAGAGAAGCATGATGCGACCTGTGACATAGGCTCGTCCACCGAGTAACTGTGTTGACCGGAGATTGCAATGGACCACCACATGCCTCTCCAGTCCCTTCTGTTTGCCACCCAGGAGAGCCTTCAGAATAAATTCTGACAGGGAGGGAGGAATTCCACACTTTTGCTTTCACATGGAAAGGACAGACCCCTAATTATTAAAACAGTACACAAATTAGAGGTTTCCAAGGGGCCTTAAAATGGGACTCAATTTCCCAATCAAGAAAAAATAAAAAGAATCCCCCTTCCAACATTGCCAATGGGCAGGCACTGAGCTTGGGTTAGAACATTTCCACTGTAGTTCTCTTCTCTACAGGGCAGTCCAGTCCTTTTTTTAACATGTTTAGCCATTGATCCAAAATACGACTTCCTATTAATGTTAGCCGTTGCTTTCATTGTCCTTTCTGGAGCTCTACAGTATGTTTAAATCATATTCCATGTTCAACCTTTAAAGAGATGAAGGCGGCTAATATTTCTTCCCTTGTTTCCATGTATTTCTTTAGTAGATTAACTATCTCCAGATTCTTCAACTGTGCCTGATGTGATATGGACTTTTAATTTATGCTAATTTAGCCTTTCCGTAATTCCCGAAAGTACGGAAAGCTTCTGGTCATTTTCACTATATAAGCTTGCCTGTAACAGCCTGGCTCTGAGCTTTTAAAAACTTTCAGTTTTGAAGTATGCTGGAACACAATTTGTACCCACTCTTTTATGCTATGATAAATGTTAAAATTTTCTTTGCTGATTTGACTTGATTTTTGACAGTTTTTGGTGTAAGAAGTGGAAGGCCAAGGAGATCCCTGATGGTCCCCAAGGCCAAGACCTAAGCAGGTGCCAATACCCAGAGAGCCTGTTGTGCTCACTGCGTCCTTGCCAACCACAGAGCTCATCTGCTGAGGCCCTCTTGGACCTGAGCTCTGCTCTCCTGGTGCTTGACTTCTCCACCTGTAGAATATGAAAGAGTTATTTTCAGTTTTCTTGGCTTAGCTTAGGAAAGTCACCTTTGTCTGTTCTAAGTGGGAGGATCCATGTTTTCCTGGATGCCAGAACAGTAACTATCTGGCTAGACTTCCCATTGCTTTTTTCATATTGCAAAAAAACAAAAAGGCAGAATGGGATCTTCCCAGTCCAAAGCACCCCAAAACTCCGTCTGAAACTCTGACTGATTATATGTTTAAAACCTACAAACTTGGCCAGGCACAGTGGCTCATGCCTGTAATCCCAGCACTTAGGGAGGCTGAGGGGGGTGGATCATTTGGGGTCAGGAGTTTGAGACCAGCCTGACCAACATGGTCAAACCCCATCTCTACTAAAAATATAAACATTAGCTGGGCAAATGCCTGCAATTCCAGCTATTTGGGAGGCTAAAGCAGGAGAATTGCTTGAATCTGGGAGGCAGAGGTTGCAGTGAGCTAAGATCATGCCACTGCACTCCAGCCTGGGCAACAGAGTGAGACTCTGTTTCAAAAAAAAAAAAAAAAGCCTATGGACTAGGCTCTTGTACCTTTCTAGAAAAGTGAGTGAACTTTACTAAGGATAATTTGGAATTGTGATGGCCACTTTGGGGAAACTTTAACTTGGATAAAAGATAGTTAATCTTAAAGATACCCTTGAAAAGGGAGGATATAAAAGCTCTCAAAAACAATGGAAGACTTTTTTATTGGGATGCAGAGGATTCTAAAAGACAAAGTGGTTCTAAGATAGCTTCTCACCAGGATTCTTGCAGGACACTAATGAGAAATTAAACGCTTAATTCAGATGGATCTGATGCAACTGACAGAATCACAGCTCACTAAACCCTCTGCTCCTTTCTACCCTCCATTGCCTGATTAAGGTAGACCTACTAATCCTCTTGATCCTGTCCTTTCCTCCCAAATTCCCCCAACATCAGATGTCTTTGAAAGTATGATATTCAAGTGAGCTAGAGGGCCCACCCTCAGAAGAATGTAGGCTGGCTTTGAGCCGAGCTGAAAGCCATTATAAAAGATTTTCGAGATCCCAAAGGGACCAAACTAAACTTATGGGAAAATTTGAAATTCTCCTTGGTGCCTATGATTTTGTATTTTCTGATTTATATAAAGTTAGCCATATAACAACAAGCCCAGGAGAAACTCAAAATGGCTTCGAATAATAGGTTGGAGAAACTCTACCAAAGATTTTGAGGACCCGACTAAAGATGCTCAAAGAGATGGAATCAAAAGAGTCAAAAAATTAATCCAACCACCTCTTGAAGCAGTTCTCAAAATTTTTCTTATAAGAATAGACTGTGCTATAATCAAACTTTTTACCCAGAAAATGGATGAACTAGTGGCAGATTTCCAGATTTCCACGTTAGTTTAGAAGAGGTATTAGGACAATGCTCTGGCCTCAAAGATCCTGGGACTGGTATTGCCCCATCTGCTCATTTATTTAATGAGCTTTGCCCAGAACTCAGTAATTTACCAAAGAAACATAAGTCACAATGGAAAATCACCCCCTCCCAGAGCCTCTATGCCTTGGTAAATATTTCAGAAAAGCAATAGAGCAGGAAAAAAGCTATCAAGCAAATTCACAGCCCTACAATTATAACAATCACAGGGACCTCGGCCTAACTTTAAAAGATCCACTCCCACTTAAAATTTTCCTATTGATGGAGATGTCTGCAGATACTGTCAACAATAGAGGCATTGAGGAAAAAAAGGCTTTCCCATTTTAATTCATGGGCTGATTAAACATCTTAGTTGCCCTGTAAGAATCATGAAGCTGATCAGATTCTCACGGTAACTGTCAAAATTGACAAAGCTCCAAGGAATTGTCTAGTTAGTTAATTTCAATAATTTCTTTCAATCAATAAGGAGAAACTAAACTTGAAATAAATGGGGAAATGTGTACTGTTTTGGTAGATACCAAGGCAACTCTACATTAAATCCTACCAGAATACATCAAAATCTTCCACAGAGTAATAAAAATATTTCAGTGCTGGGTGTTTCCAGTCAAGTTCAAAGAGTTTCTCTATTGAAACCCATAACTGTCACCCTTGGCATCTTCCCTTAAAGTTACATCTTTCTCTTATGTGATACTACCCCTGTAAAGTTCTTTGGTAGAGAAGGAAATTTAATTTGACTTCTTACTTTCTTTTCAAAGTAAGAGGTCAAATTAAATTTTCATCAGGAGAAATAACCTTAGTAACATCAGATTCACCAGACATTAAAATATTGTATATTCCCGGGTCCAGATTGATTGTCCTGAGGAGAATATTAAAGTCTGTAAAAACATAAATATGATAGATGTCTCTGAAATTTCTCTTAACTATGGACCTCTTCTTCCACAAATGTAGAAAATAGATCAAAAGTGCCAAACACTTTTGATCTTTCAAAACCATGTCCTAAGTTACCTAGGTATCCCTTAAACCTTGAAGAAATACAAAGACTCACTCCTATACTAGATTTAATTACACTGAACCTGTGTCCTCAGACAGTTTTCAGCCTCCAGAGATGGACACTCAAAGCAAAGGCTGCTGCAGACCTGACGACCCCTCCCATCCACACTCCTCCTGTCAGGTAGAGCCCTTCATCACAAGGCAGGTTAGAGACCCTTGTCACAGCTCATCATTTCACTCCTTTGCACTTAAATAAAGTATGTCAGCTACCCATCCCCCACCTCTCCCATTGTTCCATGACCAGTTGAGGTTCGCAGGCCTTAGTCTGAATCTGGTCCCCAGCCGAGACCCCACTCTCAAGCCTTCTGCAAGAGCCCATTTCAGCTGCGTTTCTGCAACCCTGCAGACCCTACTCTGAGTGACAGGCAGAGGTATGGGCTCCTACAAGATGGACACAGGACCTTTAGTGGAGGCTTTGTGAGTTAGTTTTGAGTATAGGAAGCTCACCTCCTCCTCCTCACAGGCCAATTACAGCTCTCTTCTCACTCTTGTCTTTTCTGCATCTCATAGGACAGATATCTGGCAGATTGCCCACTGGCCAATGACTACAGACAGCTCGGCAAGGCACTGGGCTTAAAATACAGTAATTGCTTAATAAATACTTGTGAATGTCTCTCTGCACAGTGATCAGAAACCCATGCTTAAGACTATTTTTGACAACAGAAATTTTTTTTAATTTATTGCATTTTAGGTTTTGGGGTACATGTGAAGAACATGCAAGATTGTTGCATAGGTATACACGTGGCAGTGTGATTTGCTGCCTTCCTCCCCTTCACCTATATCTGGCATTTCTCCCCATGCTACCTCTCCCCAACTCCCCATCCACCACTGTCCCTCCCCTATTTCCCCCCAACAGACCCCAGTGTGTAGTGCTCCCCTCCCTGTGTCCATGTGTTCTCATTGTTCAACACCCGCCTATGAGTGAGAACATGTGTTGTTTGATCTAATCAAACTCCACAGCTTCTGCATGGCAAAAGAAACAGTCATTAGAGTGAATCGGCAACCAACAGAATGGGAAAAAAATTTTTGCAGTTTACCCATCTGACAAAGGGCTGATATCCAGAATTTACAAAGAACTAAAACATTTACCAGAAAAAAACCAAACAAGCCCATTCAAAAATGGGCAAAGGATATGAACAGATACTTTACAAAAGAAGACACACATGAGGCCAACAAACATATGAAAAAATGCTCATCATCACTGGTCATCAGAGAAATGCAAATCAAAACTACATTGAGATACCATCTCACACCAGTTAGAATGGCGATCATTAAAAAATCTGGAGACAACAGATGCTGGAGAGTATGTGGCGAAATAGGAACACTTTTACACTGTTGGTGGGAGTGTAAATTAGTTCAACCATTGTGAAAGACGGTGTGGCGATTCCTGAAGGACCTAGAAATAGAAATTCCATTGGACCCAGCAATCCCGTTACTGGGTATGTATCCAAAGGATTATAAATCGTTCTACTATAAGGACACGTGCACACGAATGTTCATTGCAGCACTGTTTACAATAGCAAAGACCTGGAACCAACCCAAATGCCCATCGATGATAGACTG
>NW_016107335.1:5372649-5412362 GCF_001604975.1 Cebus imitator | reverse complement strand
ACAAAACGATGAGTTTGTGTCCTTTGTAGGGACATGGATGAACCTGGAAACCATCATTCTCAGCAAACTGACACAAGGACAACAGAAATTTCAAATGCTTTGTCAATTCAAAATTCCTACTACTCTCTGAAATAGAAGGAAATCAGAAAAAAAAAGAGCGAGAAAGCATGGGTTACTAATCACCACATGCTCTTTCTGTTTCACGGTGTTTGCGGCAGCCACTGTGTCACCTGGCTGGAGTGTCACTGAATTGAGTGCAGTCTGGAAGTGACGCATCAGCCTCTAAAGTTCACTGTGGATCTTCAACCTGTCATCCTGGTTTAGCAGACGGGCCTGTACCCTCCCTTATCCCCGTAATTAGCCTCTCTGCACACATCCCCTCGCACTCTGACCCCAAAGTATTTCTCAAACATGGGTAGCCATGTTGGGTTCAATGAAAAATGTAGAAAACACGTGCTGGTAAAGGGGTGGATAATTGGAGCCCTAGGCCACTGCTAGTGGAAAGATAAAATGGTGCAAACATTGTGGGAAATAATTCGGTGGTACCTCAAAAAGGTACATATAAAATTATCATGTGACCCAGCCATGCCGCTTCAAGGTATGAACCCACAAGAACTGAAAACTGAGACTCAGAAACATGTACAGCAATGTTCAGGGAAGCATTGAAAACTGGGACTCAGGTACTTGTACACCAAGATTCATTGCAGCATTGAAAACTGAGACTCAGATACTTGTACACCAATGTTCATGGAAGCACTCATTGAACTCATGGAAGCACACATTGGCTCCCTGTAACCTCTGCCTCCTGGGTTCAATCCATCCTCCTGCCTCAGCTGCAGGGTCAAGCCCTACAGGGTAGTGGGGTGTCCCCTATTGCTGTGCTGAGGCACAGGATCTGAGAAATAAAAAGGCAAGATACAGAAGGACAAAGAAAGCAAAGCTGGGCTCAGGGGGCCACCACCACTTACAAGCGGAGACAAGCGAGGCCCCAAACATCCAGAGCATCTTTATTTATTGGGCATAGTTTAGGGTGGTGAGTGAGTCATCTTTAAGGATAGTGATAGGGTCAAGACATTCATGTGAGCAATCAGCAATGGGTCCACCCCCATTAGGTCACCTAGGCTAGGAGGTGGGCCGTGTGCAGCAAGGGGTCCACTCCCATTAGGTCACAGAGGCAAGGAGATGGGCCGTGCACAGTGAAGAGGGTGCAGTGTGCAACGTCTAGGGTCAGGCTACTTGTAAGGAATTCTGTAGGAGGATGCTTTGAGTCAGCACAGTAGCTAAAGAGCTGACAAGGTATACAGCCACCTGCTGGCAGCTTCCAGTGATTTCTATAGGAGGATGCTTTGAGTCAGTACATAGCAACAGAACAGACAAGGTATACAGACACCTAGGTGCAATTATACTGGAGGGGTTTTAAGCCCTTGGACTCTCGCAAGCTTGCCAACCTGAGGCCAGCTTTCCACAAGAACTGGATGCAAGATCCTACAACTCCCTTACAGAAGGAGTGACTCTTACTCCAAGCCTGTCGTACAGTGGATGTCTTTATGATACTGAATGTTGCCACCTGGGCCAGCCTGCCATGTAGCACATGCCCTTTCAGGCAGGGGTACTACCTGCTTGGGCCATAGATTCTTGTCCTGGTATTTCAGGTACTAACTATGCTGGGGATCTGTTTAGCTCTCCTTCCTCGGTGCTCAGATGAGGGGCTGCCCACGTCAGCCTCCCGAGTAGCTGGGACTACAGGCATGTGCCACCATGTCAAGCTAATTTTTGTATTTTTATAGAGATGGAGTTTCACCATGTTGGCCAGGATGGTCTCCATCTCTTGACCTTGTGATCCGCCCACATCAGCCTTCCAAAGTGCTGGGATTACAGGTGTCACCACTGCACCTGACCCTAGAATATTTTTTTAACCAAAACAAAGGGTAGCCACAGCAGTATTTTGGAAATTAGCACCTGAAGAAGCTTCAATTACCCGGGTACGTTCTTCAAAATTAGCTTCTCCATCTGTTTGTGTCCTCTCTTATTTTGTTGAACAGTGGCTTGCAGTTCTCCTTGAAGAGGTCCTTTACGTTCCTTGTTAGTTGTATTCCTAGGTATTTTATTCTCTTTGTGGCAATTGTGAATGGAAGTTTGTTCTTGATTTGGCTCTCTTTAAGTCTGTTATTGGTGTATAGGAATGCATGTGATTTTTGCCCATTGATTTTTGTATCCTGAGACTTTGCTGAAGTTGCTTATCAGTTTCAGGAGATTTGGGGCTGAGATGATGGGGTCTTCTAGATATACAATCATGTCATCTGCAAATAGAGACAATTTGACTTCCTCCTTTCCTATTTGAATATCCTTTATTTCTTTTTCTTGCCTGATTGCTCTGGCTAGAACTTCTAGTACTATATTGAATAGCAGTGGTGAGAGAGGGCATCCTTGTCTAGTGCCACATTTCAAGGGGAATGCTTCCAGTTTTTGCCCATTCAGTATGATATTGGCTGTTGGTTTGTCGTCAATAGCTTTTATTATTTTGAGATACGTTCTGTCAATACCTAGCTTATTGAGGGTTTTTAGCATAAAGGGCTGTGGAATTTTGTCAAAGGCCTTCTCTGCATCAATTGAGATAATCATGTGGTTTTTTGTCTTTGGTTCTGTTTATATGGTAAATTACGTTTATAGACTTGCGTATGTTGAACCAGCCTTGCATCCCCAGGATGAAGCCTACTTGATCATGGTGGATAAGCTTTTTTTTGACCTTCTTCACAGAACTGGAAAAACCACCTTAAACTTCATCTGGAACCAAAAGAGAGCCCGCATAGCCAAGTCAATTCTAAGCAAAAAGAACAAAGCAGGAGGCATCACACTACTGGGCTTCAAACTATACTATAAGTCTACAGTAATCAAAACAGCATGGTACTGGTACCAAAACAGAGATATAGACCAATGGAACAGAACAGAGGTCTCGGATGCAATGCAACATATCTACAACCATCCGATCTTTGACAAACCTGACAAAAACAAGCAATGGGGAAAGGATTCCCTGTTTAATAAATGGTGTTGGGAAAACTGGCTAGCCATGTGCAGAAAGCAGAAACTGGACCCTTACCTGACACCTTACACTAAAATTAACTCCAGATGGATTAAAGACTTAAACATAAGTCCTAACACCATAAAAACCCTAGTAGAAAATCTAGGCAAAACCATTCAGGACGTAGGTGTAGACAACGACTTCATGACCAAAACACCAAAAGCATTGACAACAAAAGCCAAAATAGACAAATGGGACCTAATCAAACTCCACAGCTTCTGCACAGCAAAAGAAACAGTCATTAGAGTGACTCGGCAACCAACAGAATGGGAAAAAATTTTTGCAGTTTACCCAACTGACAAAGGGCTGATATCCAGAATTTACAAAGAACTAAGACAGATTTACAAGAAAAAAACTAACATGCCCATTCAAAAGTGGGCAAAGTATATGAACAGATATTTTACAAAAGAAGACATACACGAGGCCAACAAACATATGAAAAAATGCTCATCATCACTGGTCATCAGAGAAATGCAAATCAAAACTACATTGAGAAACCGTCTCACACCAGTTAGAATGGCGATCATTAAAAAATCTGGAGACAACAGATGCTGGAGAGGATGTGGAGAAATAGGAACACCTTTACACTGTTGGTGGGAGTGTAAATTGGTTCAACCATTGTGGAAGACAGAGTGGCGATTCCTGAAGGACCTAGAAATAGAAATTCCATTGGACCCAGCAATCCCATTACTGGGTATATATCCAAAGGATTATAAATCGTTCTACTATAAGGACATGTGCACACGAATGTTCATTGCAGCACTGTTTACAATAGCAAAGACCTGGAACCAACCCAAATGCCCATCGATGATAGACTGGACAGGGAAAATGTGGCACATATACACCATGGAATATTATGCAGCCATCAAAAATGATGAGTTTGTGTCCTTTGTAGGGACATGGATGAACCTGGAAACCATCATTCTCAGCAAACTGACAGAAGAGCAGAAGATCAAACACCGCATCTTCTCACTCATAGGTGGGTATTGAACAATGAGAACACATGGACACAGGGAGGGGAGCACTACACACTGGGGTCAGTTGGGGGGAAACAGGGGAGGGACGGTGTGGGGTGGGGAGCTGGGGAGAGACAGCCAGGGGAGAGATGCCAGATGTAGGTGACGGGGAGGAAGGCAGCAAATCACACTGCCATGTGTGTACCTATGCAACTATCTTGCATGTTCTTCACATGTACCCCACACCTAAAATGCAATAAAATAATGGGAAAAAAAATTAAAGAAATTTGTGTAAAGAATAGAAATTCTACAAATTAAACTCATTTTAAAACCGGAAAAAAAAAATTAGCTTCTCAAGGACACCTTCCCAGCAACTCTAAACCCAGGTTCCAAACATTCACACATTGCCAGCCAGGCCCCTGGAAAGAAATGGAGGCAAGAAGGTGACTGGGAGGTAACAGAGAACCAAGGAACCAGAGCCTACAGGTCAAGACTCAGCAGGAGTTGGGTTCCCATGTGGGTCCCTGTGCATTTTAGGGATAGGGTGGTGACGAAAAGGGAAAGGAAGGCACAGGCTGTGTCATCAGGACTACAGGAAGAAACCCTGGTAGCTTCTCATTTTCTCAGGCAATGGCTGAAGCCAGGGGCGCACGGAGCCCCTGGTGCACTCAGTATTATATACTGGTGCATATATTCTA
The DNA here is from genome assembly GCF_001604975.1 of Cebus imitator. NCBI lineage: Eukaryota > Metazoa > Chordata > Mammalia > Primates > Cebidae > Cebus > Cebus imitator. Next base: position 5,407,629 of record NW_016107335.1, on the reverse strand, counting down.
GAGCATCAACGTTCTGTAATTACTAGAATCAGGGTTTTACACTAGCTAATGCTGGCCTCAGGGGGTGAGGGCAATTCTCCAGATCCATGCCTGCCTCTCTGGTCTGCCCCAGGCAAAATCCTGGGGGTTACTTCTGGTTCCCTTCCTCCACTCTACAACACCCCATTCCCATTTCTTCCCCTCTCCCCACTTTCTCCCGAGCATTCCTAAGTAGGTGTTAATTGGTAACTGAGATGGACTCCATTCAAACTAAGGTGTTCACGGATGGCTAGATGATATATTATCGTTTCTGTGACATTTATGCCTTGCATCAAAGGAGAGGCTCATAGCCACTCTAGTCACTAACAGCCTTACTTCTAATTTTCCACTACCAAGATATTTGCATTCAAAAAGGAACTCTTCATTGGAAAAAAAAAAAAAAGCTGTGAGCCTGAGCTATGGATAGTGAATATGACAAGTCGGGGGGGGACCCCCAAAATGTAACCTTATATATTAATATTATTTAGAAGGCGGACTACGTTTTGCACAGTGGAGACATGTCTGCACTCCCAGTGGCTTTTCCAGAAGAAGTAACTTGAAAAGGCAGTTGTCAGATTAGTGGAGTATTTCTAATATCCAGCCTGAATTTTTCATGGATGAACAGAAAGCAGAAAGGAATGTTCAGCTTCATGTCACTTGGAATCTTGGATCACAGTGGCCCCCACCCTACCCCCAGGCAGTCAGTACCCTACAGACTGCAGGGGCCCCCGCTTCCTCATGTCCTGTGCCCATCAGTTCCTTAAGCTCAGGAACAGGTTTCCAGGCACTGTCTAAAGAGGCATTTTAATGCACCCCTAGCCCCACCATCTCCCCACTTGAACCCAGGACTAGCGGCCACTGGGATAAAAGGTGAGAAGAACAGAAGGAACAATCACTTTTTGAAGTATTTGTAAGGCCCCAGGACCTCCAGGTAAAGGAAGAGAATGGAAAACTGGGGCCTGTGTTAGAACTCCAACCCAAACCTCGAGGATAAAGAAATCGGCGGAATTCCTACCCAGAAGCACTCCTTCGTCGTTCCTCACCGCATCCCAACTCTCGGGTCCTTCTTCACAGTCATCTGCTGTGCTCTAGACCTGTCCGTAAGCCGATCATGCCGCTGACATGGAAAAGGGTGATCGTGGCTTAACCTCTTTATCTTTTCTGCTGTCAGAGCTTTCTTTTTTATGTTTCACGTGTTTTTGTTTTAATCCAGTGGATTCAATGATTTAAGTCAGTGCCTGTCAAACAGTAGCTTGTATCAGAATCATCAGGAAGGTCTGGTGAAAAAACAGATTTTTTTGACCTCCTAGAGTTTCTGATTCTGGGGTGAAGTCCAAAATTTTGCATTTCTAACAAGTTGTCAGGTGATGCTGATGCCTAAGGCCCAGGTACCACACTTTTAAAAGCAGGCTTTCAATAATGAGAATGTGGAAATGGCAGCGAACAGCATGCTGGGATGTGAGGGGAGTGTGAAGCAGAACCGTGAACCAGATACGATCAGGTAAGAAAACCACACGATCCTAAGGGCTGGGCATTTACTGTTCTTTTCCACGCTACGTGCTGGACAGTCATCCAGACCAAGGCATCGCTGTCCCATAAAACACATCCAGATGGAGAGTGGGGGATCTGGCTCCTCCACTGTTCCTCTCGGCTGGGAACAAGCTTCATCCTGGGCTTCCCCTGTCCTCCTGGGCTTCCCCTGCCCTCCTGGGCCTCCCCTGCCCTCCTGGGCCTTCCCTGCCCTCCTGGGCTTCCCCTGCCCTCCTGGGCTTGGTTTGCACAGGCAGCTTCCCACACGCAACTTCCCTTCAGAGGTGGATTCATGCCCAGCTGAGGGGTGAAAAGACAAACCAGTGGGTTACTCCCCCTACCTTCGAGGCTGTGAAACCAAAGGATCCAACCTGACTGGGAAGGTCAAGGTGGCCACATGCTCACTGCGGTCCCTGTCCTCTGAAAAAGTTCCCTGAATGCCTGGATTTCAAGATGGAAACAGGGCCATGGCCTCACCGAAGGGTGAGAACAAATGTCGCCTGCTGCCTTTTCAGTGTAGTCTCCCCAGCGGAGTAAATATTTAAGATACAGAGGGAATGCTCTGTATAAGAGACAAAGTCTTCCTCTTCAGGGAAGGGAAGAGAGAGAGGAAGTTGGTAACCACCCTTACACTCAACACACACAGGCTCACTCACACGTGCACAACTCTCTGAGCTCCTGAGGGGCACTGCCTGTGTTACACATTATTACATTTGACGCGCACATTCTAAATCTACATTAATTCAGGATGATGTGAAAGAAATTTTTTACTCTCATTAAAACAAAGGAATTAATTTAAATTACTCTATCCCTTCTAAAGATCTGGCAACAGCCTTGATTTTTTTTTTCCAGGAAGATACAAAAAGAGAAGCAATAATAATCTGATTTACACCTCAGAGTATTTTTGGGGGTGATATGATTGTTATTTGTTTTGTTCTAATCTCTTTAAAAGGCCAGGGAGGAGAAATGGGGAAGCCTGAGCTGAGAACTGAAAGTACACCTTTTGTTCCCCTCTTTGATATTGTCTTTAAAATTAATTAAATTTACTGCTATAATTCATTATTCATTAAATTACATTTATTGAGTGTCTACTATGTGCTGAAGCTATGCTAAGAACTATGGTTACAAAAGTTAGGAAAACCAAGCCTGCCCATGCTATGAGCTTGCATTCTGCTTGTACGATGACCGTAAAGTCAAATTGAAGGGAAATGTGAAGCAAATTTGGGGACTATTATAATCAGATGATAAAACTTCACAACTCTAAGTACTGGGCATTCACTGTCCATTTCGGAAGGCTGAGGTGGACCAATCACAAGGTCAGGAGATCGAGACCATCCTGGCTAACATGGCGAAACCCCATTTCTACTAAAAATACAAAAATTAGCTGGGCGCGGTGGCGTGCACCTATAGTCCCAGCTACTCCGACGCTGAGGCAGGAGAATTGCTTTCTGGGAGGAGGCTGGTTGCAGTGAGCCAAGATCGCGCCACTGCCCTCCAGCCTGGGCAACAGAGTGAGACTGTTAAACAAAACAGACAAACAAACAAAAAAAAACAAGGAAGAATATCTGCAGTTTTCTTAAAAGCTTATTAAAATAAACTCCCTTCTCTAATTTCATATCTGTGTAAAGCCAGGTTTTTTTTCATACTGTTCAACCAAAACAAGGTACTGCGAGAGACTGAATGCAGAAGCAGGTGTGATAATCCAGCTGTCTTCTCTTAGGCCAGATGTTAAAGATATTTAAAATATATATAAAACGATGCCAATCCTCTCACTATTTTGTTTTGAAAAATACAGTTTTTTGCTCGTTTGTTTGCTTTTTTGATACAGAGTCTCGCTCTGTCGCCCACGCTGGAGTGCAGTGGGACAATCTCAGCTCATGTAAAACAATGACACAGTTGTCTAGTCAGATGTAGATTACGATGGCCATTTTTTAAGTCATTTTTTAAGTGAGTGGGCATCATAAACACCAAGTTTAGAATGGTGGTGAGCTCTGGGCAGGGAGAGAGAAAAAAGCAAGTAGATGAAGGTGAGCTGGATTTGTGATGTTTTTATGATTTTGATTTTTTTTTTTTTTTCAAGATGGAGTCTCACTCTGCTGCCCAGGCTGGAGTGCAATGGCACGATCTTGGTTCACTGCAACCTCTGACTCCCAATTTCAAGCGATTCTTCTGCTTCAGCCTCCGGAGTAGCTGGGATTACAGGTGTGTGCCACCACGCCCAGCTAACTTTTGTATGTTTAGTAGAGACAGGGGGTTCACCGTATTGGTCAGGCTGGTCTCGAACTCTTGACCTCAGGTGATCTTCCTGCCTCAGCTTCCCAAAGTGCTGGGATTACAGGCATGCTCCACCGCACCCAGTCAAAAAATAGTTTTTAAATAAAATAATTTATTTGTATTAACATACAATGACATCATTTTAAATGAATTAATAAAGAAATGTTTTTAAATACTCTAACTTTAATTCTAATATGTTAAACATCAAGTTACTATAATCCACAGAAGAAAAAAATGTTTGTTGTCCTCAATAATTTTTAAGATTATAAAGGGGTCATAAGACCAAGAAGTTTGAGAACCATAATGTAAGTTTGAGAATGATGTAAAGAGAAATGCAAAGCAATGTTGCTTCTCTTTGGACCTAGATGAACTAAGAACTATCTGGTGTTATATCATATGGGGATGCTTTGGAAGAGTTGCCACCAAAACACCTTCTGGAGAAGCTTGTTTTGAACCCACATCCCTGGATCATCAATGCACTAATTGGGATAAAAATGACTTCCTTTGTTAAAATTCACATGCCCCAGGTCAGTGGCATATCCTTATCCTTCAGCTGTTTTCCGTTTCTCAGCTCAGTGTATACAAATGCCTAGAACCTACACTACAAGGAAAATGATTTGTGAGCTCTTCTTTACAGCAAGATAGAGATTCAAATGGTCTGTCCACAAGGAGAGTGACAGCTGGGGAAATGAAAGGCAGGGAGGTGAGTAGAGGTGAGGGCCCTCGTTAGCCTTTGTGCCTCTCGATGGTGCTGTCTGCATAGATAGCTCCCAGATCACGCAGTACACTCATTTTAATTCAAATTTTACATAAACATCACGTATTTTATTTTGTATAAATATATTCCAAGTCTTGCATGGGCCATACTGATACTAAAATATAATTTGCTGTTTTTATGAAATTTAGTAACAGCTGAGGGTCCTGTATTTTTATTCACTAAATCTGCTAACCCTAGCTGCTTAGACATAGATACTCTGCAGCTTAAATATTTTTTATTCATTGCTTTTTAAAGTGTCACTTCTGTTAAGTCCTTCACACCTTGCAAGAAAATAAAGCAGTTTAGTTTTAAGAGACTGAGCGAAAGACGTTTTCATATTGGAATTGGGTGGTGTTTGAAACATACTTTAACAAGTATGTCACGGACGAAAAATTTTTCTATTCTAGTAGAATTTGTTGTCAGGTGACCTGTCCCATGTATTTAGTTGCTCTGCCCTTGAGTACATGGGTCATAGTCTTACTTGTTCATTTATCTCTCTTTCTCCTTCATTTTTTTTTTGCAATGTTTCCACATTCCTTCAGTTAAAATTAAACAAATAGAAAGCAGTATTTTCTAACTCATTCATTTATTCAGTTCAATTAATGACTATGGAATAAGCACCAACTTGTGCTTAATCCCGTCCCAGCAGCAGCCTCTCAGAGGGCCCCAGCTCACACAGGCAACGCTCATTAACTTCGCGTGACTTGTGCTGTAAAGTGGAGTCAAGGCAGCTTCCTCAGCTCATCCCAGGTGGGTGGATCACTTGAGCCTAGGAGTTCAAGACCAGCCTGGGCAAAATGGCAAAACCCCATCTCTGTGAAAAATACAGTTGCATTTCTTTCAACTAGCTACAGAGCTGGGGCTAGTTTGCTCCAGTCATAGCGATAGGTACTGCCCACCATATTGTGCCAAGCATGATGCCAGCATGTGGGAATTTAGAAATTAACTGTAATTCTCCTTCTCCAAAGGAGCCCACCCTCTCCTGGGGTTGTAGGATGGCCTCTCTGCTAGGTATGGTCAGAAGGGATAAGCCATGGTAAGTCTAACACTCCCAGATCCGGAGAAGAATTAGCTACTCCAGCATTCCAATTGTGTGTGCTATCCTTAGCTGGGCAGAGGTTCTGCTCAGTGCCCAGCAGACCCAGCCGTGTCTCAGCAGTGGATGCAGCCCCTACAGAAACGGCACTCGTGGTAATTTCCAGTGGCTGTGCTGTCACAGCGCACAGCAGTTCCCACAAGATCCCTCTCCTCGCCCATAGCAGAGATGGACGCCCTTCTCTGTATGAGCCATGTCCTGATTAGGATTGCAGGCCGGTGGAGGACTGTGCAGCAGCAATGTGAGAAGACGCTGCCATCTACCTTTTACGACCCTTTGATCTTCCTATCACACCTGCCATCCTTTGGCATATCTAGGGAAAAGCCAGCTTTCTTTAGGCACAAAGAAAATTCAAGGGAATTAGTACTTTGAACTTGAGTGGTGCTCAGATCTGTATATCAATGTGTGATGACAGATGAAAACTTACCTTGATATCCCATTCAGACCTACGCATTAGCTGGAGACAAATTGGTAACAATGGCATAATAGCAAAATCTTAATTAACAGGAACGTCCAGAACCCTCAGATGACTTGCATAAGTTTTCCAAGGCATCTGTATCAAAATACTAGATACAGCTAAAACAAGAGAAATTTGTTTTTCACAGTTCAAGATCAGGGTGTCAGCAGGGTTGGTTTCTCCTGAGGCCCCTCCCTTTGGCTTATAGGTGTCGTCTTCTTCTTGTGTCCTTACATGGCTTTTCTCTGTGTGTGTCTGTGCCCTGATCTCCTTTTCAAATCAGGACACCAGTCCAGTTGGATTAGGACCCACCCTGGTTAACTCATTTTAATTTAGAAACTACCTCTACATACAGTCACATTCTGAAGTATTGGCGGTTAGGACTTCAACATTAAAATTTTGGGGGGACACAATTCTGTCCATCATATCTTTTATGTCATGGAATTTTAGGAGAAATAAGCCACATTTTTAAAATTTTGTTAAGTGTGTATCAAAAATATAATTTTTAAAAACCGTTATAATCTGTTATTGTGTCAAGACAAAATAAACTCGGTATTTCATCCTGCATGGCTTGCAAAGGTTCTGTAACCCACCTGAACCTGAAAGAAGATTAGGGGGCGTGTTTTGCAGATCAGCTTTTGTGAGCAGTGGAAGAAGGAGCGGCACGAGCTTTCCTGAGTAGAGGGCGTCCTGCTGTATCTAGGGAGTGTCCTGCCATATCTTCATGAAGGAGCAGCTCCTTGAGAAAGAGGCACTCAGGGAGTGGGGTGGTGATATGGGAGGGCTCTGTGTTCACACCTAAATCTCACCTTGAATTTTAATAATCCCCACCTGTCAAGGGCAGGACCAGGTGGGGATAATTGAATCATCAGGACGATTTCTCTCCATGTTGTTCTCCTGATAGTGAGAGTGAATTCTCACGAGACTGGATGGTTTTATAAGGGCCTTCCCCCTTTATTTGGCCCTCATCCTCTCTCCTGCCACCCTGTGAAGAGGTGTCTTCTGCTATGACTGTAAGTTTCCTGCGGCCTCCCTAGCCATGTGGAACGAGGAGTCAATTGAACCTTTTTTCTTTATCCATTACCCACCCTTGGGCATGTCTTTATTAGTGGCCTGAGAACTAATGCAGTTGGGGTCAGGAGGCAGCCCCTTCCCCGAATGCCCTGCAGTGCCATATCCCCCTCTACACGTTCTTTTCCATTTTTGTACCATAGTCACAAATATTCTAGATGGCAGCTAGCCGTTTTTGCCCACCCCCATGCCCATAAAATGTGGAGGGCTTTGGTTGAGTTATTAAATCAGGAAAACAAGCTTCAAAAATTCAAGGTTTTTAACAACATAAGCTGCTTTGTTTTTTCACAAAGTCAGGGCCATCATAGCATTTCAAGTTTTATAAAATCTGTGTGTCCTGTGTTTGGTGCTCAGTTAAATTGTCTACAGAATTAGTCCATCTCTAAGCCATAGCACTAGGATGGTCGTATGAGAGAAAACTATGTGAGAAAACTAGGCCACATTGTAGAAAGCAGGTTTTTCCCAAGGACAGCTAGGAAATTGGCTCTGAAACTGGCTGAAAGCAAGCCTGGTACCTGCTTAGTGATGGTATCACAGGTGTTCCATATGTCCAAACCCATCAAATTTTACACATTAAATATGTGCAATTATTTGCACAGCAATTGTACCTCAAAAACGCTGCTAAAAAAAAATACATGGTTCAGGAGGACACAGAAAAACACAGTTACACACAGAGACACAAATGCAGCTACACAGAGCCGCACACACCTATCATGTTTTATAGAATAATCTATTGCTAACACCTTTGCAAATAAATCAAGAACTTAAATACTTTGGAGGCTCCAGAAGATGTAGGCTGCTGCCAGGTGACTCTGAAATCAAACATTGCTCCACCTGGATGATGAGCTAGGCTGCTTTGAGATGCTTTTCTGGGAAAAGTTCTCAGGGTGGAAGGGAGAATAGGGTGTGGGGTTTTTCAGTGGGGAACTGGCTCCCAGCTCTGGACTTTCTGGCTGTCCTGACTCCTTCATTTAACCTCTGTGTCAGGAAACATGAGCGCAAGGCAGGACAGTCTGTCTGGAAACAAAGAAGTTACTGTATGCTGATGCTTTCAAAGTCAGAGTCCTTTGGGAAAGAAATGGAAACCATTTTCATTATGCCTCGGCCAAAGTATGAATACAGTGGTTAGAATTTTGTGGTTAAAAAAGAATGAAGACAGAATCAAACTGGAGAGGAGGAAAGAAGCAAAAGGAATGAGAAAGGGGGGGACGTGCCGAATTTTAAACTGCAGGGACAGCCTTAGATGGTTTCCAAAATCAGACCCCAGGGACTGCCTGTGGTTTGATGACTTTTTTTTTTAATCTCCATGTGTCATAAAAGTTCAAGAAGCTTTTGATGCATTAATGAATGTCACAGAAGACCATAAAGTCCATAGTGGACATGGGCCAGCCCCGTGAGGCTAGGGCCCTGGTTTTCTACCTTGGACTATAGCACTAAGGACAACAGTAAAAAAAAGACACAATCATCCTTCTTGTTTTTAAAAACCTACTTACAAGATTTCTTCTTATTTGTGAAGAGACCTTTTAATGACATGGTTGGCAGCTGATGTGATGCCTCGATTCTTGCCTTCTTAGTTTCAAAGCATTTAAACAAGAGACACACAGTAAAGGAGGTGTGGCATCCAATAATTTAATTCAAAAGAAAAAGAACGTTCTGAAAGTTAGATGCAGAATGACCTGAGTGAGGATGAGGCCGCAGAGACTGGCCCTAGGGAGAATCCCTTTGTGGAAGTCTTATCGCATCATTCCTAAGCGGGTGGGAAAGGGCATTGCCAGGAAGCACGTTCTAGGTGGGCTTCTGGGTGCATATACACAGTGGCTGTACATGCTTTTTCATACATTGCATGTCTCATTAGCATCTTCCTATTTTTTATTTTTTGAGATGGAGTTTCGCTCTTGTTGCCCATGCTATACTCTAATGGTGCCATCTCTGCTCACTGCAACCTCCACCTCCCAGATTCAAGCAAATATGCTGCCTCGGCCTCCCAAGTAGCTGGGATTACAGGCGTGCACCACCACACCCAAGCTAATTTTGTATTTTTAGTAGAGATGGGGTTTTGCCATGTTGGTCAGGCTGGTCTCAAACTCCTGACCTCAGGTGATCCACCCCCCTTACTTCCCAAAGTGCTGGGATTGCAGGCCTGAGCCACCACGCTCGACCTCATTAGCATCTTAAATCTCCAACCAAGGGTGTGTTTTTTGCCATTATAATGATCAAAGGGTCTGTTTGAGGACAGGTAAAATCAAAGCGCACCTGCTCTCCACAGGGGGAAGCCTCTGCTGAAGATAGCTTCTATTGAATGAGCTCAATTACCATGAGAACGCTGAGCCTCATTGTGTTGATTGTACAGTCACCACGGTTGCTGCGTCCGGAAAACAGTCACTTCCTTAACTACCTGTCCTGTCGCAATATCAGCGATAGGCTTTTGGGAGATGCTTGGCTTGTCCCCTCTGCCGCTGTTATTCTCAGGCTCCCTGGGATTCTCAGGCTCCGTGAGTTTCCGTGTTTTTCCCTAATGCCTGGGGGCCTCATGCATAATGTCACTCACAGCTGTGCCTCGTTGGCAGGATTCGGTTTCCAGACACCTTCTCTTCCTCATGTCACATTAAACCTCCAAGAAACACAAAGAACACCACTGGCTAGATGCCCAAACTGGGAATTTCAGCAAACTAAAACTTGGATAGCAGGGAGAATTGACACTGCCATCGGTAATTAGAATACCGGTTAGCAACATTGACAAAGACTAGCTTATCACCCAGCATTTACCCCACGCCAGGCACCGTGCTGCTGGCTGAGTGCTGACCATCCTCACACTCACAGAAGCCTGGCTGAGGTAGGGATTGTTATTTGTTCCAGAAGGAAAGGACTGAGACATAATAACGAAGTGAATATTCTGTCTCAATCATGTACTTCAAACACGTTTCACCAGGGAAATAGCTCCTCATTAGAGAGACCTGAAATCAAGAGCTAAATGAAGAGATTGAATGCATCTTTCTGGAAGGGAAAGGAAAAGCCCTCCTCTTGTCCCTAATCAGAAGTTCCCTGTTTGACGGCCGCTGCAAGCCGTTTAAGTGATTCATGTAAAGCATTGCAATGGATGATGTGAAATTCAAGTGCATGGGTTATCTGGGGAAATAACATTTCAAAAGACACCACGAAAGACTATTTCAGTATGTAACTGTTGGTACGCATGTTAGGCCTTGGCCAGAGCTAGTTTTGAATAGTCTTTTCTTTTTTTTTTTCATTTTTTTGTGTCACAAAAATAGAATTCTTTTTAATTCAGTGCAATACAGATTTCAGAGGTAGACCCTACTATAAATAAAAGCTTAATAATTTTTTAAAATTATACTTTAATTTCTGGGGTACATGGACAGATCATGCAAGATTGTTACATAGGTTTAAACATGCCATGGTGGTTTGCTGCATCCATCCCCTGTCACCTACATTAGGTATTTCTCCTAATGTTAGCCCTCCCCAATCCCCCCACCCCTGCTATCCCTCCCTTAGTCCCCACTCCCCCTGACAGGCCCCGGTGTGTGATAGTCCCCTCCCCGTGTCCATGTGATCAGTCTTTATACACTTTTGAATCCTACCCCAGACCTGTCCGCACAGCAACAGCTTTGGAAAGAGCCTGGGACGCCAGAGGGCCCAGGGCACAGTGCAAAGTCACCGTGGATCTTTCAAAACCTGACTCAGGAATCCCATTCCCTCTGTCAGCCACCCACTCAGCAAACTGAAGGGAGCTTTTCAGGTATTTCCATTGGATTCAGATTTCTCTCCCCTTTCATTAGAATTGAGAAAATGAAAGCCAAATTGCAAAGGGATGCAGGCATGTTTGACACAAAGGTATAATTTAGGTTTCAGAATAACTTTAAGAAGGTCACAGAAAAAAAACTTTGGTTCCAGCAAACGTAGTCTGAGAAGTGGTAAGCTCTCACAAATAACATTAATCACATAATTTGCCTGGTTTCAGTATGATTAAGTAAATGACAAGAAACTAACAAATGCCACTGGGGCTCTGCAATCACCAGGAGCTCCATATGAATTAGTAGGGACCTAATAGCTGGCTGCAAATCTACGTCAGATGCAAGAAAGAGTGGCTTTGCTTTTCATCTAGAGCAGCAGTCTATAAATGTCATTAATAGTGCACTCCCACAGTAAGAATGCTTGAGTGGTGTAGCCTTCATTCATGTTTGCACGTGTGTTGAAAACAATGTATACATAGTTCCTGTAGGTGAAAGAGCTCGAGACAGAAATTCTGAGGAATCCTCTCTGGGCTTGAATCCCAGCTCAACCACTTATTTGTTGTAGGCCTTAGTGGTTCATTAACCTAACCTTTAGTTTCCTCATCTATAAAATCAGAATGAGAATTATTATGACACTAATAGTTGTTACGATAATTAAGCTACTTAATACATATAAATCATTTTGAACAGTGCCCAGCATGTAATAAGTTCTATAGAATGCTAGCAGTTATTGTAACTGTATTAATATGTAACATTAATTGATACAATTAACTATATATAATTATATATGATATAATTATTAAATGTGATATAATCTGTATAATCATTATGTATAACATAGATGATATCTGTTAATACAGTTTCAATAATTGCTAACATTCTATAGTGTTTTATTACATTGAAAAGTAGAGGTTTTACAAGGGTGAGAGAAACTTAAACATAACTTCTGATGTTTTCATCTAGCACCCCAACGGATGGCTTCAGAGCCTATTAGGGTATATACATTCTAGTTTAGATACCAGGGACCAGCAATCATTTTCTACAAAGGGTCAGATAGTAAGTACTTCAGCTTTGCAGGCTGTAACAGTCTCTGTATCACATACGGAATTCTGGTGTTTTAGCGCAAAAGTAACCGTAGACAGTTTCTAAATGAATGTGCTTTGGTGTGTGCCAATAAAACTTTGTTTATAAAAAAAAAAAAAAAAACAGATAAAGAGACAGATCTGGACCTCAGTTTGCCCACTCCCACCCTTCAGGAAAGAATGAGGACAAATGGGTAAGGATTACAGGGGCCGTGCCCAGCTCTCCATGAGCAAGAGCATGCCAGCATGGTTAGTGCTCTCTCATTAGTGAGCTTCCCAGCACTGGGGATATTTAAGCAGAAGCTGGAGATTTATCCCCCATGGATAATTCCATAGCAATGCTGAGTTTTGTGGGTGAAGCTTAGACATACTTTTACAGATCTTTCTAAATTTAAGATTTAATTATTATTATCCTAAGTAATGGTGATTATAGGTCATCATATTTGTTCTTGGAGGTCCGGAAGTGAAATATAAAATCATTACTGTGTCTGAGAAAGTAGAGAAGAAATCAGAGCATCAGGAACAAAGCATAGGATTGAGAGAAGAATTTCACAGTAAACATACCATTTCTTAAAAGGTGCATTAGACAGTTTGCAAAAGCAGATGATACTAGTACGTGTGTATGGCTTTTCACAATATTTATTTTCTATAAAATGAAATAGGTCATTTTAACCTATAGCAAAATTCTAACTTATAATCAGATGTTAATTTACAGTTGCAGTTTCCAATATCAAATTTGGGATCAGCACATGATCCCAAAATTAATTGCAAGTTCAGAATTTTCACCGAGAGCAGCAAAAGTCTGTAAGTGGCATAATAGGTGAGAAAATGCACTCCCAGTTTCACCCCCTTGACTTCCAGATCCATGCATTCTGTCTTTTGGGAGGAGACAATGATATAAGAGTCCCAGTGAAAACTCATGATGAATTCTGGAAGACAGAGGCCCATCTTTTTAGGCTGTTGTCTTCCACATTCTGACCGGAGTCTTCAGCAAGCCATTCCACCTGTCAGCTAGGCCGGCTGCTTCCGGAGGATAGAGTAGGTGGTGAGACCAGTTAATGCCATGGGCTAAGCCCATTACTGTACTTCTGCTGTGAAATGGATTCCTCAAACAGAAGTAATGCTGTGCAAAATACTGTAACAGTGGTGAGCACTTACGGGGGCCCAAAGTTGATGGTCCTGGCAAAGCATTCCAGGAAGGAGAGGCCGACCTATACCACAGTATACGTCCAGCCCAGTGGGTACAAGTATCCATCCCCTCTGTGGTGGAAGAGGTTTAATGCAATCAACCTTTCACCAGGTGACTGACTCAACAGTCTTCCTGAGGGATGCTGGCGTGTAGCAGGTGCAGTGTTGGTCTCTGCTGTTGATAGAGTAGACAAATTAGCCTTCATACGGGGAAGACTGTGTTGCAGAGCTTTGCATAGCCTCCATCCCTGCTACTGTGAATATTGTATCAATGGGCCCACTGAGCAAGAAGTGGGGCTGCTGTGGAGACGGAGGCTGACTGATGTTTACGGAGTGTATCATTTGATACACCTGATTATCAAGAGTCTCCCCCTGTGCAGTCCATGCCTGTGGGTGAACATTCACATCCCTCACCAGCACCCCCACAGCCTGGGCCTGTTCTTAAAGCTCATTCTATATTCCTGTCTCCCAGCCTCGCTCTTCACTAACCTTCCAAGTCCCATCTCTTCCAAGTCCCCGACTGTCTAGTCAAACCAGCATCCATCAGCCACGCATCCGTGTAGATCTCTACTTCTGGCCCTTGCTCACGGCAAAGATAAAAGGGGACAATCCAACACATCACTTGAATCTCTGCTTTCTAGGAGGATTGCTTTCTTCACTATTGTCCTTCAGGTTTGCCCCTGAGAGGCCTGTAATGGAGCAGCCGTCTAGGTTCAGGTGACACCAGCGCATAATGCAGACCTGTCTGTAAACGAGGTTTGGGTTTGTTTTCCTAGACCAATAGGCGATAGAGGATACCACAGGAGGGCATGGGCCTGACTGAAGGGAAGCCAGCGATGCTGAAGGAGCTGGTGCTAGCGGAGTCTAGACTCTTGCTTGTGTAATGTATTTATCTGTGCTGCATCTGTCCAAGTCAGCTCTGATTCACCATTCCCCCTTGATGAGGGATGACTGCTGTGCACACCCAGCCTTGGCTTGTGGGTCACACACCACCAGTTGGCGATGGAACGCTGAGGCTTAATGTCCCACATTTAGGCATTCAGTCTCTATCAGTGCTTCTGAGGATATCTATCTTAAGAAGGATATATATCTCCAGAAGCAGGAATAGATTTCATCCTAACCCTAGAGGTTTTCCCTTTGACTTTCCTGTTGCTGCTTGCCAGCAATGGACACCCCAGGGAAACACCAGATCATGAGCCCACACGAGGGAGCAGCTTGCCCTGTAGCCTGGGCTTACGACCCAGCCTTCTCTCACTCTCATTACCAGGCAAAACTGGCAGATTTAGAGGAGACTGCACAAATAGGCCTAAGTAACACACTGAACTGTAAAAAATGCTACCTGTAAAACAAAAGAGGCCTAGGAAGAGCCATGCTTGCATTCTTTCCTGGTGTTAGGTGCAAGGAGGAGCGGCAACTGGTCTTTCAACTTGGAGGTCATTGAGACCCCAGAAACATCACCGAGGTGGCAGGCCTCTGGTTTTATATGGGACATATCACCCACACTCCAGATCACAAATGTCATATTGGAAGTACATGCTGCTCATCAGATCCGAGCCAGATAATTTATGGACTAGTGTGATGTTTTGTGAAATGTAAAGTCAGTCAAGATTTTAGAAACTGCATGTTAGCAGAGAGCAGGATATCTGGCACCTCCCTGAAGCAAGATTGTGAACTTGTATGATTGGCCCTGACAAGTGAAAGCAAACTGTTCTGGTTTGTCCTTTTGAAACAATATGGAGGGAAGAAAACACTCTCCATGTCCACAGCTGCACACCAAATGCCAGGGACTATGCTGAGTTCCTTCAGGAAAGATGCTATCTCTGGAAGGGCACCTGAAATTGGAACCACACCCTAATTTAGTTTAGGATAATCTGCAGAAACTCCCCATGATCCATCCAACTGCTGCACAGGCTAAGGAGTTAAATGGAGATGTGGTAGGGATCACCATGCTGCGTCTTTGATGGTAACACTCAGCTCAGCAATCCCCTGCCAGGAATTGCTTCTGGTTTACTAGCTTGGTATGAAAAGAAAATTCCAGTGTCTTCTACTTAGCCTTTCCTATAACGGCCCTCACCCTTTTGGCCAGAGAACTAATGTGGAGACTGACAGTTGCCAGGTCTGTCTGTCCCAGTTACACATCCAGGAACTGGGGAAATGACCATATATTTGTCTGTGGATCAGCTGCACCCACCACAGGTTGGATTTCAGCTAATCCGCCATCTCTCACCTGACCACCGTAAGTACCACTCTGACTGGTGAACCATCATAGTTACTCAGAATTCTGCCAACCCTGCCGAGGCTCAGCATGCTGCTCTCAGAAACAGCTTATCAGCTGGAGGACCACCTCCTGTCAGCATTTCACTTGCCATCTTTCAAACTGACAGTAACAAGACTCTAGCATCTAAAGAAACAGCAGGATAGAACCACCAAAAGGGATCTTAGTCCTTCACATGTTACCCTTTATTTTTTGTTTTGGAAAAAAAAAAAGGATATTTCCTTTTAACTTTTCAAGTCATCTCTTGGTACAAAACAAATCCTTCTTTCTTTGAGGCTTAATATTGTAGTTTAGGACTGGGGAAAAAGAATAGACCAATTTATCTGAAAATAAATGTCCTTGGGCATCCTGTTCCACCTATAATCTTATCTTTGGCGGATATAGAAGGAAAAATTGCTGTTAATGTGTCACCAGAGGTCTGTCAAGAGGTCATAGTAGTTTCCTTAGACTGGCTGGCGCATCACGGAGGACGCTATCCTCATCAGACCATGAGCTTGATGGTCCCTTCTGCACACCAGGCTGTGAATATCATCCCAGTTGCGACAGGTGATTCTAAATGAAGACCCAGGGCTTCAACAGCGATGTTTCCTTTGTCCTCTTTTCTCTGCCTTTCTCTCAATAGGTGTCTGAGATGTGCATATGTTCGTATATTCTATGGCAACCTTCTCATTTCTTCTTTTTTTTTTTTTTCCCCATAGCTTGTTTAGAGATGGGATGCTAATGGCTTATGTACTTAGGCAAAAGTGAAAAACTCATTAAGAATATTTAAGATATAATCTTGGTGCGTGTGTGTGAATGGTTGTAAGTACGTAACACTGTAAAACAATAGACTCACTCTAGATGTAGAGTTCTGCAGCTTGCTTGCTTTTTTTTTTTTTAGAAGAAGAAAGAGAGAAAGAGACAGAATATAAAAGAAAAAAAAGAAAGAATGAAGAAGAGGAAGAAAGAGGAAGAGGGAGAGAGAACAGGGGTGTTGCTTTATTGCCTGGGCTAGAATGCAGTGTAAAAATGGGTATGCCTGTAATTGTGTTTAAAAATAGAGACATGAAAAACAAAATGAGGGAAGAAAATAACTAACAAGCAGCCAACCAATATTTCATTTAAACCTGTAAATAGGTGTGATGTAGTACTGATAAGAGTGTATATTTTGTGTATTTAAAGTGGAGAGTTCTATAAATGTTAATTAAGTCTACTTGTTCCGGATCTGAGTTCAAGTCCTGGATATCGTTGTTAACTTTCTGTCTCGTTGATCTGTCTAATATTGATGTTGAAGTCTCCCACTATTATTGTGTGAGAGTCTAACTCTCTTTATAAGTCTTATGTATCTGGGTATTCCTGTATTGGGTGCATATATATTTAGGATCTTTAGCTCTTCTTGTTACATTGGTCCTTTTATCATTATGTAATATCCTTCTTTGCTTCTTTGATCTTTGTTGCTGTAAAGTCTATTTTATCAGCAAAAATTGCAACTCCTGTTTCCTATTTATTTATTTATTTTTGCTCTCCATTTGGTTGGTAGATTTTTCTCCATCCCTTTGTTTTGAGTCTTTGTGTATCCTTGCATGTGAGATGGGTCTGGATGTAGCATACCAATGGGTCTTAGTTTTTTTTGCTTGTCTGTGTTTTTGGATTGGGGGATTTAGTTGATTTAAATTTAGAATTAATAAAAATATATGTGAGTTTGATATTGCTATTTAATGCTAGCTGGCTGTTTTGCCCATTAGTTGATGTAAGTTCTTAATTATGTTGATGTTCTTTATTTTTTGGTGTTTTTTAGAAAGACGATACTGGTTGTCCTTTCTATTTGCAGTGGTTCTTTCAGAAGCTCTTGTAAAGCAGGCCTGGTGGTGATGAAATCTCTGAGTGCTTGCTGGTTCACAAAAGATTTTATTTTTCCTTCGCTTATGAAGCTTAGTTTGGCTGGATGTAAAATTCTGGGTTGAAAGGCCTTTTCTTTAAGGATGTTGAATATTGGCCCCCACTCTCTTCTAGCTTGTAGGGTTTCTGCTGAGAGATCTGCTGTGAGTCTGATAGGCTTCCCTTTATGGGTAACCTGACCTTTCTCTCTGGCTGCCCTCAGTATTTTCTCCTTAATTTCAACCCTAGTGAATCTGGCGATTATGTGCCTTGAGGTTGGTCTTCTTGAGGAATATCTTTATGGTGTTCTCTGTATTTCCTGGAGTTGAATATTGTCCTGCCTTGCTGGGTTGGGAAAGTCTTCCTGAATAATATCCTGAAGCGTATTTTCCAGCTTGGATTGATTCTCTTCACCACATTCAGGTACACCTATCAAACGTAGATTAGGTCTTTTCACATAGTCCCATATTTCTTGGAGACTTTTCTCGTTCCTTTTTATCCTTTTTTCTCTAATCTTGTCTCCTCTTTTATTTCATTAAGTTGGTCTTTGACCTCTGATATCTTTTCTTCTGCTTGATCAATTCGGCTGTTAAAACTTGTGCATACTTTGCGAAGTTCTCGTGTTGTTCAGCTCCATTAATTCACTTATATTCCTCTCTAAATTGTGTATTATTGTTGATATTTTGTCAAACCTTTTTTAAGAGTTCTTAGTTTCTTTGCATTGGGTTAGAACAAGTTCTTTTAATACCCAGAAGTTTCTTATCACCCACTTTTTAAAGCCTGCTTCAGCTAATGGAACACAGTCTTTCTCCATCAGGTCTTGTTCTGTTGCTGATGAGGAACTGTGATCCCCTGTAGAGGGAGAGGCATTCTGATTTTGGGTATTCTCAGCCTTTTTAGGCTGATTTCTTCCCTTCGTTATAAATTTATCCATCTGTGGTCTTTATAATTACTGTCTTTATAGTTGGGTTTCTGAATGGACGTCCAACTTATTGATTCCTGGCGCTAGAATCTGAGCAACCCGCTGCGCCGGCCAAAACAGCGGCTTTAAGATTGATGGTGCTTTTCTGACTCTGCACCAAGAACCGCCGCACCAAGGCAGCGGCAAAACCGCCTCGCTGGCCACAAGAGTCATGCTGGCGACCTGTGGGGCTCCTCCGCTGGGAATCTCCTGGTGCGTGAGCAACAAAAGTTGATCTGAAACTGTGACGTCCTCTTGTTCTCTGTGCTTTCACTGGGAGCTACAATCCCGAGCTGCTAGTGATCAGCCATCTTGGATCTTCTCTCTATTTCTTGCTTTTCCTAACAGAGAAAACATTTCCTTTCACTGCAGCTTCAGCACAAAGCTCTGCCTCCCTCTGCACCACCGAGACAGCCCCACACACTCTTCCTGGAGTCGGCTTTGGCTGTCTTGCTTTAGGCCCTTGGAGGAAGGGAACCATCACTTGTCTCTGAAGATGTAACCATGACAACAAGATTGTGGGGTTTATCTCTCCAGCTTCTCATGAAGGCTTTCCTAATTTTTCTGGGTCTTGACATCTAGGAGTTGTTCCATTTGGTCTGAGGAGTTTTTAAGCTGTCTCAAGGGTGCGTGAAGAGTGCCCTCCATGACACAGTTTTCTGAACAACAAACAACAAGTACCATTCAAGCCACATATATCTTCTCTTCTCCAACCTCCACCTCAAATATAACTATTGAGAAATACAGTGCTTCATTCTCTTGTAGTTTCTAGGTGCTGTACAGGCTGTGAGCATTGACTATGCAAATTGTTCCCCTTCTGATTATGTGATTGAGACAAAGTAAAAAGACAACACCAATGTCCTTTGATAAATATTAACCACCAAAATTCCACTTCACCTGCCATTGAATACATTATTTGCAATTTATGAATTGCCAAATATCTGCTAGACATTCATTATTTTTTGTCTGCCCAATAGTATTTCAAAGAATGAGTTTCAATCTTTGGCTTACTGATGAGGAAATTGAGATTTAGGATATTAAGTGAGTTCTTCAAGGTTACATGTCTGGTCAAGGGCAGAGCTGCAATTTTTACTATTATGGCCTAAAAGCTCTCTCTATTAAATCCATAATTCTGGGAGAAGGAAGAAACAGCCAACAAGAAAGGCAGAAGTGAGGCAGGCAGAGAAATCCATTTGCTGTGATGTGAGAGTGAAGGCATGGCATTGAGACGTGAGAAAATGTTCCTCTTTCTTCATCTGACCTCTCTGTGAAGTGCTGAGCAAAATACTCCCTGTAGTCCACAAATGTGTGATGCCAAAGATTGACTCTCTGATTTGAACCTGACAACTGTTTGTCCCAATTTTTACCATTAAGTAAATAGTTTTAAAGAGATTAAGTAATTTTTCCACACTGATAACACTTCTCTATCCTGAAGACAGGATGAGAAACTGGTGCTATAATATAGGCAAGCTCAGTGCATCTCAACCGCTTTATCCATGTCCATGGATCAAGTAGCGTCTCATGCTAACGTGTGCTGGCACCAACCAGCAGCAACTGGTCTTTTTTTCCCTCCTATACAGACTGTTATAAAATTTTATCCCCCCTGGATAATTTTGTAGCAATTCTGAGTTTTGTGGGTGAAGCCGGACATACGTTTACAGATCTTTCTAAATCTAAGATTGAATTATTGTTATCCTAAGTAATGGTGAAGTGGGTCATCATATTTGTTCTTGGAGGTCCCGAAGTGAAATGTAAAATCATTACTATGTCTGAGAAAGTAGAGAAGAAGTCAGAGCATCAGGAGCAAAGTGTAAGATTGAGAGAAGAATTTCACAGTAAATGTACCATTTCTTAAAAGATACATTAGAGAGTTTGCAAAAGCAGATGATACTCATAAGCTGGCTTCCTGTTTAGAGATGTCAGTCTCAACGTGGTGCCGCATGAGTCTGCGCTGACTGTGCAGTGGCCTTGCTGACTTTCCTTATGGTTTCTGCTCCACTGCCTTTGACTTTCATCTTCTTATGACTTGCTTGCCTGCTCTGCCATACCCACCAGGCCGGCTCTCCAAAATGCACTTGATCATGGTCCCACCACTCACCATCTGCATGTGTGGTCCTTCAGCTCTCCCTGGCCTGTCCCCTGTCACCTCTTGTGTTCCTGCAGTATCCGCAGGTCTGCCTTCTCACAGCAGCTTCGTGGGGCCTCTCAGTTGCCCAGCCCCGCAGTGCTGGTGCCCTCCCATCCCTGCAGGGCTGGCCCATGTGAGTTTCAACACTTTTCCCAACATTAGAATTCATGATCCCAGATCAAACACATTTATATATTGCAGGTTTATTTGGTTTCCATTTTTGGAAAATAATCATCATGGATCATTTTTTGATAGTGGTTATTGCCTGGTGTATCTACGTGGTGCCATTTCCTGCCCTGCCATCTGGGCGAGGCAAGCGCAAAGAACAGATATGACAAATAGAGCTGGGAGAAAATTTAGATGAATTTTTTCAAGTTCCTATTTTTATAGATGAGAAAATGCAAAAGTCTTGTCCAAATGCGTGTAACTAATTTTTAGGAAGCTTAACTTGAACCTTGATAGCCTGCATTTCAGTCTTGCGTAGAGTTTGGTACCGTTTATTAATCAGTCTTTGGGGGAAAGAAAATGAATTCTAGAAGCTTCATTTCAGTGACTAGTGTGATTTCATGAAGAACGGGTTATGCTTCACCAGCTTGTTAAGAATTCTTTGAATTTTACTGTCACTTAATGCAACTCCAATGAAATTGCACATCATACAGCAGAGGGGCAGTTCACGCTGTTTTGTAGCAAAGTTTCTTTGTCTCAAATTAAACTTTATTCAAAGGGCAGAGGAATGCAGTATTAGCCAAATGCAATAAAGTCAAGTAATTCTGAAAACAGCATGGAGTCCTAGAACCTAGAAGCAGAGTTTCCTGGATCTGGAAGAGATGTTGAAAATCATATTCCCAGCCCCTACATTTTCCAGTTACATGTCTTCAGGATTCATACCTAGAACTGGAAAAGGTGCCTTCTGCAGGGGCTTTTCCATTGATCCACAGCGTTTTTTTTTTTTCCTTCTTTAAACACATTTCTTATAGGCTCTGCAGAAGTCTTTGTACAGGATGTCTTACGACATTGTTAATATTACAGAGGTGAATAATGATACTGAGAGCAAGCTTTTTTGGGTCGGTCAATTATACTAAACAGTGTAACCTCAGCAAGGAATGATAGCAAGACTAGAAAGGAACCCGGTACATCACTCCAGGGTAGCAGAGTGCTGACGTATCGAGGTGTGCGAAACAACTTCCTACTGAACAGAGAACAAAAGTGAAATGCAAAAGAATCCACAAATGCCTTGTGGCTGACCCGGAAAAAACTATGTGATCAAAATCTCTTATTTTACAGATGAAGACAGGGGCCTCAGCTGGCTGTGAGTCACTCAAGGTCTCATGGCTATTACAAAGTTTGTTGAGCAGGTGACAATTTTCGATTTGACAGATACGGATAAATAGACTCAGAAATGGACTTTTCTGAGAATCACCGCCTTCTTAAGGGCTAGGCCTATATAACTAACTCTAATAAATCCCAGGCTGCTATTTCATGGGAACCTGTCATTATACCACCCAACTGGCCAGTCTCTACTCAGCCCTCAATCCCCCAACACGTACTCCCGCATTTCGTAAACAGCCAGCACTAACAGTGTTATCCTCTATAATGTTAAAAAGACCTGTCTGGTGGGAGGCATGGGATATGATTTCTTCTGAAACCAGCCCAGTGCTTCTTGTGCCATGACAAACGCTGATCTGCCATATGCCTCTTCATACCTGCATTTGCATTGCCAGGGCCAGCAAGGCAAATGAACACACAGCGAGTGGCTGAAAACAACAGGGTTTTTTTTGTTGTTGTCTCAAGGTCCTGAAGGCTGGCAGTATGAAATCAAGGTCTTGGCAGGTCCTTGCTGTCTGTGAAACCTGTAGGGGAGAATCCTTTTTTGCCTATTCCAGCTTCTGGTGCTGCTAGCAACCCATGGTGTTCCTCGGCTTGCAGATGCATCATTCTGATTTTGTGTCTATCCTCATATGGCATTTTCTTTTCATAAACGTACCTCCTATAAGGACACCAGTAGTATTGAATTAAGGGCTCATCTTATTTTAAGACGATCTGATCTTAATACACCCTATTTCCAAATAAGGTTGCGTTATAAGACACTGGAGGTTAGTTGGGACTTGGACATATATGTTGGGGACACAATTCAACCCATAGCAATGCCATGTCTCTGGTGACTCCTTGACCCACAGCTGGGTCTGGCTATGCTGAACCGCTCCTTCTCCTGCATCCCTGTCTTCTTAAGACATGCAGTTTACCAATCCCATTAAAAAATGGGCAAAGGATATGAACAGACGCTTCTCAGAAGAACACATTTATGCAGCCAACAAAGATGAGAAAAAGCTCAGCATCACAGATCGTTAGAGAAATGCAAATCAAAACCACAATGAGATCTCATGCCAGTCAGAATGGTGATTATTAAAAAGTCAAGAAACATCAGAGGCTGGCAAGGCCATGAAGACATAGGAACACTTACAGTGTTGGTAGGAATGTAAATTAGTTCGTCCATTGTGTGTGGACATTCCTCAGAGACCTAGAACCAGAAATACCAAATGACCCAGTCATCCCATTACTGGATATATACCCAAAGGAATATAAATGATTCTGCTATAAAGACACATGCACATGTATGTTTATTGCAGCACTGTTTAAAAAAGTAAAGACATGGAATCAGCCCAAATGCCCATCAGTGATAGACTAGATAAAGAAAATGTGGCATATATACACCATGGAATACTATGCAGCCATAAAAAGGAATGAAATCATATCCTTTACAGGGACATGGATGGAGCTCGAAGCCATTATCCTCAGTAAACTAACTCAGGAACAGAAAACCAAACACTACATGTTCTCACTTATATGTGGGGGCTGAACAATGAGAACACATGGTCACAGGGAGGGGAACATCACACACTGGGTCCTGTCGGGGTCACAGGGAGGGAGAGCATCAGGATAAATAGCTAATGCAAAATGAGCTTAATACCTAGGTGATGGGTTGATAGGTGCAGCAAACCACCATGGCACAGGTATGCCTCTGTAACAAATCTGCACACGTTCTACACATGTATCCTGGAATTTAAATTTTTAAAGATGATATTCCGTTTACAATCTCATTTTATGTAACAGTTGTTGTTGTTTGAGACAAGGTATAGTTCCGTTGCCCAGGCTGGGGTGCAATGGTGCAATCTTGGTTTACTGCAAACTCTGCCTACCAGGTTCAAGTGATTCTCCTGCCCCAGCCTCATGAGTAGCCGGGATTACAGGTGTGCGCCACCACACCCAACTAATTTTTGTGTTTTTAGTAGAGATGGGCTTTTGTCATGTTGGCCAGGCTGATCTTTAACTCCTCATCTCAGGTGATCCACCTGCCTTGGCCTCCCAAAGTGCTGGGATTACAGGCGAGAGCCACTGTGCCTGGTCAACAGTTTTTAATTATCCTTTAGTCACAGCCCTTTGCCTTGAAAAATTGGTGTATTCCAGAAGTATCTGTTCTACAGGCCAGCACAGAGAAGGGTCCAGGTAGTTTTATTAGATAAACTTGTGCAAATCTTTAGCACATGAAGCCATTGCTCTTTCCAGAAATATGTTCGCCTGCTAAAGTTCCATTAGAGACGCAACAGCTACGGAGCTGCAGTAAGCCTTGCTTGTTGGTTCCTTCTCACTCTGCAGGGCGTCTGCCCCCTGACACCTTTCACTTCAGCTACCCACAGCCCAGCTTACATTTACAGTCCATGTATTGTGTGCCAGGAACTGTGGTAAGGGAGGGAAATTGAAAGATAATTTCAACTCCACCAGAACTCTCAGGGAGCCTACAATCTAGAGGACAAGTTACATAACCATATGAAATGTGATACAGCTATAATCCTGTGGGTATAGCATTTAAAAATGAAGCACTAGAGGACCGAGGTTATTGAAGGATTGATTGTACATTCAGAGATAGAAAGAAAAAGCAGACAAATGCCATTTTATTTGAATCTTAAAGAGTGGGCAGGAGGAGTGGGAGGAGGGACATCCAGCTTCAGTCATGAGGGCATCGCCAGTGCCTGATCTATACTTTTTCCATAAATGATTATAAAAGCTGAATTAAATAGGTGAAACAGCTGTTTTCAGGACCCAACACAGGGCTACAGTTCTTGAGAGAAAGTAAGCTCAGGACATAAGCCCCATATTGACTCAGCTTCCAGGTGCAGGAGAACAGTGCCCAAAGGGGAAAGGGAAGATCACCAGGTAGAGGATCATCAGTGTTTGATGCTGCTCAGAGGGCTGAACTTGGCAGGCAGGTGACTGGCGAGGAGAGAACTGCAGAGGGAATCCCAAACACATGCAAACATATTCCCTGAGATCTTGGTGATTCCCAAGCCACAAATTCACAAGACAACTCAGAACAGCAAAGAACAGTCGCATAGAACCTAAGGGCCGAGCAGAGATGAGACGTCCCAATGTTGGGGAGTAGTTGGAACCCGTAGCTAGCCAGAGACTAGAGGCACTGGTGAATTATTTTATTTTGACCCTAGATTTGCCAATCCCTAAGGAAAGGGGTAAAACTAAACACATTTTTTAAAGCCAAAAACCAAGTCTCTATATAATAAAAGTGATACGCTTTTAAGTATGTTAACTGCCTGCCAAAATAAAATTCGATACTTTTCAGAGGAAGATAACCTCATACAGACATTCTACAAAATACAATCCAGTCTACAGCTATTACCGCTAACAATAAAAAAAAAACTGGATATGAAAATTAGCAGAAAAATGGTGGCTTATAATACAGAGCTAACAGAGTTACTTAAATAGACCAAGATTTGATAGTTTGTATAGTTTTTCTTGGCCTCTGGCTCTCTTTTCTTCTGATGTAAGCCCATCCAATTAATTCGTCTTTCAGATATTTCCTGCTATTCCATTTTAGATTTTACACTTGGTAGTTTCCTTTGTCTTGTCTTGTCTCGTGTGTGTGTGTGTGTGTGTGTATGGCTGAAATGTGCCATCTTTTTGCCTTAATTGATCATCTTCCATTAAATTCTTCAACATAATATTTATGATAATTGTTCCAAGTCCTTGTCTGCTAATTCCAAAACCTGGGCCATCTCTGGCTCTGCTTCTATTGCCATATGTGTTCTTTTGATCATGGGCCATATTTTTCTGCTTCATGTTGCATACATACATATTTTTATTGCATGTAGGATATTGTGCATGTGTATACCTATGTAACAATCCTGAAAGATCTGCACATGTACCCCAGAACTTAAAGTATAATAAAAATATATATATACATATATGAACAGCAGAAATTGAAGTGCAGGGTGTTTTCCCCTAGTAAAAACTCACTTTTTGCTCTGTTAGACAGTTAGACTAAGGCTCCGTTTTCTCCAAGCCAGTGACTAGTTGATGTGGGTTGGCTCTGGGTAGCCCTTAATGACTTCCACTGCAAGTAGGTTCAGACACAGACTCTTTCTGACTCTCTCTTCCATGAGCACTTCTGTACCTACACTTCTCATGATCATGAGATCACCCAGGCCCCAGCTTCCTGCTCTACAACTTATTCAGTAAAACCTTGTAGTATCAAATTGTCAAGCCATGGAGTCTTTTCTGTGTTTGGAGCTTCCTCCTATGCAGAGAATCAAGCTTCATTCTCCTTTATCCAGCAAGAGTCCACTGCCTAATTAATCCTCCTCCATGACTGAGCTTCCAGGATTGGCAAATGCCCACAGGGATGAAAGTGGCTCCTTGGTCAAGCCTGTAATCCCAGCACTTTGGGAGGCCGAGGCAGGTGGATCACGAGGTCAAGAGATCGAGACCATCCTGGTCAACATGGTGAAACCCCGTCTCTACTAAAAATACAAAACATTAGCTGGGCATGGTGGCGCGTGCCTGTAATCCCAGCTACTCAGGAAGCTGAGGCAGGAGAATTGCCTGAAACCAGGAGGCAGAGGTTGCGGTGAGCCGAGATCGCGCCATTGCACTCCAGCCTGGGTAACGAGCGAAACTCCGTCCCAAAAAACACAAGGTGGCTCCTTGGGCCTTCCTAGGAAGGCTTTGATCCTGTCTAGAAGTTAGGATTTTTCTGTTTCTCTGCACCCAGTGGTCTTTATATAAAATTTGAAAGCTCAACCTGTGTTTTCTTTTCTTTCCTTCTTTTTTTGTTTTTGAGACAGAGTTTTTATCTGTCACCCAGGCTGGAGTGTAGTGGCACAATCTCGTCTCACTGCAACCTCCACCTCATGGGTTCAAGTAACTCTCCCTGCCTCAGCCTCCCAAGTAGCTGGGATTATAGGCACATGCCATCACACCCAGCTAATTTTTGTATTTTTAGCAGAGATGGGTTTTCACTATGTTGGTCAGGCTGATCTTGAACTCCTGACCTCAAGTGATCTGCCCACCTCCGCTTCCCAGCCTGTTTTCTTGATGTTATAGCAAGACCTGTGATCTTCTATGATTTTTCATATCCTCATTAGATATGAGACTTACCTTGTAGTGTTTAAACTTAAGAATATTGAGATTCTCAAATTCTTCTTCAATTTTCCCCAATAAATACAATAACCATATATAGAATATTAGCTAAAATTGTACACTCAGAAATTTTACCTCCCCAGCCTATACATATGTGTGTGTGTATTTATCTATGTAGTATGTTTGTGTGTATGTAAATTCTGATTGAAAGCATTAGAATTTATGAGCTTTTCCCAGCCTCATCTCTCTCTAGTCCCCTCTGCTGCCTGCCTAACCAATTAGCATTGAGCCACCATTACTTCATGGCTCATGAGGAAGTCAAATACAATTCACTTCCTATTCATCCTATAGTAGTTTCTCCTAGTGCAGTTTAGAAGACTAGAAAACCTGCTTTTTTTTTTTTTTATCTCCCTGCAGGTAAGCAGGAAAGTCCTGAAGGTCCCATACAGTTTTGCTGCATGAGATTAATGCACAAAATGCCCAGAAATTCAAAACATAGATATGGGTTTCCCCAGTAGCTGCTGAAGTGGTGAGGCTATGCAACATGGAAGTATGGGGGTGCTATATGGATAACTCATGTGGATAAAAGCTTCAATCAAGGGGAGGGAGAAAGTAGACACATACCTTCACCTTCCTTTTGCTGGACTTTCCAAAGCATGGTTCTGCATAAACTCTGTTGGCAGATATGGCTGACTGTCGAGTGGGTCCATCTGTAGAACAACAGACAGTACCTCTTTATGGGATGGTCATGAAGCTGTAGTAAGCATGGTATTTGCATTAGTCTGTTTTCACACTGCTGATAAAGACATACCCAAGACTGGGCAATTTACAAAGGAAAGAGGTTTAATGGACTTACAGTTCCACGTGGCTGGGGAAGCCTCACAATCATGGTGGGAGGCAAGGAGGAGCAAGTCACGTCTTACATGGATGGCAGCAGGCAAAGAGAGAGAACTTGTGCTGGGCAACTCCCCCTTATAAAACCATCAGATCTCATGAGACTTATTCACTATTCATGAGAACAGCTTCAGAAAGACCAGACTCCGATTCAATTACCTCCCACCAGGCCCCTCCCACAACACGTGGGAATTCCAGATGAGATGTGGGTGGGACACAGCCAAACCTTATCAGTATTGCCCTACCTGCATTTCTTTCCATCATTTCTTCATGAACTCCCTTTTCTCTCACTCTTAGATTGCTCCCTCAGAACAAAACATTGCTGGTTAATTTTTTTTGTCTGGGTCTCATCTCTGGGGAAGCTGAGTTAAGACAATCCGAATCACGCATCGAAAACTCATGCAGTGGGAGGAAGGGGAATATAAGCAAATTGAATTACTCTTGATATTGGTAGCAAATATCTGTGTTTAAAAGTGAGGGGCAGTTTGCTTGCCAAGAGTTGTTCCAACCTTTTGTGTGGAAAGAGCACCTCCCATCTCTAGAATAAGAAACCATTCCACTTATAATTTCCATACCTTTAAGGTTCTGAATGATAACAGTATCTGAAAACCCAAACATGACATTTCATCAGAAAGTAGAATTTGCTTTTTTTATGTATTATTATTTTTATTTTCTGGTCCATCGACTTTCTGAACATCAATCACCATTCATCAACAAGTAGGCAAAAAAGTGACAGGATGATATCGTAACAACAGATTCCGAGGAAAGGCTCTGAACCATGAAACTGCCATTGAATAGCTATACGGCTGCACAATGTAAGTAACGTTTCTGAACCTCAGCTTCCTCATCAGATAAAATAAAGACTACATGAGACAAGCATGGGAACGCACCTCACTCTGAGCCCAGCGCTTGCTAGGCACACAGCAATGTTCATCGAATCTGAAACTTTGTGTTATTTTATACAAATTACTTTGCTTGACATTGCTTTTAGAAGAACATTCTATTCTATCTCTGGATGCTAACTGCCTTTTCAGATTATGTATCTCATTAAGCTGTGTGTATCTTCATTTTTTAGCTTCAGTAGTAATTGAGTGCTTGGTCATTGTTATATTCACTATCCTGACAACGTTTATTAAGATGAAGCAATTAACTATTGTCTTAAACGGAGTTTAGAGGTAAGGCTCATTAAGCTAAGGCTCATTACAACTAAGTGTTAAACGCAAAATTATTTCATCCCAACTTTACCCTGAAAATGTAGTGAAATGGATTTCTCTAGAGCTGGCTTTCTTGCGTCACATAAGAGCAAAGCTAGTTAGAAATATTTCAGTGAAACGCGATATTCATTAAAAAGATATTAAAAATGTAAAGCCCCAAATTGGCTCGCAGGGGTTTCTGCTCTGTTAACATCTGAACCCAGGCACACCTTGCTTCACAGGCTGCCATATAATTGGACTCCGAGGCTCACTCAAGTCGAGGTAAGGAAGGAAGCAGGCCCAGCCCTTAAAGGGCTCAATCCTTCATTTGTATTCAGTTTCACTGGAGATGAGCCCCCTTTGCATACACAATGCATGAGAAAGGCTCTTCTTCCTATTGAGTTGTTTCAAGGAGGCCAGGGCTCTCAGTGGTCAGTGTCTTTCTACTGGGTTATTCAGTTATTGCAGGACATTGTGGCTTTCCTGGCTCTCTTGCCAGACTACAGACATTAGACAGAATGTTTAGACATTTTATTTTTTTTTCTGATAGTTTTGTGAAAAGAAAATAGGAGCAAAGAAGAATCCTGTCTAGCTGCATCCAAACCCGCTTCCACAACATAACTCATCAGATACGAATTTTTGTGGCAAAGCATCATCTCAGGGACTGTGCCGAGGTGTGGAGTTGGGAGTCAGGCAGGACGGTGTTTCACTCCTGGTTACACCACTGATTACCTTTGTGATCTTCCAGACACATGCAGCCTCACAAAAATCTCATTTAGTGCTTGAAAAAATGAGATCATGCTTAATCTTTTTTGTTTGTTTGTTTTGAGATGGATTCTTGCTCTGTCACCCAGGCTGGAGTGCAGTGGTGCAATCTCAGCTCACTGCAACCTCTGCCTCCTGGCTTCAAGCAATTCTCCTGCCTCAGCCTCCTGAGTAGCTGGGACTACAGGCACCCACCACCACGCCTGCCTAATTTTTGTATTTTTAGCAGATATGGGGTTTCACCATATTGGCCAGGCTGGTGTTGAACTCCTGACTTCAGTTGATCAGACCGCCTCAGCCTCCCAAAGTGCTGGGATTATAGGTGTGAGCCACTGTGCCCGGCCTGCTTATTCTTTCCAAGTGTGGAAATAGGAAAGATAATATTGAAACCCTTAACACAATCTTAGGCACATCATGCATGATGGATAAATGTTCCTTTTACCCTTGGCTTCTGTGGATTTTTCAGCCATATGGTTGAGACAGAGTTGCACTCCTGTCGCCCAGGCTGGAGTGCAATGGTGCGATCTTGGCTCACGGCAAGCTCCGCCTCCTGGAATCAAGTGATTCTCTTGCCTCAGCCTTCCAAGTAGCTGGGATTACAGGCACCTATCACCATGTCCAGCTAATTTTGTATTTTTAGTAGAGATGGGGTTTCTTCATGTTGGTCAGACTGGTCTCAAACTCCTGACCTCAGTTGGTCTGCCCGCCTCGGCCTCCCAAAGTGCTGGGATTACAGGTGTGAGCCACCACATCAGGCCTACAATTCTGTTTCTATGCACTGTTTAGAATAGACAACAGTCCCGACAAAGGAAATTTATTAGTGGTAGCCATGTATTGAGGGGACGGTGACCCTGGGTAGTGACTACAGAGTAGGGGCTTTTATTGGAGGGAGAATGAAAATGTTCTGAAATTAGTGATGATGGTTGCATGACTCTGAATAAACTAAAAACCACTTAATTGTATACTTTATGATATGTAGCTTGTATCCAGATAAATCTGTTATTTAAGAAAACATGAAAACTTGCAGACTAAATTCTGATTGAATACCCCAGATGCATTCTCATAGAACGACTGTCATTAAATATTCATTTTGTAGCAGTCTATTGGGATTTGTCATTTGTAGTTTGTTTCTTGAGTCAAGGAGAGACCATGTTGCAGAATTCAAGAAAGTACTTTTTTTTTTTTTTTAAGTGAAGCAAGCCTCAATTCAATTCCAGCTCAGCTCTTACCAAGTACCTCTGGGCAAGTTATTTTGTCTTTGCAGTCTGTTTCCTCATTCTAATATGAAAATAACTGAAAAAAAGAGAAAAAAGATACTCCTTCATGAAGGTGCTGTGAGGATTAAGTAAAAACAGATTTGGAACATACATTCTCATTAGGGCTGACACTGTACTACCCCAGCAGTGAAAAATTGGTTCTTGGAGGGGGCAAAAATATCTGTTATTATGTTTTTTGTCCCTGCAAAACTAGCCCCACTGACAAAATCTTATTCCTTAGTATTTACTGTGATGATGTTGGAGAAACAATTAGGAAAAAGTTATCTAAAAAGACTCCTTAGGAAGGCAGATTTTAGAAAAGGTTGAGAAACCAACCCTTCAGTGCTTCTTTTCCCGTTTGTTGATTGATTCAATAGAAACCCTCAAAATCACTTTTTTATCAGAGCGGTGTTGTCTCCTCTGTTCTTAAGATGAAACAAATGTCTCTGCCCAGTTACTGGATGCTGGGCTGATGGAAGAACAATAGAGAGCATTCTGCTGGCAACCCAAATCTGTATTTCCAGCAAAGTGACGTTTGACTTGAAAAGGGGTAAATCAACAAATAAAGCAAACCCATCTAACTTGCATGGCTCTTCTAATTTTCCATCAGGTCAGGGAGGCCTCTGAAAGGTTGACTATGCCACATCCACCACCCCCAAGCTGCCCTGCCCCAGCTCGAACTGGCTCGGGGACGTGACTGCTGAGGAAGGCCTGATTGCGACAGGCAGCCTGGACCTGAAGCAGAGGCAGGTGTGCTTGTGATATGGGAGGGGGGCAGGGAAGTGCGCAGTAGAGAAGGGCAGGGTCCCTGGTGAGGGCTCCCCCTGGGGCCTGTGCCCGCAGACCTAAGTGAGGACAGGCGCTCCCGTTTTCACACCCAAATGTTGCATTTTCCAAGACCACTCTGGCCCGCCATGCCCTCATCCTGTGCCTATAAAACCCCAAGATCCTAGCAGACACACACAGGCCCTGGACGTAGAGAGGAGCAGAGGAGTGGAAGTGCACGCTGACAGGTTCCGGCAGACACAGGCAGGCCATCCACGGTGGGAGGGCAGGGTGTTTGGCCAGGGGTGGTTGAAGGAGAGTCCAGCTTAGTCCAACTCCAGGGGAAGACCACCTTCCCACTCCATCCCCCTGCTGGCCTCCCCATCCACCTCCTTGAGAGTGACCTCCACTCAATAAAACCTTGCCCTCATTCTCCAAGCCCACGTGTGATCTGATTATTCTGGTGCACTAGGGCAAGAACCCGGGGTACAGAAAGCCCTCTGTCCTTGTGATAAGGCAGAGGGTCTAGTGAGCTGATGAACACCCGCCACCTGCAGACGGCTAAGCTGAGAGAGAGAACCCTGTAACACACGCCCACTGGGGCTTCGGGAGCTGTGAACGCTCCACCCTGGATGCTGCCGTGGGGTCTGAGCCTGAAGACTCTCCCCACGACCTGCTCATCTGTGTGCTCCCCCTACGAGTTTGAGCAGCTAGGCACCAAAGAAGGGAGCCACACCTCCTGTGCCTGCCCTGTGTGTGTGGGAGGGGGGAAATAAGGGAAAACCCCTCCTGTTTTACTTAGTGCCCTAATGTCCCCTCCTGCTGCCTCTGTCCATATTCAGGGTCACCAGGGGACCAGCTCTTTCCCACCAGTCTCCCAATTAGCCTTTATTCCTAGCTCTGCAAAGTTTATGCTAAAGTTGGTAAACTCTAAGGGTGAAATACATGCATCAAGCACCAAGAAAGTTAAGCCTGTTGGCAGGGATTGGATTCTTATCTAGTAAGCATTCACTTATGTAAATCTAAACCTCATGGACATTTTCAGAATTAAAATATATTTTTTTTAATTATACTTTAAGTTCTGGGGTACATGTGCAGAATGTGCAGATTTGTTACATGGGTATACAAGTGCCATGGTGGTTTTCTGCACCCATAACCCCATCATCTACATTAGGTATTTCTCCTAGTGCTCTCCCTCCCCTAGCCCCCTAACCCCCGACAGGCCCTCCCTGTGTCCATGTGTTCTCATTGTTCAACTTCCACTTATGAGTGAGAACAGGTGGTGTTTGGTTTTCTGTTCTTGTGTCAATTTGCTGAGAATGATGGTTTCCAGCTTCATCCATGTCCCTACAAAGGACATGAGCTCCTACTTTTTATGGCTGCATAGTATTCCATGGTGTATACATGCCACATTTTCTTTATCCGGTCTATCATTGGTGGCCATTTGGGTTGGTTCCAAGTCTTCGCTATTGTGAACAGTGCTGCAGTAAACATATGTGTGCATGTGCCTTTATAGTAGAATAATTTATAATCCTTTGGGCATACACCCAATAATAAGATTGCTGGGTCAAATGGTATTTCTAGTTCTAGATCCTTGAGGAATTGCCACACTGTCTTCCCCAGTGGTTGAACTCATTTACAAGTGTTCCCATTTCTCCACATCCTCTCCAGTTTTTCTTTCTCTCTCTCTCCCTCTCTCTTTCTCTTTCTTTCTTTCTTTCATTCTTTCTTTCCTGAGACAAAGTTTGCTCTTGTTGCCGAGGCTGGAGTGCAATGGTGCAATCTTGGCCCACAGCTACCTCCACCTCCCGGGTTCAAGTGATTCTTGTGCCTCAGCCTCCCAAGTCGCTGGGATTATAGGCATGTGCCACCACACCCAGCTAATATTTGTTCTTTTTTTAACAGGTATAGGGTTCACCATGTTGGCCAGGCTGATCTTGAACTCCTGACCCCAGGTGATCCATCCAGCTTGGCCAGAATCAAAATCTGAATGATTGCTAATTAATTCATTTCATTAACAAGTTAACTCCAACAGTAATATAAATTTGCTTTAAAAATGGACTGTAGAAAAGATGTCTGCATTTTCTAATCAAGCTCATTCAGCCAATATGTTTTGAGCCATAGCTGTGTGTCAGCCTTGTTCCTGACACTAGGACACAGATATGTCAAGGACAAGACAAACACGTCCTTGGCTTTATGGGACTTACATTTCAGTGTGTTGGGGTAGGGCTGTGTGTCTGTGTGTGTAATTTGCACTCTCAGCTATGCCCTAGTTATTCTTACGCACATTTTATGGGATGAATAACAATAAAATGTGTCAATTATGGAGTATATATCAAGTGCAATGATCTATGCTAGCTGCTTTGAATCTGTTATTAATTATTGTAACAATTCAAATCTTAGGCATAATTTTTTTTTATCATTTACACGTTAGGCAACAGTTGACAAAATGTTCACTAAACTTACCAAGGTCAGGAGCAAGTGAGTGGCTTAGTGAAATGGTGAATATTCAGATCTGTCCCTCTTCCATGCACTCCCTGAGCTGTGGACACATGAAATTTCTGTGGGGCTTTAAGAAACAAAGTGAGTAAAAATGAGCTTGACTTCTGTCACAATCCCTCACGCCTCCCCGAACTCCCCACCACTGTCGACCAGAGGCTGACAGGTTTTGAGTTGGGCGTTTTCTCAACAGTTGAGCAGGAGCATGATACTCCCAGAGAGATGGAAATGGGGGCTGTGCACACCGCAGCTGCAGGCCCCAGGAGGGACAGATGGTCCACGCTGTACGCTGTCTGCTTGGACGGCTCAGCAAATACCTTTTCCTTGATTTTAATTGCACCCAGCAGACAGGGACAAGTACAATTGCTTGGCTTTAACAATACTTTGGTGGTATCTGGAGCATGTATGAGCGTGGCAGTTAAATGTTCCTGTATTTGCTGCTCTGGACAGGGAGCCTACGGCTTGGTTGCTTTCCCCGCCTCCTCTCTCTCTCTCTCCCCCTTCGTGTGTGTGTGCGTCCTCGTATATATAATTTAGCTTCTCTTCTTCTCTGAGGTTAGTAATTTTTAATTTTTCCAATTTTTATTCTGGTTTAATTAAAATATAACAGATATTAAGTTTCAGCATTCCATGTGCTTTGCACATATCCATCTAATCACCATCAAAATAACATGTAAAGCATTTCCATTATCCCAGGGAATTTCTTCATCACCCTTTCTGGCCAATACTTTTTTTTTTT
>NW_016107335.1:5367930-5372539 GCF_001604975.1 Cebus imitator | reverse complement strand
TCAGCCTCCTGATTAGCTGGGATTAGAGGCACGCGCCACCATGCCCAGCTAATTTTTGTATTTTTAGTAGAGACGGGGTTTCACCATGTTGACCAGGATGGTCTCGAGCTCTTGACCTCGTGATCCACCCGCCTCGGCCTCCCAAAGTGCTGGGATTACAGGCGTGAGCCACCGCGCCCGGCCTTTCTGGCCAATTCTTAACTCGCAGAAGCAACCACTTTTCAACTTCCATCCCCATAAATAGTAGCTTTTGATCTTGGAATTCAACATAAATATTATCATACAACTTTGTTTCTGGCTCTCTTGGGTCCATAAAATATTTTTGAGGTTCACCACTGGTGGTGCTCATATTGATAGTTCGTTTCCTTTATTGGCTGTGATATATT
Organism: Cebus imitator; assembly: GCF_001604975.1. Classification (NCBI taxonomy): domain Eukaryota; kingdom Metazoa; phylum Chordata; class Mammalia; order Primates; family Cebidae; genus Cebus; species Cebus imitator. The sequence goes on along the minus strand of NW_016107335.1, from coordinate 5,372,153 downwards.
TCAATGTATAAATAGTCAACCTTTTCTGTCTAATTTCCTGTTAATGGGCATGTGGGTTGTTTTCTGTTTGGGGCTCTTTTGACTAAAACTACAATGCACATTTTTATACAAGTGATACTTGAAGACACTCATGGCTTTATTGAGAAACAATTGACATACAATAAAATGAAGTATTTAAGATGTACAATTAGACCAAATTTGATAAATGAAAGCATCATAACAATCCAAATAATGAATATATCCACCCCCTCCCCACCCAAAATTTCCTGTGGTCCCTTACGATCTCCATCTCCCTATTTTTCCCTGCACCATCCACAGGCAACCACTGAATGGCTTTCTACCACTGTAGATTTATGAACATTTTCTGGAATATAAAAAGGAATCATAGGCTAGGTGTGGTGGCTCACTCCTATAATCTCAGCACTTTGGGAGTGCAAGGCAGGCGGATTTCTTGAGCTCAAGAGGTCGAGACCAGCCTGGGCAACATGGCAAAGCCTCATCTCTACAAAAAATACAAAAATTAGCTGGGCGTGGTCCCTCATGCCTGTGGTCAGCTACTCAGAAGACTGAGGTGGGAGGATTGCTTGAGCCCAGGAGGTCCAGGATACAGAGAGCTGAGATCACATCACTGCACTCCAGCCTTAGTGACAGAGCTAGACCCTGTCTCAAAGGAGGGCAGGGAGGCAAATCATAGACTGTTGATTCATCAACCGTCTTTCATTGAGCATGACTATGTTGAGACTCAAAAAGGTTATTGTGTCCATAAATTGTTCTTTCCTTTTCCTTGTGAAGTAGTATTCTACTGTAGGATTATAATGTTTCTTTTTCTCTTTTTAAAACTTTTTTTGTTAAGGAAATGCTGGTGTTATTTTTACTTCAAAGACAATAGCAATTAACACAAACATTTTAGCGGATGCTGTTTTCTTCCTGTGCTGTTTCTGCATGTACATGGGTTTTTGCTGGTTTGTGTTTATTCACCTTGTGTTTTAAGTTCTGGGGTATATCTGATGGTTAGCGGTGATGAACATTTTTCCACATATTGGTTGTCCACCTGTATGTTTTGACTTCTTTAAACAAGTTATTTATTTTCCTGTAGTTGAGTTTTGAGTGTTCTTTACCTACTGTAGAAAAAAGTCTCCGATTAGATATGTAATTGTAAATATGTTTCCCCAGTCTGAGGCTTGTCTTTTTATCCTCCTAACAATATCTTGCAAAGAGAAGATTTTTGAAAATGTTAATCCAGTCTAATGTATTTTTATTATAATTTAAGTTCTGGGGAACATGTGCAGAATGTGCAGGTTTTTTACATAGATATACATGTGCCACGGTGGTTTGCTGCACCCCATCAACCCGTCACCTATATTAGATATTTCTTCTAACGCTGTCCCTCCCTTAGCCCCACTGACAGGCCACGATGTATGATTTCCCCTCCCTGCATCCATATTTTTTCATTATTCAACCCCCGCTTATGAGTGAGAACATGCGGTGTTTGGTTTTCTGTTCTTGTGTCAGTTTGCTGAGAATGATTCTTTCCAGCTTCATCCATGGCCCTGCAAAGGACATGAACTCATCCTTTTTTATGGCTGCATAATATTCCATGGTGTATATGTGCCTTAATTTTATGAGTTGTGGTCTTGAAGTTGTATCTGTGAAAACTTTAACCCAAGGCCACAGAGATGTTCTCCTCTTACTTCTAGGTTTTTAAAATATATATTTATGTTTTCTTTAGGACAATGATACACTTTAAATTACTCTTATATAAGATGTGAGATATGAATCGAAGTTCATTTTTTGCATTGCATATCCAGTTGTTCTAGAACAATTTGTTGAGAACATTATATCCACTAAATTTGTTTTGCACCTTTGTCAAAGAATTGACCACACACGAGCAAGTCTAGTTTTTACTCTATTTTGTTCCATTTTATAAACTTCCTTTTTAAAAATTCTAGAGTGTCTTGACCACAATAGCTTTATAATCTAGAAATCAGGCACTTTTACTCTAAAAACTGTTTTCTAAGTTGCTTTCGACATTCTAAGTCATTTATATTTCTGTGTACATTTTTAAAGCCTCTTGTCAATTTCTATAAAAATTCTGTTGAACTATGGATTGAGATTGCCACGAGTCTATAAAATAATTTGAGGACAACTGGTATCTAAATCCTATTGAATATTTTCATCTATGAACATGGTATAACTCAGTTTATTAGCGCTTCTTTAATTCCCCTCAGTACAGATTTATAGTAGTTGCCAGTGTCATGTTTCACAGTTCCCAGAGAGTATGAATATCTTCTGGGAGATTTAAATACCTAAGTAGTTTATCTTTTTCTGACATTGTAAATAGTACTTTTTAAATGAACTTTTTCTTTAGAACAGTTTTAGATTTACAGAAAAAAGTGAGAAGCTGGAATGGAGGATTCCCATATACTTAACATCTTGTGTTAATATGGTACATTTGTTCTAATTAGTAAACCAATGGTAATACATTATTAATATTATTAAAGTTCATACTTTATTTAGATTTCATTGGTTTACTTCTAACATTACTTTTCTGTTCCAGGATCCCATCCAGGATAACATATTACATCTAGTAGCCATGTCTCCTTAGCATCTTCTTGGCTGTGACAACTTCTCAGATTTTCCTTGAGATAAACTTGAGAGTGTTGAGGAATATTGGTTAGGTATTTTGTAGAATGCTCCTCTATTAAGATTTGTCTGGCATTTTTCTCATGATTAGACTTTTAAAAAAATTATTATTATACTTTAAGTTCTGGGGTACATGTGTACATATGCAGATCATGCAGGATTGTTACATAGGTATACACATGCCATGGTGGTTTGCTACATCCATCTCCCCCACTGTCATCTACATTAGGTATTTTTCCTAATGTTCTCTCTCCCCAATCCCCCTAATCCCTCCCCTAGCTCCCCCACCCCCCAAAAGGTCCCAGTGTGTGATGTTCCCCTCCCTGTGTCCATGTGTTCTCACTGTTCAACTCCCGCTTATGAGTGAGAACATGTGGTGTTTGGTTTTCTGTTCTTGTGTCAGTTTGCTGAGAATGATGTTTTCCAGATTCATCCATGTCCCTGCAAAGGGCATGAACTCATCCTTTTGTATGGCTGCATAGTATTCCATGGTGTATACATGCCACATTTTCTTTATCCAGTCTATCATTGATGGGCATTTGGGTTGATTTCAAGTCTTTGCTATTGTAAACAGTGTCACAACAAACATACGTGTGCATGTGTCTTTTTTAATGTGTTTGGGGGAGGAAAATCACAGAGGCAAAATGCCATTCTCATCATATCAAGGAAACGTACAAGCAGTATGACTTGTCATTGTTTATTTAAGCCTTGATCACTTGGTTTGAGATTGTGTCTGTCAGGTTTCTCCACTGTGAAGCTGCTCTTTTCTTTCCATATTTTCACTCTTTCAAAAAAAGTCAGTAAGTAGAGCCTATGGTGCTTAAGGGGTGGGAGTTAGGTTCTGTGTTCTTCAGGGTGGCGTGTCTTCATAAATTATGTGGTGTGGGGGATCGGTCAGAGTGGTAGAAGAAGCTACAGGGAAAGAAGCAGGCCTTTTGAAAAGTCAGAAGGCTCTGCAAAGCTTCAGGCCAGGATAAAGCTGAAGGCAGTTGATTCTCTTACCCTGAGGCTGAGGGTGAAGAGTAGATAACAAGGGAGTGTAAAGAAATGTAGCTAGATAAGTTTATTTACTTGTGTCATCCGAGGCCTTTGACATTATACCAGTACTGAATAAATACAAGCGGCTTTTCAGGACTGCTCACTCTTCAGCAGTCGCCTAGCTGCTCTCATGCAAAATACCTGTGCCTGAGTACTCCCTTCGTCGGTCACTCAGCCAGAGTCTGCAGGACAGGCTCAGCAATTTGGAATTCTTCTGCATGGTAGATTCGTCTCTTCTTTCTCATGTATTCGTTTATTCAGATATCTATATCAGTATGAACTCATGGGTCCTTATTTTATACTTTGGGTTACAATTCAACATTCCTGTGTGTATTTTTTGCTCAGGTTGTTGTAGCCTTGACCCCTGGGGTGCCTTTCAGTTGGTTCCTGTGGCCCTTCGACGTCCTCCTAGCATTGTAGCATTGTTGTTGTCATTTATTTTTTATTTTTTATTGTACTTTAGATTCTGGGGTACATGTGCAGATCATGCAGGATTGTTGCATAGGTACCCACATGGCAATGTGGTTTACTGCCTCCATCCC
>NW_016107335.1:5341806-5366317 GCF_001604975.1 Cebus imitator | reverse complement strand
TCCATGTCCCTACAAAGGACACAAGCTCATCCTTTTTTATGGCTGCATAGTACTCCATGGTGTATATGTGCCACATTTTCCTTGTCCAGCCTATCATCGATGGGCATTTGGGTTGGTTCCAGGTCTTTGCTATTGTGAACAGTGCCGCTGTTGTTGTCATTGGTTTCACATCCTTACCTTCTGGCACCACAAGACATCTCAGTTTCATGTCGTAGATCTCCTTCCCAGTGTGTAATTAGCCATTTCTCCAAGAATCCTTGTTTCTTTCATTGGAGAATGGTATTAGAAGCCAAAATCTGATATAAGGTGTATTTGTTAGTACTGGAGGAGCAGAAATTGCTTCAGGTCCTCTCAAATTACCGAGCAAGGAGATACGTGTGTATACTAATCCATGCATAGGCACACACTGATAGGTATTTCTATATGAAACACGTGTTCTATATTAAGCTAAACATAAGCTCATGATATTTCCAACTCTAAACCATTACCTTAGGAGAGGGCTTTTAAAATGAGATAGATAAATGCTCTCTGCGACCCAAATAAATTGCTTTCTCCTAGTTACAAAGCACAGTTAGTCTATAACCCCAATTTCTCAACATCCAGAATAATCTGTTACTCTCTGGGTTATACCAGTTTGTCTCGGTCAGAAAAGGCTAGGTTATATTGTACAAAACTGATCTAAAAATCTCAATGCTTCATAGAGCACATATTTATTTATCCCTTATGTTGCATGTCCAATGAGGGTCTGGAAGAAGGCGCTGCCCACAGGAGAAGGCGCGTCTTGACATGAGCTCCCACAGTTAGAGAGGAGAACATGGCAATTTTAGCACTAGCACTAGCCCGTACAACCGGGAGTGAGGAACACGTTACTTCCACCAAGATGTTATTGGAAAAAAATCAAAATAGCCTTGCCTAACTTCAAGAGAGCTGGGAAGTACAATTCTACTCTAACACCCAGAAAGATCAAAACTAGAGATTTAATAAACAGTCTTCATAATGACCAGTAAAGGTCAAGGCTGCCTCTCTCTCTCTTTAATTCTGCATCTACTTATTCAAGAGTGTTAGAATTCTATTTTTTTTTTTTTTTTTTTTTTGAGACGGAGTTTCGCTCTTGTTGCCCAGGCTGGAGTGCAATGGCGCGATCTTGGCTCACCCCAACCTCCGCCTCCTGGGTTCAGGCAATTCTCCTGCCTCAGCCTCCTGAGTAGCTGGGATTACAGGCACATGCCACCATGCCCAGCTGAATTTTTGTATTTTTAGTAGAGACGGGGTTTCACCATGTTGACCAGGATGGTCTCGATCTCTTGACCTCGTGATCCACCCACCTCGGCCTCCCAAAGTGCTGGGATTACAGGCGTGAGCCACTGCGCCCGGCCCTATTTTTTTTTTTTTTAAAAAAACAACACTTATTGTGGTATGGCTGACATACAAAAAGCTGTCCCTGTTTAATGTATACCACTTGAAGCGCCTGGGGCTGAGTGTACACTTGTGAATCCAATGCCACAATCTATGCAGCAAGCCCATCCATCACCTCCAAAAGTTTCCTTCCATCCTTTGTATTTATTTATTTATTAGGATAATAAGAAAACTTAAGAGCTACCCTTTTAGTAAACTTTAGAACCAGAGCCTTGGAAAGATATCTGCACTCTCACAGTCATTGAAGCATCACTCTAAAGGCCAAGATATGGAAACAACCCGTGTTCATGCGAGTGAGTGGAAATGCAGTATGTACATACAGTAGAATATTATTCAGACCCTAATGACAAGAAAATCCTGCCACTAATGACTACTCGGATGAGCCTGGAGGACATTATGCAAAGTTAAGTAATCCAAACACAAAAGGAAAAAATACTACATGATCTCACTTAGGTGATGAACCTAAAATAGTGAAATTTATAGAAGCAGACAATTGCATGGTGTTTTCCAAGGCTCAGAGATAGGCCTGTCTGCCATTGCACTGAGCGTGGTCTTGGATGGACCTAAGCACTGAGATGCTTAATCTTACTGACTTGTCTAAGTAGAAAAAAAGAAAATAAAACAAATGCTTGTTCTTGCTTTCTTGGTACTTCCTGGGCAAACATTAAAAATGCAAAGTGAAATTGTTATAGTCGTCTTATTCCCTTACACATTACTTCCTAAATGGATTTTAGAATGAGATGACATTATGCATTTATCTCCTGGCAATTGTTCGAAAATACTTCCTCCCTCTTCACTCCCTCCCTTTCTATTGTAAGAGAGTTGTAGCTTGAAGGGACCTCTGTCTTTCACACTACACAGACTCTGTGGTCATTCCATAGACATTTAGAGAACAGCATCATCGTGTCTTGACACAGCAGATGGTGACTGGGGTGTGAAGAAGGGAGAAACGTGAGGAAGGACGCCATCTTTGCGGCCTCCCACTCTGCATTCATTAGCGGTGACTCTCCAGCCCCTCCAAACAGGGTCTGAGTTTCCTCTAATTCAGCTGCCAGCTAGCCCTTGGTAATCTGCTATCTACTGATTGTTGAACACGCAGAAATGTTTGCACCCTGAAAGAGAGCGCTTGTGAAGCTAAGACAAGACAACGATTCCCTAACCATTTCAGGCTTCCAAGTCTTGTGTAGACAGCTAACGCTTTCTACCAAAGCAGGCAGTAACACAAGGAGCTGACCTCAGGGAAGGGGCTGGCTGGCTTTGCAGAGGGGCCTCACAGGGTCAAACACACAAGTCCGATGAAAAGGCAATGGTGAGATTGTGATCCCCAGGACTTTAGAACCTAAAATTAAATTCCATTATATTATATACATATACCCAGCAGTTGTAGAATTGCAGATAACTGACCAATGCTAAGTGAACTCCAAAAAGATGAGCATAGAAAACTTAGAAACTTTTTAGGTTACAATGGGCCAAGCAGACTTGGATTTTCACCTTCCTAGACTAGAGCTTTGTGCCTTGCAGGCAAATCTTCAAATATACATGGCAGGCTAAAGAAAGTGTAGCTCACTCAGGAGGTGTGAAAAGAAATGTTGACGGCTGGTGTCATCTTAGACAGTTGTAGAGGTGGGTGCATCTGGCAGTCTGACTTGTGTGCAGGAGTCAGGGCAAACTCTCTGCCCTGGGCAGTGTCTGGATAAGCCCTTGAATGGCTGCCTTGAACATGGTAGTTTTATATTTGCGTTAATGATTCCTTTGTAAATATAGTTATTACCTTAAGAAAAAAATGTGCTGGTTGCCATAAAAATAGCAAATAAGAGACTGTATTTACTGAGCATTTATTATGTGTCAGGTACTCCTGCGAGTGCTTTACACGTATTAACTCGTGTAATTCACACAGCAACCTCATAGGAAAACAGGTATAGGGAAATGTAAGTTTACTCTGTTTGCAAGGGCTAGAATCGAAACCCAGGAAGCCTGTCCAGAGCTCATGTGCATACTCACCATTTATCTATGGAGTTCAAATCTCAGCCTAGAGGCCTTTTAAGGTAACAACACCGCATTTCTCTAATTGATTGCAAATTGATTTTCTAGTTTAGCTCCCAGGAGCTGTTCCTAGCTCTATTGGAGGTATTTATATGCCGTTACATATTCCCAGACCCTGGATGTGGTTTTCATATTGAGAAAGATTAATCCTAAATTGATTCTGAACTTATTGTATAGCAGCCTTTCTAGCTGTTAGTCGTTTCCTTTTTTTTCCTTTTAGATTTTATTCTCACTTCTTAATCACCAAGGATTTCGTCACTCTTCAATTCCTTTTTCTAGCAAAGAGACTCTGGGAATATTTCAAAAAGGGACGGAGGCATAGTTGGGCAAATAAAGCACCCTCCCATAGGACCCAGGAGCAAGAGCTTACTAAGATTCAGCCCGGGAAGGTGTTTTTAAAAAGGATGGCCACTTTTCAGGAAAGTAGATCATCCTTAGGTTTAGAGGCCCGTGTACCAACGTTTTGAGAAGTTCAGGGCCTTCTCCATAGAAAATTGTGTAAGAGGCAATTCTTATCCTTGTTAGCTGGAAAATGACTGCAAAAAGGCCCCATTAAGACCAAACTTCTTTCTAAAGTAGCTCCACCATTCGCAGGCAGGAACATTATACAATTGACAATAGGAAGGCTGTGTCTGACCCACTTAAAACTATCTCCCACAGCAGTTCTGCCGCATTGTCTGAAATGTTCTCATTTAGACATGGAGTTCTTAACCTTTCTAGGGTGATGAATCCCCTTAAAAATCTGGTGAAAGTTACCATCTTCGTATAAAATGCTCATGTGTGCACACCTAAACACACATACACACTGGGTTTTTGTATTTAAAATCCAGGGGCTTGCACCCCAAATAGGGATCAACCTCTTTTTCTCTGGGATTGAAGCTTTACTGGTTCCAGAAGCAGGCTTTTAATATGTAACCTTCCTGCACTGAGTAATGCACAAAAGACTTTACTTCATCTACACCACTTTATCAGAAATTGGCAAGCCAGGCACTACTTCCTTCTTATAGAGCAAAAGTCACATTTTGGGGGAGGAAGAGGCCTTCGAGGGAGAAGAATAAATTATAGAACAGAGGATGCAGGCCAGACGTGGTGGCTCACGCCTGTAATCACAGCAATTTGGGAGGCTGAGTAGGGCGGATCATGAGGTCAAAAGTTTGAGACCAGCCTGGCCAACATGAGGGAACCCCGTCTCTACCAAAAATACAAAAATTAGCCAAAGTGGTGGTGGGGGCCTGTAATCCCAACTACTCGGGAGGCTGAGGCAGGAGAATTGTTCGAACCTGGGAGGCAGAGGTGGCAGTGGGCCGAAACCATGCCATTGCACTCCAACCTGGGTGGCACAGCAAGACTCTGCCTCAAAAAAAAAACAGAAAAAGAAAGGATGCAACTTCGAGTCAGACGCAGGTTGTTTTTCTGTGATGGAGATCAGGACAGAAAGTCAGAGTAGGGGCAGCTACACGGAGTTATCGCACTTCACTTCCTACTGTCTAGCCATTCCTACTCACCTTCGTACTCACAGGGGTCAGAAGCTGTGTTTCACAGTTCTTAACACCACAGCCCGATTTTGTGTCCTGCGCACTACAACTTTTCAAAAATTCCATGAAATATTATTCCCTTTATATGCATTAATAATCTAAGGCCCCAAAAGTTCAAGTGGCTAGTGCAAGGTCACATAACTAGTAAATTGTGAGGCTGCAGTTCAACTCTGGTCCTTCGTATAATCAACCTGCAGGTATGAAAGACTCAAGAACTGTTAACATGACCCACGTGACACAGCCAAACATAATACACACATTCTGCTCTCTTTAGCAGTAATTCTATTAATCCCTCATGTGAAATAAGAAATAAAATATGTAGCATATTTCCCCCAAATTTATTTTCAGTCTAGCTACAAAGACAAGATTAACTCACATGAAGTTGGAGCTGTGGTTTTCAGATGATCTGTGATTTCTACATGGGTCCTGAAATTTTTCAAAGCAATGCAAATATTATCTAGAATTATTGTAAAAGATAAGTAACTAATGTATTTTCATTTTTACATATGACTAAAAGCCTCTTATGCATTACCCAGTAAGTAAATTATGAAGGATTACTTAAATTAACATGCAAACACAGAAATATGCACAGTAGCAGAGCTTCCTGAGATGTTTATTCAGTATTCTATGCAGAAGCTGGTGACTATGAATTGTCCAGCATTATGAAAGCTTCTAGAAGGCATGTATGACTATAAATAATTGCATTTTTCTATTTTCAGAAAGGACTCGGTAATCACTGCAACTCAGTGTTGAGTTAATTATAGTTAATATTCAATTGCTGTTTGCTTTGCAGTTACAAATTCCTATTGTTTTACATTTATTATGATCAGTTTCATTTTTGAGTAGTGTTTGGCTAATCTAAAATGAATAAAGATGTATATTACACGAGGCGTATTTGTGCCTGTGGTTTTGCAATAAATAGATCTTAAGCATCCCTACATTATAACAAAAACATTAGTCACCATCCCCGATGGCCAGTGATAACCCATTGAAATATTCAGGTTCGGTGACTTGTCATTATCTTTACATTATTTTCCCACTTTGACTTGGCTCTGGACTGGTTAGTCATCTGTGAGAGTCTCCTTGGACCCACCAACCTGCAATGGGGCCATGAGTGAAAACTGATAACTTTGGTATTAGAAAATATAAGAACACATGTGTACATATTAAATGGTAGACTTAAATGTGTATAGAGTGATGAGATCAAGGTTGATCATATCCAACTAAGATCATTTCATTGAGGGAGTAAAATTGGAGTGTTCTGTATTTATACGTAGGCTGCTTGATTGAATGACTGGCTTGAGCTGGACTTGCTAGAGCGTTGGAAGTGGCTTAAGCTCAGTGGGGAGAGAAAAAGCACCAAACTAAGGCAGTAGCATGAGCAAATGATTCAAGTGGAATATGTAAGGCTCCTGCAGAAGGGGAGAGGTTGAGCCCATCAGGAGCAGGACCTCGATATCAGAGGGTCCTGGAGACAGGATCATTTGTGCAGGAAGCGACCGTGATATAAAGCATGAAGGCTGGAAACAGCAATCTGGAAGGGCGGTCGTACCAGCCAGGGATGTCTCCCTGAAACAGGACTTTCATCCTTCTGGACCTGCCACAGCCATTCCTGTGCCTGTATTTACGAAGAGGGAGCTGCGTCTGCCAGGCTCAGTGTCTCCCTGCATCACAGGTTCCGTTGGGAAGGAAATGATCTGGATGAAGTGAGCAGCCACATCACAGCTAATATGCAGGAGCTCAGCAGTTCAGTAGTGCTTCTGGCGCTGCTGCGTGAGAGGCTAAGTTCAGGTGTCAGCTCTGCAATGCTTCCCTCTTCAGTGGGCCAAGCTCCATCAGAAAAGAGTCACTCTGCTGAAGTAACTGCCCGATTTCCAGTTTTTCGGTGGAATCAGGCTTTGAAACTTACTTTGTGGACTCCACATTTCCAATGTGGATGTTACTATGCCATGTTCAATTAATTGGAATGAACAAGTTGTTAATAAGGCTGTGAATCATTTTTTATGAATTACTTTGGAAATTTTATAAAAATAACATAATGAGGTATAAAAAAATAAAGACTCGCATAAACCACAGATCCCAAGAAATAAAAAAATTATTAGCAAAATTAATGGACCATCATTTGAGCCACTCCCCTACTTGCGTCTTCCACCTACAAAATTAAGCATGATCATAGTGCTTGTTCTTTCTTTTATTTGCAGTTTTACCGTATGTATATGGATCCCTAAAATACTTAGGATTGTTTGTTTTATTTTATTTTTTATTTTTTTGAGATGGAGCTTTGCTCTTGTTGCCCAGGCTGGAGTCCAACGGTGTGATCTTGGCTCACTGCAACCTCCACTCCTGGGTTCAAGTGATTCTCTTGCCTCAGCCTCCCAAATAGTTGGGATTACAGGTACCCATTACCACGCCTGGTTAATTTTTGTGTTTTTAGTAGAGATGGGGTTTCACCAGTTTGGCCAAGCTGATCTTGAACTCCTGACCTCAAATGATCCACCTGCCTCAGCCTCCCAAAGTGCTTAGAGCTTTAAAAATGATTTCAAACCATATGATTTCTTTTGTGACTTACTTATTTCCTCCAATGATTTATATGTAAAGGAATTACCTATGTTGATCTATATTGCTCAAGTGTATTTATTTTTGCTTTTTATATTATTCTTCTGCATGAATATAAACATACCAGGATCTATTTATCCATTTTCTTGTTGGTAGGCATTTGGATTTTTCCAGTTTGAGGGGTTTGTTGCTGCTGTTGTTTTCACCATTACAGCCCATGCTGTGCATCTCCTGGGCAGTGGGCAAGACCTTTTCTAGTGTGTGTGACTAAGAAACTCACTGTTCAGGAGGGCACCTGTCCACCTCTGCTCTTCTCCTAAGAACAGCCTCCTGTGTCTCATCACTCACCAGGGAAACCACAACTTAGGAGGGCTGAGGTGAATATTTCACGATGTGCACGTATACCATCAAGTCACTGAGCTGCGCACCTTCGGATGTGCAATATCTAAGTGTCAGCTACACCTCAGTAAAGTTGTGGGCATGAAAAAGAAGCACCTGACTGCAAATGACAAGCAGTAGAAGCCTTACTTTCAGAGGTGTTAAAATAGGGGACTGAGATGATAGCTTTTGAGGGTCAGCAGCAGGGGCAGGCGCTGTCTAACTGGGATTTCACTTTGAAGGGTCCCTTACCGTGCATTCGCCAGCCCCACCTCCAGGGCTTTTCCTCTGAGAACGGTGGTGCCTTATGCCCATTACCCATCTGAACTGCTTGAGTGCTGACTGACAGATGTCACCGCAGCACGGAGGAGCTTCTTATCCCAGGAAAGGAATGGGAGGAAAGGGAAAGAGAAAATGGGAGAAAGGCTTCAGGATGAAAACACATTTCAGCTGGATTTTAAATGACTACTGGGAGTTTGTCGCTAAGGGAAGATTATCACTGATAGAATCTTGCCAGCAAAGATTCAGACATTGAAGAACATTTGAGGCTAGAGTACAAGGTGAAAGGAGAGACTCAACCTTCAACAACTGCAATTCAATTTCCATTATGACCCACACAATGCTTACCTGCAAAGACTATTTTTAAATTGAGAAGTGAGATGAAAAAGACTGGGAATGCACTAAAAATGAGTTTGGATTTGAAGACCTCTCAAGGTTTTAAATTTGGGAGTGATAGGACTGGTTCCGTTTTAGAAGGAAATTGCTGTGATCCTGATTCCAGCATATATAATAAACTACATATCTTAAAATTTAAAACCTCCCAATAGAAACTATATATGTGTGTGTATATGTATGTGTGCATATATATACACTAAATATAATAAACATCCTTTAAAATGTATACCTAAGTTTATAGCTAAATATAAGAAAAAAGAGGCCTGAAGAAAGAACTGAAAATCCAAGTGAAAAGCTATTGCTGTTACAAAGCTGATCTGGAGACATCTGGAAAGCTCTGTAAACAAGGGACTTGTGGTTGAAAGACTTCCTAGGCCAGGAGATAAGGTCCTTGCAAGAAGGGAGCCAAGCCCTCTGCCTCCCCAGGCCAGGACCCGGAGCACTAACTCATCGGTGAAGAGGCTATAAGCTATTGCTCCTGTCCTGGACTGAGCTCTCAGGGGAAGTCTGCTGCTGGTGTTCAAACCACATCTGGGTTTCCATTGCAAGTTTACGCTATCTGCATGGTTCTGGAAACCCCAGGAGGAGAAATTAAAATAAAATCATCCCAGGTAAATTGCATCCCTGGCCTCTTTTATAAGAAAATACAAAGGAGCACAGCCTTAATCCAGTCCTCAAATCAAATTGCATCTTAGGGGGTTCCCATGATGATGCCTGCCAAGCTGGAGCTCGTGGTCCGCTAACAAAATTCACAAGGCAGACAGCCACTTTGAGTGCCTAGAAACGGACATAGTAGGGACATGGATTAGACTGAAAAGATCAGATGCAGACTGTGAAACAAGTAGGCTTAACAGATTTTTAAAAATTAAAGTTAAAATTTAGTTTCATTTGCTGTTCATATAATAACTGCTTTAGATGAATGTTATATTTTTACCATTTCTTCTTTTGAAATATATGCACATAAACTATAAATTTTCCTCAAAGAACAAAGCACAATTTTATATCTATCTGACAAGATTCAATATTTTCATTTAATTTTTTTTAGAGGCAAAGTCTAGCTCTGTTGTCCAAGCTGGAATGCAGTGGTGCAATCCTGGCTCACTACAACCTCAAACTCCTGGGCTCAAGTGATTGATCTTCCTGCCTCAGCCTCCCACATAGCTAGAACTACAGGCGTGTGCCCCCATGCTTGGTTAATTTAAAACAATTGTATTTTTAGAGATGGGGATCTCTCTATGTTGCCCAGGCTAGTCTTGAACTCCTAGCCTCAAGTGATCCTCCTATATCAGCCTCCTGAGTAGCTGGAATTACAGGCATATACAAACACACCTGGCTTCATTTTAAATATTTTTAACCTGAGTAATGATTTCTGCTTTTACCAATGGGTCATTTTTAAAATGTAGAGTTTCATTTTAAACATTTGTCAATATTTTAATTTTATTTTTATGATTAATTTCTAGCTTGAAGTTGCCTTATTTGATTTCAAACAAATTTGAATTTTTAAATTTGTTACGACTAACTTTATGGCCAAGCATATATGACTTTTGACAAATAGTTCATGTGCATTTGGAAAAAAAAGTGTATTCTCTACTTGTTGCTTTCTTATATTAGGTGCAGTTTACCAAATTTATAAAAAACTATAGATCCCTATAAGTTTTTTGCATACTTTCTATCAATTTTTGAGAAAAGTTATTAAAATCTTCTGGTATAACTGTGATTTGTTTATTACTCCATGTTGTTCTGTTAGCTTTTCTTTTGAAGCCATATTTTTAGGGATATGCACTTTTATGTTGTTTTCATATAAATACTTTGTGCATTTACTCTTTTTATAAAATGTTCCCCTTTCTGATTCACTCTTTTTATCTTAATGTTCACCTAATCTCATCAGTAAGGCTATACCTTTTTTGGGAGATGGTAGACTTTTCATGGTGTATTTTCTAGGGTTTACTTTCAAACTTTCTGTTTAAATGTGAGTATTTAACCTGCTCATTTTTAATCTAATTTCTGAGATATTTGTATAAAAATGCACAGTCTCACTGTTTTACATTTGTTTTATCTGTTCTATTTAATTGACTTCTTTAGGCTTCATCAAGTATTTTTTAATAGCGCATTTTCCATATTGTTGCCACTTCCATGTTTTTAGTGGCTATCTCAGAGAGAACAACTTTCATCATTTATTTATTAGATAATACTGTAAATAACATTTTACCACTTTTCTTTATTTTCAAGGGCCCTTTAGAAAGCTTTACTTCAATTCATCCTTATGTTGTTTTATTGCTTCATTGTCTCACATTTTACTTTATGTTTACATATTTGTAAAATCCCACAATATATTATTATTAAGATTCTTTTAGACTTACCCATACATTTATACTTTCTCATGCTTTTAATTCCCTTGGTATTTCCATGTTTCCCTCTGATAACATCTTTTTTCTGCCTGATGAACCTTCTTTGTTATCTGGGTCTGAAACATCTTTTTTTAACTCATCTTTGAAAGGTATTTTTTCTGATTATGGTGCATTGCTGGTGGAGAAGTCAATTACCAGACTCATTTTTGTTCTCTTGAAGGAAATTCTTTTTTGTCTGCATTGTCAGTTTTACTATGAGCTGCTTAGGTTTGGTTTTCTATATAATTCATTGTGGAATTTCATGGTTCTTCTTGAAATGGTGGGCTCACGTCTTTTATTGGTTTGGGAAAATTACCAGCCAGTATCTCCCCGGTACTGTTCATTCTCTCTCCTCATGTTTGGTGACTCACAGCAATGTATTTTAGGCATTTTCATCAGGTGCCTATGTCCCTTTGACCTCTATCTGTATTTTTTAAGTTAACTGATTTATTGGGGGAGTGGGAGGGAGTTAACAAGAGTCTACATTCATAGACAGTCCTAAAAATATATCTCAAACATGGAGATGTAAATTTGAAAGTTAATGATACAAATTTTAGCAAAAACATTTTCCAGGCAGAGAGTGTTTTGATGTTTATAAAAGAAAGCTAAACTCCTTTTGAAGGGCTTTTGTACATATATGCATGCTCATATAGTATATGCATATATAGATGTGCTTCATTTTTAGAAAGTCCAATATAATATCAGCATCAAATTTACAAAACAGGTTTAGTGTTGAACTGGCTGAAGAACTCACCACAGGTTTTACTTCAACTGCTTACATTCAAAAGTATTCAATTTACAATTTTTAGGTACATACTGTGTAAGGCAAATACATCTATACATAAATACTTTTATGCATATATAATCTGAACATAGAAAATAACTGAGGCAATTTCCTAAGGTGTTTGGCTTAGTGAATCTTTTTTACATCTTAATAGTATTAAAATTAAATCTAATAAAGGAGTCAGTCTTTATTAGTGTATATGTTATTTTTTATCTTCTTTTTCTTCCTGCACTTCTGTCTGGATGTTTTTTACAGACCTGTAATCCAGGACACTAACAATCCCTTCTCCTGTGTCTCATCAGCTGTTCAATCCATCCATTAAGCAATTAATCTCAGGAATTTCATGCTTATATTCTAATATTTGATTTTATTTCATAGATGTTGATACTCAGTTGAAAGTCTCTATTTCGACACCTATTTTGCTTTAGACAGCAATATGATTACTTTAAGTGCTCTGCCTGATCATTTCAGTATCTAGATCGCTGCAAGTCCATTTCTACTGCCTGTTCTTTTCCTCTCCTGCTTGTCAACATTTGGTCCTGTTTTCTGGTTAGTATTCCTGAATGCAACATCTTTTTAGGAACGATTCTAGATGATCTTATTTTTATTCAGAAAAGATTTACTTCTTCTTCTGACAGGCATTCAGATCAGATCATCTTGATCCAATAATATATTCAGAATATCTGAGCTTGATTTGGGACTTTTCAGGGCTAATCTAACTTGTCCTCACTCCCGTGTCCTCATCCTAATTAGGTCAATGCAAAGTCTTGGGTGTTGGATAGGCCCCTGAGTTCCGTTTTCTCTCACCAAAAGTTGTAAGCTATGCCATTGTGTTAGTCTATTCTCACGCTGCTAACAAAGACATACCGAAGACTGGGTAATTTATAAAGGAAAGAGATTTAGTTGACTCACAGTTTAGCATGGCTGGGGAGGCCTCAGGACATTTAAAGTCATGGCAGAAGAGGAAGCAATCATGTCCTTCTTCTGGTGGTGGGAGCAAGAAGTGCAGACAGAAGCAGGGGAAAGCCCTTTATAAAACCGTCAGAGCTCACTAGAACTCACTCGCCACCACTAGGACAGCATGGAGGTGACCACCCTCATGATTCAATTACCTCCCACCAGGCCCCTCCCAAAAGTCCAATTCAAGTTGAGATTTGGGTGGAGACACAGCCAAACCATATCCGCCATGTAAGAATCAGTAACCACCTTAGTGGAAAATGAGGTACAGAATGTTGATCTCAGCTCAGGAAACTCTCCTTCTATCTCATTCAACCCTTATGACCTCGCCACCACAAGTGATCTCTAATGTGGCTCAACAGTTGGGGACTTATTTTGCATTTCATCTAGATATCATGAACATTCTTGTTCAGAGATTCAGTTTGAGGCTACTATATCACAGCCACATATGAAAATTTATTCTTTTTTTGTGTGTCTCCGTGGGAATTTCTTGTCAGCTTATTTTAATTTCTTAGGGATGTCCCTTATTTTCTTATAAGCCCAGAAACATTTCAATGAATTTTTAAATATATTTTGGGTAACATTATTTGTGTTTTATATTGGAAAAATATTTTAAGGATAAATTGCCTATTTCTGGAAACAGGTATATGTTACTTTTATGTATTTTATGTGTATTATATATTTCATAATTTACAAAATAAATACATTTCTGATGGCAACTGTAGTTTAGAGTGGAAAGAGACTTCAGCCAGGATGATTATTACAAGGCTTTTTGCAGTCATTCAGACAAGTAAAAGGATCTGAGAGAGGATCATAGTAATTGAATTGAAAAGAAGAGTTTTAAATAATTCAGGCTTTAGAGCATATGTTAAAATAAATTTGGTGTTTGGACTACTTAGGGTCTGTTGAGAAAGAGGGATATTGGCTATTTGTGTCACTCACAGTGGTAATGTCTTTTTCTGAAATAAGGAGCAACTTCAATAGGACTAGAGATACTAGCATGGAAGAGGGAGGCAAGGATATGAGCTCATGTTAAACTGGAAACACCAACAGTTTATCTAGTCAATGTTCAGTGGCTGATAACATAAATCTGTCTGGAATACAAGTTTACAGAATTCTCTATTACTAGGTATTGAGTTATATATACGAGGAGCAGAAAAATATACATTCGGAGGTTTAGGGAGCTGGGGACCTAAGAGAAGGGAAAAGAAAGAATATGATATAAGTAACAATTTATCCGATATCTTTAACTACATCAACTGAAGATATGTAAGATTCTTGTCAATATTAAGATTTCCTGATATCTGAATCGGAATAATGTATGTAAAACCTTCTGGTCACTACATGTTTTGGGTAACATGTATTAATTGAAGAAAAAATAACTTCAATCTTGCAATCTGTAGTTTTGCATGAATGATCCCTTCTTAGCCATCAGGTCCGGGGTTAAATGCCATCTCCTCCTCAGCCATGCCTCCCCTAGCTACCGCACCTTGCTGCGCCACGCTGACCAACGCTGATCTCATCAGCTGGCCCGTTCCCTTCGCAGGGTTTCATGCTGTCTGCAGTTACCTCCCTAAGTTACTATTTCCTTGTCCATTGTCTCTTTCCTTCACTTTCCTGTTCCCTCACTGTAGAAAGTTTGGTTACATCGCTTTCTTTCCAACATTCTGCACTTCCACGTGTTAGGTACTCAATAAATATGTATTGCATAAATGAATACATCTGAAAA
This sequence comes from Cebus imitator, assembly GCF_001604975.1. NCBI lineage: Eukaryota > Metazoa > Chordata > Mammalia > Primates > Cebidae > Cebus > Cebus imitator. The sequence goes on along the minus strand of NW_016107335.1, from coordinate 5,351,857 downwards.
CTTTGGCTGTAGAGGGACTCACAGATAAGAGACTTCTATTTTAAAATACTGGTTAAACTGCATCCTGGGACAACAAGACATAGCAACAGTACCCAAATCAAACTGTGTGGCTTTACCCGAACATGGAAATCAGATTGCCGAAAAGTGGTAGAAAGCAGGGTAGTTTTTATTTTTAAGAAAAGCGTACATAAAGATTTAACGTGTTACATAGAGCTGTATTTTGTATTATTTTTAGCCTAAGCTCTTAAAACATACTGATAAAGTTGGCATCATATCAATAAAGATAATTCTAGTTGCTTCCAATTACTTGGAAAAGATTTAGATACTAATGGACTAAAGCAAAGTTGCAAGTAAGAACACAAAGTATGCTGCCAAGAGAGGTTCAGGCCTAAGGACATTAGCAGTGTTTTTAAGAAACCTGCTTAAATATGTATGTGGTTTCTTACTTTCAACTGAGGCAAAATAATTCACGAGCAAGACCACTTTCTGCTTTTCATATGAATACATTTGTGGGTTTCTATATTAGAATATCATAAAAACCCTTTTATGAATAGTGTATTCATGCAACTTTTGTGTTTATTCATATTTGTCCAGGTTTTAGAAATTATTATATTGTGTGAGTCCTTCGAATTGCTTGGATTTTAAGAAAATCATTAGCTCTGATTTGGCCTCACAGATCCAGAGCTAGCCTTATGAATGAAGAAAGAAGGTGATTACCTATCTGGGTTCTAAACACACAGGGCCCAAAATATCATTTTACCAGAAGAGCATCTTTCTTTAGCTCTTCACTGTTTCCAGTTTGTGTTATATGACCAGTAACTTCATGCTAAAATAATTCTGGGTATCTATTACAGGCCAGTAATGTTTAAGAAATAAAAAGGAGATGAAACTAGGTTGGGACAATATGTTGAAGAATTTCCAAGTTATACCATCGAGTTTATATTTTATCATGTAGATGTTTCCAATTCACTTGAAATATTTGTGAATTTCTGTTTTGCAGAAAGGTACAACTTTTAGCAATATGGAGAACAGACATACTTACAGAGATCATCCCAGAAAAAGGATACACAAAGAAGGGGATGGTGAACTCCAAGTCAAGGCAGAAAGAGTGAAAACTGAGTGGAGGTGATCGATTCAAGAGACATTTAGAAATCAGTAGGACTGTACTAGGATGAGAAAGTTGGGAAAGACCTTGCTTTTCCCAACTGAGGGAACTGAATTGGTGCTTAAGCCATCCATGGAGGTGCATAAGAAGGAATGGAGAATATAGGAACAGGGGGATGTTAGATGTAGAATTCCTTGTGGTACTAGCGAAAAAAAATCCTTATACTCTCTATATTAACAATTTTTAAATTTATATTTTCAAAAATTTTCATAGCTTTATTGAGATATGATTGACATACAACACATAATTAATGTGTACTCTTAGACAAGTCTTGGCATATGAATATACCTGTGATGCTCTCACTACAAGCAAGGTAATGAACACACCCCATTCCCAAAGCCTCTTCCTTCCTTTGAAATTCTTCTCTCCCTCTTCTCCTTGCCCATCCCCAGCTAAACCAGATGACCACCGATCTGCTCTCTGTCACTGTACATAAGTTTTCACTTTTCCAGAATTTCATACAAGTGGAACCACAGGGCATGCACTCCTTTTCCCTGCCTTTCTTCACTCTGAATTTGAAGTTTCATCCATGTGGTCCATTCATTTTTATTGCTGAGCAGTATGCCATTGCATGGATATACCACAGTTTGTTTTACCATTCAGCTATGTGTGGCATTTGCATATTTCCAAGTTTTAGTTATTACAAATACAGCTACTAAGCACTTTCTTTAACATCTGTGTATGAAGATACACTATCATTTAGCTTGGGAGAATACCTAGGAGTGAAATGGCTGGGTTAGATGACAGGTGCATGCTTGATTTTGTTGTGAAACTGCCAAATTTTTTACAAAAGGATTTGCTCCATTTTATACATTCCTCATCCATATACATGAATTTCATTGGGTCCACAACCCACCAACATTCAGTCCAGTCAGGCCCTTTAATTTTAACCATTCTGATAAATACATAGTTGTAACTCATTATCAACCTAATTGGGATTTCCCCAATGAGTAATGATGATAAGCATCCTTTCATATTTATTGCCATCTCTATATCTTTTGAGTGAGTTATCTGTTGAGGTCTTTAGCCCGTTTTTAAAATTGGTGATATAGTTTGGATGTGTGCCCTTAACCAANAGTTTGGGGTTTTAAACCCTAGGGGGTCAGTATTTGTTTTCATGGTGTACATGTATTCCTGTGCATCACATTCAATGAATATAAATGTATATACATTACAAATGTTTCTACAAATTCTTAACAGATTTCATTGCATTGTTTATTTTCTTTGTCAAGTTTTGAGGTTTCCACATATATTCTAGATTGAAGTCCTTTATCAGATATGTGAGCTGAAATATTTTCTCCAATTGTGCGTTTCATTTTCTTCATTCTCCTGAGTGTCTTTTGAAGAGCTGAAGAACTTAATTGTAATGAATTTCAATTTATCAATGTTTTCTTGTATAGATGATGTTTCTAGTGTTGCATCTAAGTTATTTTTGCCTAACTTAGGTCAAAAAGATTTTCTTCTAATATTTCTTCTAGAAATTTTATTGGTTTAACAATTATGCTTGTGATCTATTTCCAGTTAACCTTTTAAAATATGATTTGAGGTATGGATAGGAGGTTTTCGTTTTGAGGTTTTTTCTGAATATGAATATTCAACTCTTCCACTATAATTTATTTAAAAGATTAGATTAAACTAATGATTAGATTCTGTAATGAATTACCATTACCCTTTTGTCAAAAGTAAATTGACAGAATATTTATAAGTCTGTTTCTGAATTCTTCATTCATTTCCAGTGAGCTGTTTCTTTATATTTAAGTCAATCCCATAGCCACTTGATTAGAATAAGCTTTTCAAATCATGGAGTAAGGGAGGAGTTGTAATTAAACAATTGTTTTTTCAGAGTTATTACATATAAATTGCATAATCACTTTGTTACTGCAAATAAAAAGGACTGCTAAGATTTTGATTGGAATTATGTTAAATCTGTAGATAAGTTTTGGGAAAATTAACATCTTAACAATATTAGGAATGTTCTAATTAATAAATCCATTATATCTCTCCATTTACTTAGGACTTCATCTTTTCTCAGCATTGATTTGTTCTTTTCATTGCACATGTATATTAGTTTCCTGCAACTAATATACCTAAACTAAGTGGCTTGAAGAATACAAATTTAGGGTCTCACAGCTCTGGAGTCTGTAAATCCAAGACTGAGGTGCCATCAGGGTTGATTCCTGCAGTGCTGGGGAGCCTGTCCCAGGCGCCTCTCCTACTGCAGGTCTCCAGTGTTCCTTGGCTTGAGTATACAAAACCTCTGTCTCTGACTTCATGTTCACATGGTTTTCTCTCTACGAGTATTTCTGTCTCTGTGTCCAAATTCATCCATTTTATAAAGAATACGTCACGTTGGACTAAGGCCTACCTGAAGGACTTCATTTTAGCTTGGTGACCTCTTTAAAGACTCTATTTTCAAATACAGGCACATTGTGAGGTACCAGGGATTGGGGTTTCACCATAACTTTTTAAAGGAAAGTGATTCAAATTATAACAACAGGTATTATGAGTTTGTTTCAGATTTATCTGAAACAGTATAAAAAGAGTATTTATAATTTTGACACTACTTTAAATGGTATTATCTAGATTCCAATTTCTAGTGATTTATTAATAATTATGGAACAAAATCTAATTTTTTGTATAATGATTTTGCCTTAAGCAACCTTACTAAACTTAGATATTAGTGCTAGTAGCTTTTCTGTGGATTCTACACAGAATATTGCCTTTCTTCACAGAAAATCTATCTCTATATAAATTTTCTATATAGAGATCACGTTATCTGTAAACAAAGGCAATTTTACCTTTTTTTTTCCAATGTAGGTGTGTTTTATTTCTTTTTATTGACTTATCGCAATGCATGAACCTTCAGGGTAATGTTGGATACAAGCAGCAAGAGAAGACATGAACACAGTGATTTCAATTTTTACTTTATTTTAGATTCAGGGGGTGCTTGTGCAGGTGTGTTACATGGGTCTATCACATAATGCTGAGGTTTGGGGTGTGATTGATTCCATCACCCAGCTAGTGAGCACAGTACCCAAGACTTAGTTTTTCAATCCTTGTTCCCCTCCCTCCCTACCCTCTAGTAGTCCCTAATGTCTATTGTTGATATCTTTATGGCCATGAGTACCCAGTGTCTGGCTCCCACTTACAAGTGAGAACATGCAGTATTTGATTTCCTGTTCCTCTGTTAATTTGCTTAGGACAGTGGCCTCCAGCTGTGTTCTATGTTGCTGCAAAGGACATGATTTCATTCTTTTTTATGGCTGCATACTATTCAATATTGAATAGTATTCAATTCATCAATATGAATACTATTCAATATTGAATAGTATGCAGCCATAAAAAAGAAGGTAACACATTTTCCTTATCCAGTCATCATTGATAGGTATGTAGTTGATTCCATGTCTTTGCTATCGTCAATAGCAACGCAATGAACATACAAGTGCATGTGTATTTTTGGTAGAGTGAATCATTTTCTCTTGGATACATACTAAGTAACAGGATTACTAGGAGGAATGGTAATTCTGTTTTAACTTATTGGAGAAATCTCCAAACTGCTTTCCACAGTAGCTGAACTAATTTATATTCCTACCAACAGGGTATAACCGTTTCATTTTCTCCATAGCTTTACCAACATCTATTGTTTGTATTTTGTAATGATCGCCATTCTGACTGGTGTGAGATGGTGTCTCCTTGCAGTTTTGATTTGCATTTCCCTGATGACCAGTGATGATGAGCATTTTTCATATGTTTGTTGGCCACTTGCATGTCTTCTTTTGAGAAGAGTTCGCTCATGTCTTTTGCCCAATTTTTAATGGGGATGTTTGTTTTTTGATTATTGAATTAAGTTTCTTAGAGATTCTGTATATTAGACTTTTGTCAGATATGTGGTTTGCAAATATTTTCTCCCATTCTATAGGTTGTCTGTTCCCTTGGTAATTTCTTTTACTATGGAGAAGCTCTTTGGTTTAATTAGGTCCTACTTGGCAATTTTCGTTTTTGTTACAGTTGCTCTTGAGGACTTAGTCATAAGTTTTTTCCCAAGGCCAACGTCCAGAATAGTGTTTCCTAGGATCCTTTTGTTCTAAGATCATTATAGTTTGAGGTCTTACATTTATATCTTAAATCCATCTTGAGTTAATTTTTGTATATGGTGAAAGGAGGTAGGGACCCAATTTCATTCTTTTGCATATGGCTCTCCAGCTATTCCAGGACCATTTATTGAATAGGGAGTCTTTTCTGTTGCCTATTTTTGTCGTCTTAGCTGGAGATAAGATAGCAGTAGGTGTGTGGTTTTATTTCTAGGTAAGAGAAGACATTTTTAAGTTATTTCTGATTTTAGGAGAAAAGTATTTTTTCATTATTAAATATGCATGTCTTAGTCAGTTCCAGCTGCTACAACAAAATACCACAGACTGGATAGCTTAATAAGAGCAGACACTGGCTGGGCATGGTGGCTCACACCTGTAATCCCAGCACTTTGGGAGGTCGAGGTGGACAGATCACTTGAGGTCAGGAGTTCAAGACCAGCCTGGCCAACATGATGAAACCCAGTCTCAACTAAAAATAAAAAAATTATCTGGGCATGGTGGCATGCACATGTAGTCCCAGCTACTCAGGAGGCTGAGACACAAGAATCACTTCAACCTGAGAGGCAGAGGTTGCAATGAACTGAGATCACACACTGCACTCCAGCCTGGATGACAGAATGGGACTCTGATTCAAAAAAAAAAAAAAATGAACAGAAATTGAAATTTATTTCTTACAGTTCTGGAGGCTGGAAGTCCAAGATCTTCTGGAGGCTGGAAGTCCAAGATCAGGGTGCCAACATGGTCAGGTTCTGGTGAGTTCTACCTTCCAGATTGCAGACTGCCAACTTCCCTTATGTCCTCATATATGGCAGGAAGAGAGCTAGAGAGCTCTCTGATGTCTCTAAGGGTGCTAATCCCATTCATGAGGGTTCCACCATAATTAGCTCCCAAAGGCCCCATCTCCTACACACAATCACATTGGGGGTTAGAATGTCAACAAATAAATTTTGAAGAGACACAAATATTTCGTCCATTAAAATGCTACTAGCTGTGTTTCTGCGTGGTTGCTAATGTTAGGTTGAGGAAGTTGCCTTCTGCTCCCAGTTTGCTAACGTATTTTTCCCCCAGTCGGGAATAGATGTTGACATTTTTTCAAATGCTTTTTCAGATTGATTGGGATTATTCTTTTTTTTTGGTTCATTAGTTTGGTGAATTACATTAGTTGATTTTTGAATGCTAAATTATCCTTGCATTTCTGGGATAAACTTCACTTGGTTGTAATGTACTATTCTTTTTATATATTATTGGGTTTGCTTTGCTAAACTTTAGTTAGAAGGTTTGCGTCTGTTTGTGAGGGATGTTGACCAGTAGTTTTCTTAATTTGCGATATCCTTTTAAAATGTTTCAGTATTTGAGGTCAATTTTCCATAAGTATTTGTGTAAATTTGGTGTTATTTGTTCTTTAAATGATTGAAATTATTTTTGAAGCAATCTGTGTCTGGGGTTTTTTTGTGAAAAGGCTTTTTTAAACTGCAAATTCAATTCCTTGAATTGATTTGGAGTAATTCAGGTCATCTATTCTTAAGTGATCTTCAGCAGTCTGTGCCATTCATGATATTTGTCCATTTCATGTATGTTGTTCAACTTATTTGCATAAAGTTAGTCATAATACGCCCTTATTATCCTTCTGATGAGTATATAATCTACCAGTAGGCCTGTTTTATTCCTGACATTCACTCTGTGCATCTTTAACTCTCTCTTTTTTCCCCATTTAGCCTGGCTAGAGATTTATCAATTTTATGGATCCTTTCAGAGAATCAGCTTTTGATTTCATTAATTTTCTCTATTATTTTTCTCTTATCTACTTCATTGATTTCTACTCTGATACTTACCTCTTTTCTTCTACTTACTCTGTGATTCTATTATTCCTTTTACTGTGATTGCTGTAGTTATTGAATTGAAACCTATTTTATTTTAATATAGATATTTGCCAGTATAAATTTCTAAGTACTTTAACTGTAGTTCATACATTTTGATATATTCTGCTTTCCTTTTTAATTGAGTTCAAATTATTTTCCAACAAACCTTTTGATTATTTTGAGTCATGTTTATTTAGGAATGTGCTGTCTAATTTTCACATATTGGTGAATTTTTTAAAGTTTATTTCTTATGAATTTCTAATTTAACTCTGTGTAGTCATAGAATACACATTGCATAATTTGAATCCCTCTGTATTCATTGAGAATTGAATTATGACTCATAATAACATCTAACTTGGTAAATGTTCCAATACACTTGAAAATAATATATATTCTGCTGTTGTTAGGTGGAACATCCTATGTTAATTAGGTCACCTGGTTTACTACTGTGGTTAAAATCTTCTATATCCTTACTAATTTAGTGCCTATATTTTCTTTCTGTTATTTAGAGACAAATGTTAACATCTTGAACTGTATTTGTGGATAAGGCTATTTTTCTCCTTGCATTATATTAGTTTTTGCTTCATGTATTTTGTTGCTACATTATTAGGTACAGATATGTTTAGAATTCTTATGTCTTCTTTTTCACTCTGTTGCTCCAGCTGGAGTGCAGGGGCATAATCTTGGCTCACTATAACCTCTGCCTCCTGGGTTCAAAAGATTCTCCTGCCTTTGCCTCCTGAGTAGCTGGGACTACAGGCTCACACTGCCATGCCCAGATACTTTTTGTATTTTTAGTAGAGATGAGGTTTCACCATGTTGGCCAGGTTGGCCTCAAACTCCTGACTTCAAGTGATTTGCCCACCTTGGTCTCCCAAAGTGCTGGGATTACTGGCAGGAGCCACCACGCCCTGCCAATAATTCTTACATCTTCTTGGTATCGACATGAAATGACCCACTTTATCCCTCATAATATTCAATGTTCTGAAATCTATTTGGTCTGATATTAATGTCGCTAGTTCAGCTTTCTTTTGATTACATTAGGTTTAGCATGGCATATATTTTCTATCTGCTTACTTTCAATCAATTCTTATCTTTATATTTATTGTAGGTTTACCATAAACAGCATATAGTTGGGTCCTGCTTTTATCTAATTTGATAATCATTCCCTTGTAATTGGGTTTTTATAACATACATTTAATTAATTTATACAATTGAATCTAAATATATCAATTTAATATAGATGGTCCTTGACTTACAATGGCTCAACTTAGAAATTTTTTCTTTTTTCTTTCTTTTTTTTTATTTGTAACTTTACAATGGTCTGAAAGCAATTAACATTCAGTAAAAACTGTACATCAAAATTTGAATTTTCCCAGGCTAGCAATATCTCTTTCATGACAAGAGGCAGTTATCACACCTAATGCTCTTTAATTATGTACATAAATACACATTTCCATCCAGTTTCTCCCTGGAGTTCCTTTATTGTTTCTTATAGTTCAGTTCTATGGGTAATAGATTGTTTCAGCTTTTCTATGTCTGAAAATATTTATTTCACCTTGATTTTGAAACATATTTTAAATATGTATAGAATTCTAGGTTGACAGTGTTTTTTTAAAAATCTGAAGTTGTTGTTCTACTACCTTTTGGCTTGCATTGTTTGTGAGGGGATATCTACTTATCTTTATTCTGTACAGAATGTGACTTATTTCATCTTCACACTTTAAGGAATTTCTCTTTATTTATTGTTTTAATAACATTGATTTTGCTGGGCCTTGCTGTAGTTTTCTTATGTTTCTCCTGCTTGGAGTTCGCTGAAAATCTTAGAGCTATTGTTTTATAGTTTTTACAGTGAAATGTTGATAACTTTCAATCATTAATTATTTAGTCTAGATTTCTTCGTTGTCTTTACTCCTTCAAATATTTTAATTATACATACATTAGGCTTATTGAAGTTGTTCCGCAGCTCTTTGATCATCTCCTCTTTGATTTTTCTGTCTTTTTTCTTCTCTGTGCTTTTTTTGGAGAATTTAGGTTGCTGTCTTCCAATTCATTTACGTTTTCTTCCATATTGTTTGATCTGTCATTAATCCTGTCTAGTGTATATTTCATATCAAGGATTGTAGTTTTTATTGTTAGAAGTTTAGTTATTTTGAATGTCTTTCATGTATCTACTTAAGGTGTCCAATTTTTTTCTCTTTTTAATTGAACATGTGGAATACAGTTGTACTGACTGCTGAATGTACTTGTCTGCTAATTCTATTATCTGTTACATTTCTGAGTTCACTTCCATTGTATACGTATAAATATGATCTCACAGAATCACTGAAGATAAGTGTATTAGGTCCCAAGCCTCTCAGATTTCCACTGAAGTTTACATTTTCAAGACCAGAAATAACAAGAGATGTCTCTGAGATTCCCTGAGGGGAAGATGGGTATGACAAGTCCTCAGGAAATCACTTTACTCCTCCATGTACTCTTCCTTAAAGCCTGCTTGCCTGAAAACTTTGTATTCTATGAGTTTTCTCCAACTTACCCTTCACCTTGCTTTTGTCCCTTGGTTTAAAGTAAAGCATTCTTCTTACTCCATCTGAATCTTCCTCTTGAGCATTGCCCTCAGGTAGAAAGACATCCAGGCATGAAAGGAACAACTCAAGCACACATCACTCAACAGCCAGAGTCCCCTGAGTGCAAAGGCAGATCTTCAGTAGGGAACGTGGAAAGGATAGCATCTTACTGCACCCAGTCGACAAGCCTCGCATCTACCTTAGAATTGTAACTGAGATGTGAAATGCTTTTCCTTGGGACTTTTTTTTTGTGGTGGGGGAGATGGAGTCTTACTCTGCTGTGCCCAGGTTAGAGTGTAGTGGTGCCATCTCAGCTCACTGCAACCTTTGCCTCCTGGGTTCAAGCAATTCTTCTGCCTCAGTCTCCTC
>NW_016107335.1:5219485-5341596 GCF_001604975.1 Cebus imitator | reverse complement strand
TGACACAGCCTCACTCTGTTGCCCAGGCTGGATTGCAGTGGCATGATCCTGGAGATTCTCCTACTTCAGCCTCCCCAGTAGCTGGGACTACATGTGCACACCATCACCTCCAGCTAATTTTTGTATTTTTAGTAGAGATGGGGTTTTGCCATGTTGGCCAGGCTGGTCTCAAACTCCTGACCTCAGGTGATCTGCCCGCTTCAGGCTCCCAAAGTGCTGGGAATACAGGCGTAAGCCACTATGCCCACTCCCCAGGGACTTGTTTATCACATGTATCCAGTTTAAAGCATACAGTCAGACCTTTCTGACAATAAAAAAAATCTGATTTGGTTGATCCATCTAACAATAAGAAATGGCTTTAAAATTAAATTATGGGAAAGATTATTTTCTATTAATTGCATGAGTTGAATCTGAAGCTCCCATATTATTTGAATATTGATACCATTTGAATATCTATAATATTCAATGAGTTTATGCAACTAACAATAAAAATTTTTGATGTCATATTTAAAAATATATCGTTTTTAAGGTGTATGAGTGTGAAGGTCGTTACTCAGTTAAGAGTGTCTAAAGTCTAGACTTTAATTGTCCATAATGTCAATTTTTATCAGAGCATATTTTTAAAAATAAATACATTAGTTGACATCCAGTTAAGAGACTTGTAGAAGGAAACCATTTCATCCTTTAGAGGTAAAAAAGGAAGATCCAGTGGGAGACACTAATAAGAGAGATTAGAGTGATAGAGTGAGCCTTCCCTGACCTTGAGGGCACCTATGATTATCTTAAGTTATCTTCAGAACATGATTAGGGCATTCCTTGGGAGAGGAACATGTTAGAGAAAAGCTTCCTACAGATACTGGTGCCAAACCTAAACAGTACTGTGGGATCCTAACCCCAGAGCTTTCTAATTCATCTGGAATGGGGCTCAAGAACTTGCAGTTCTGACATGTTTCCTGATGGTGCTAATACAGCTGATCCAAGGCCCACACCTTAAGAACCTCTCTCATAAGGTTAATAAAAGCAAGGGCCTCTTATTGTTAAGACATTAATTCTCCCATCAATTGATGTATATATGAAAATCAGCCCCAACCAAAACCTTTTAGGTTTATTTTAAAATGTAGAAATAGGTTGGGTGCATCAGCTCATGCCTGTAATCCCAGCACTTAGGGAAGCTGAGGCAGGTGGATCACTTGAGGTCAGGAGTTCAAAACCAGCCTGCTCAAGATGGTGAAACTCATCTCCACTAAAAATACAAAAATTAGCCAGGCAAGGTGGCGGTGCCTGTAATCCCAGCTACTCCTGAAGCAAGAGAATTGCTTGAACCTGGGAGGCAGAGGTTGCAGTGAGCTGAGATTGCACCACTGCCCTCTAGCCTGTGTGACGGAGCAAAACTCTGTTTCAAATGAATAAATAAATAAATAAATAAGATGAAATGTAGAAATATACCAACTAATTACAAAGTAGAAATGAAAATGCAAAGGAACTGGGATAGTCAAAGCAATTTTAAAAAGGAAGCACAGAGCTGAACTTATTTTTCCTAATTTTGAATTTATGTATCTGCAGTAAACAAGCCAAGGTGGTGGCTGCATAAAGATATAGGCAGTCACACACACACACACACACACACACACACACACACGTGTGTGCGTGTGTGTGTGTGTGTGTGTGCATATATATATATATATATATATATATATACATGTAGAGAGAGAGAGGGAGAGAGCAATCCAACTCAGGTATTTATGCAAAAGAAATGAAAATATGTCTGCACAAACAAACATACATATTAGTAGCAGTTTTATTCATCTTAACACCAAATTTAATACAACCCCAAATACCTCAGTTGATAAGTTGCTAAATAATTGTGGCATATTCATAAAATGGAGGACTCATTGACAAAACTAAATGAATTGTTGATACATAAAACAACATAAATGAATACCTAAAGCATTATATTAAGAAGCCAGAACAAGTATATAACTATATATATATATATATATATAGTATGTCTGTGTGTATACCATATATATGCTGCATGAATGTATTTATATGAAATAATAGAAAAAGATAAACTCTAGTGAGGTAGCAGATTACTGGTTACTGAGGAGTCAAGAGGGAACCTTTTGGGCTGGGCATGCTATCTCATGCCTGTAATTCCAGCACTTTGGGAGGCCGAGGCTGGTGGATCACCTGAGGTCAAGAGTTCAACACAAGCCTGGCCAACATGGTGAAACCCTGTCTCTACTAAAAATACAAAAAGTTAGCCAGGCATGGTGGCGGGTGCCTGTAATATCAGCTACGTGGGAGGCTAAGGCAGGAGAATCACTTGAACCTGGGAGGCGGAGGTTGTAGTGAGTTGAGCTGAGGTCACGCCACTGCACTCCAGCCTGGGCAATGAGAGCAAAACTCTGTCTCAAAAAAAAAAAAAAAAAAAAAAAGGTAAGGGGGAAACTTTTGGAATGATGATGGCTTTAATCATGATTGTGATCATGGTCACATGATCATGCAGGTGTATATTTGCCCATGCTCATCAAATTGTTCCCTTAAAATTTGTGAGTTTTATTTTATTCATATCTTATCTCAGTAAGTCTTATTTCTAAAAATTAAATACGCTGGCTTCATTAAGGACCTCATGAAATAAAATAAATAAAACTAATTATTGAACTTGTACTTATACAAGACATTTCACAAATATCTACAAGGAAAGAAAAGAGGAAAACTCTGCCTGTGATATACAATATATCAGAACCCCAGTGCAGTGGAGCTATTCAATCAATACGACCCTAGGCTTCACCTGCCTTGGTCCCTTCAAGCTGTGTACCACAGCCACATGTCATGGTCATTGTGGAGCTGCCCGGCTCAACCCGCCCTTCAAGAAAGAAGCTGCCTTTCTGCTAGGAATGTGCAGACAGCCCCAGGGGCAGCACCTCCCATGAGGCTTCTCAGCCAGACCACATTATTGCAGGGCAGCAGCCATGGGATGACTTAGCCTAGCAGGGTAGGAGGGCAGGGTGACATCTGCCCAGGGCTCAGGCAGTGCTCCCCTGAAGCCCAGCCTGTGCTCCAGGGCTGTCCATGTTGGGTGGCTGAGACTCTGTTGGGTCTTATTATTCTCTTAGGCTCCCAGTGCCCTTTTCACAGACATCACACACCTGATGTGATCACTACGCATTGTGTACCTGTATCAAAATACTTCGTGTACCCCATAAATACATACACCTATTATGCACTGACAAAATTAAAAATAAATAATAAAAACAATAAATTCCTGTTTTAAGATGTAAAAAGGAGATGAATATTTTATTTGTGGAGGTAGGTGGTATCTAAATGTATGGATGACATAAGATGGAGTTTAGTGTTAGAGGTGAAATATGGGTATTTAGATATAACTCTTGGCTGTGATGTTTTTTGCTATAAAGAAATTGTGCAGCTAGTGTAGTGACAAGAAGTGAATTTGTCAGAATGTATATTGGGTTTTTGCAAATAGTAAGTAAATAGTCACTTAGAACTCCAGAGACCTTAGTTTGGTAAGCAGTTATATAATGGATTCTAGGCTGCATAAATTCATTTGTTTATACTTTCTGGAACATTTCTAAAGGTTACAAAATGATCTAAAATATTATTGTGATACTACCTCTGATGAACATTAGAAATCAACACATAAAACCTGGAGAAGACATTCAACACTTATATTGTGTCAACTCTACAGAAATGTAAGAACAATATGTCTTCTGAAGTCAATTCCACTTTTATTTTTTGATCACTCTTGGGAAAAAAGATGCATTTATTTGGGACCTAGGAAGATACTCATCATCAGGAACTATTGAAAGCCAAACCACCATATAATATTACATATCAACATTGTGTAAATACTCGTGCACGTGCACACACACATATACACACTTGACGGCAGTGACAAGCAGTAGATGGAGGAGGTCTGAGAGCTAGTTCCCTACAGTCTGTTACATATTTCTATCATTCTTTTTTAGACAGTTGACATGTACTCAATCTTGTGTGAAGTCCCAGCTGTACTGAGACCGCCACACCTGGGATGTCTTCAGGTCACTCTGAAGCCAATTCTTTAGAAGCAATTCATAGATCTGTGCACCCTTGGGATCATATTTGGAAGAATGATTACTGAGCTCATTTTTTCAAACTTCAAGTACTTGAACCCAATAGCTCAGCAGCACACAAGATATTTAGATGATATTGACGTGAGAACCTGATGACTGCATGATCACTGGGAAGACTCTAACAAGCGTGAGTTGTAAAACAGCAACCACCACAACAGCAATAAGGGAAAAAATGTTTTGCTCAGATGATTCAAGAAACAAATGACCTAAAAGAATGAAACTCATGTCTCATTTATTTAGTTTTGTTATTTCCATTGGGGAAATTTCCCAGGCAGTTAAATGTGTACCTACAGCTAAGAAAGCTAAGATGTCCTCATTATATTTAAACACAGTTCTCCCTCATATAGGTGAAAACAAAATTTTCATATAAAATAGAAAAACAGGGAGGCTATTAAATTGTATATACCCTGTAATCACAAGCAGTATTATTGAGAAATGGGAAAGGGTTATGAAGCAGTTTACATGACTGTCATTAAAATGGCTTCATAATGTTTCATTGAATAGACATGCCATTCCCATTCAGTTTAGTTACTGAATATCTCTAAATTGATTTTTAATTAGTTAAACTGTCACAAATTTCCTAAGTTAAATGTATTTATCACATTCCATTTATGCTCCATATGATGCCTGTCTGTGGTATGCCGTATTTCCATACCTGCACACCTAGAATTTTCATCAGTATTAATGTTAGTAGAAATTTAATGCTATCAGAAGATTCTCAAAGACTTTGCCTTTCCAATATTGGCCATATCACTTCTATCTTTATTTTCTATACTTCTGCAGTCATTACTACTTTTCTAAAAGAAGAAAAAAAGGAAATAAGTTTCATTAACCTTTGACTCCAAGTCTATTTTTTTTAACTCCTTAAATTTTTTTTCAGCCCTATCCCACCCACACATACTCTCCAAAGTCTCCCAGGGTTTGTTTGGTCCCATCCCATATTAGTTCATTCTCACACTGCTATAAAGAATTACCTGACACTGGGTAGTTTGTAAAGTAAAGAGGTTTAATTGACTCACAGTTCCACAGGGTGTACAGGAAGCATGGCTGGGAGGCCCCAGGAAACTTACAATCATGGCAGAAGGTGAAGGGGAAGGAAGCATGTCTCACAACGACAGATCAGGAGAAAGAAAGTGAAGGGGAAATTGCTGCACAGTTTTCAACAACCAGATCTCCTGAGGACTCATTCACTTTCACAGAAACAGCAAGGGGAAGCTGCCCCCATGATCCAGTCACTCCCTACTAGGACCCTCCCCAACACTGGAAATTACAGTTCAACATGAGATTTGGGTGGGGACATGCAGACAAACCCTATCATATCCTTACCCTGATTAACTACACCTGGCAATTAACTGATATGCTACTTTCACCAGTAATATCCTGCATTTTAAAAGGGTATCAACCAAGAAATGTTGAGCAGTTATTATTGGAAGATAGTTCATTCAAGAACAAACACACAGGAATCATAACTCATTTTCTTTTGTTTATTGGACTGCTGACTGTGTAGGAGCCAACACAGAACTCTTGAGTTCAAGGATCCAGGGCACCGCAAGAGGAAGGGACCTCAGCTCTGTGATTCCCCGTTTTGAGGAGAGGTATCAAAGAGGATTGACTGGGAGTATCTGCACTGGAATTTGCATGAATGAGAATTATGCTTTTATTATACTAAGCCACTGACATTTAAGACCATTGTTTACAATGAAAACATAGAAATTTGAACCAGTAGTGGGGTTTGGCAGAAGGAAATGAAGAGTGAGAGAGAGAATCTACAGTAACTTCATAATTATGCAGCCTGAGGGGAAAACACTGATACAATAGCTGTTGTGCAGTGACAAGCATGTATTAATTAAAATTGTTGTGCTTGCAGTAGTTTGGGAAGCAGGCGATGTGTCCACTGAGTCAGAAGTCTTAGGGTAAATTACTGTGAAGAACTAGAACCCTGTTGTGTGTGTGACTGGGCTTCATTTATTGCATACCTTTTTCAAGGCATTACTAGAAAAAGCTAGGTTCAAGAAAAAAAAAAGAAGAATAGCAAGGATCCAGTACACAGAGACCTAAAGGATTTTACTGCTTCTAAACC
This sequence comes from Cebus imitator, assembly GCF_001604975.1. NCBI lineage: Eukaryota > Metazoa > Chordata > Mammalia > Primates > Cebidae > Cebus > Cebus imitator. The sequence continues at coordinate 5,335,383 of NW_016107335.1, read as the reverse complement.
CAAACAGTAAGAAATGGGATAAAGTCTATGAGTGTCACCAAGAGTGGAGTCCAGTCCTTCATCAGACATCAGGTTAGGTGTGGCCTTCTGCCTCAAGCCCAGTTTTTCAAGGTGGCAGTCTTTAACTTAGGAGAGAAAACAGAAGGGCCATGGAGCAGAGAAATTTGGAGAACTTGAAGATGAAGTCTGTGAGATCATGGGTGCCATTACCGATCCAAGGAACTGACTACAGCACATAGATCTGAAAGCCAACTAAGCATAATTCAACCTTAGTGTAAAAGATGTGGAACAGCAGAAGGTTTGGCAGACATAAACAAGCACAGCTTTTCTGACTTTGTGAGAGCAGAAGGCAAGATGAGAAGGTTATTCAGCATCCTACAGGGTCACATCCCATTACCCCAGCTTTGGATGCAGCTAAGATCAATAAAAGAAGAGAAAGAAATGTCTGGAGGATAGAGAAAGGCCATGGAGAACAACAATCCTGGGTTTCTCTGGAGGAAAGCAAGTCATGGGTAAATCAAAGAAGGTTACCGTCCTCAGAACTGGTGACCTTCCCAGTCCCAGCCCTAGGCAGTGCCTCAGTATCCCAAGCTTGACCAGTGACTAGTGACCAGTGTGTGTCTCATCTTTCACCCTCCCACCAATAACCATTAAGAATGCCTGAAGAGGGCAGTATTTAACTCAAAATAAAGAATTATGAAATTTCAGATCCTTTGTGACCTGTGTGAAAAGCATCAACTTTCACATGCTTATATTTATGGATGACCAGAAGTTCAACTTGAGGCTTCTCTGCACAACAGCAATGGCGCATGTTCATCCCTAAAAAAGGGCAACAGGTTTGGCAAATGTCCACCAGTGTGCCAAGAAAATGTCCATGGAAAGACATTGCGGGGTCAAGAGCCTACAATTCTAATGCACAAGTTGTTTGAACTAAGGGATAGTCAATATGAGGGATGTCAAACAGAGGTAAAAAGATAAAGCGTAAGCATTGGCATTCCCAGAAATAATTTCCAATTCAATATGAGACTCCTCCCTTCCTTGGCCATGTCCCCATCTGGCAATAGAGGAAGTCTGCTCTCTGACCTAACTCATTTTTCTCTTGCTTAGTAGCATGTATGATATTATTCCCAGAAGGTCTAGATGTGGTTTTCTATTTTTACGTGGTCATTTATTTAAAATAGTTCAATATGAAAGTCAACATATGTATGTGAAACTTAATTCTAATTTGTACCTAGAAGATGTTGCTTGGCACATGAAATGTCCTAATGGGGAATCTCCTCTCCAGGGTTGTGTTTGCTCAGTGACTGATGCTTGCTTAAACTGTGACTTTCCTCTGTGCTGTAGCTTTAGCTGATAGAAACCTCAGTGGTTACATTGCCAGGCAGGGGCCCTTGACGTGGCAAAAACGAAGCTTTGTAGTTTTGAATTACCTTCTCTTCCTCTTTCCATAAAATCTGGCTTTCAAAGCTCTTTTCTCATGAAGAATAATACAAGTCAGCTTTGAGACTCTAAAATCCCATCCTGGATGTCAAAAGCTGAACACTATATTTTTCTTTGTCTTTGTATTTTGGGCATACCAATCCTAAGTCTATTTCAGGCAAATGAATTCCTCTGGCCAAAGAGAAGAGGGTATAAACAAGAAAATGCAAATAAGAAAGCACACAAAAGGATTTGAAGAGATATCATCCTTATTACCCTCATGGTATTATAAAGTACTGGTCATTTCTCTAGCAGGAAAACATTAGCTATGGCAGAGCTATTAAATTGGTGCACAAGTACTTGCAGTTTTGCTATTAAAAGTAAGGTGAAAACCGCAATTACCTTTGCACCAACCTAATACATGAGAGATTTTCACAAATGCAGTAGAGAATTACTAGTTTAGCTAAGCACAGTAGTTTACTATTTAAAAGTGTACATGAGGAAGTCCGGTAGCTTAGGAGATAAGACTGTGACCTGGATTGACGTGGATTTCTCTGGAGTCAGGACGGATCTCTCCCCCACTTTTGATCCTGAAGATAGCACTGGGCAAAAGATGTAGGATAAATATTTACTTTTTCCCTGTCCTACCATAACTTTGTTCTTTCATTCGCATTCCTGGCATCGGCTCCCAGAGCTGAGTCAGGCCAGGGGAAATCCAAGGACCTGCCCGTCTGTCCGTCTGTCCGTCTGATAACTTGCTCAGCATCCCCGTTCCCAGTGTGTGGTGTGGAAGTTACAGTTTCACCTTCAAGTGTGGTTTGCGCGTCTCCGTCCCGCACCCTGGCCTTGTTCTCCGCAGTGTGCTTGCTCTCCTTCCTCGCCCCCTCCCCTCTGCTTCCCTCCCAGCACAGAGCCCAACACTGGCTCCACAGGCACAGTGAGCGCAGCACACACTCACACTGATCACTGTTGAAAGCATCATAGATTGGGCATGTGGTACTTTTAAGAATCACGATGGAATCTAATATGCAGGAAAACCAACAGTCATATGGGATGGAATTGCACATAAAGGAACAGTTTTTTAAGATGGAATATATATATCTCCAAAGAAGTGTTGTCTTGTTAAAGTCATCCTTCTGAGCATGTGGACACTGACACCGGCATCCCTGTCTGCAGCTCACTTGGAGATTAATGCAGAAATAAATGTAAAACCACACAGGGAAATCTTGTCAAAGGGGAGGGTACTGTCAAACACTTATGCCTTTCAAAGAAATCAGTACAACTAATTTTTAGTCACACGTCCTCTGTATTCCCTTTTTATCTTGCAATGGAGCCATAAAACAAAGGCAGGCGGTGGGACCGAGCGTGAATCATTCTGCATCTCAACTTCTCTTATGTTCTTATGTTCTCAATGTCTAAACTTCTTAGCTCTTTGTGTGTATTACTGAATGATGAGAGAAAGATAAAGAGGGGAAGGGAAGGGGAAGAGAGAGGAGGGGAGGGGAGGGATGAGGGGAGGGAGGAAGGGAGGAGGGACAGAAGGAAAGAAGGGGAAAGAGGAAATGGAAAGAGTAGGGGAGAGTGAAAAAGAGAAAGATCAAAACAAAAGTAGTGTTCCGAGGAAGCACACTTTTTGTGTTTCAATGCACTTGGAATTAATAAACAAGATAAAAATATTCCTACTTTCTGTAAAAATCGGTGGAATTATAAATAAAAAATCAAAAACCCGGATCAAAGTACCAAAAATATACAGAAGTCAAATCAAATGTTACTTAAAATGTAGGATTTTCATCATTGAACTAGAAATGTCTTCTCAGAAGAGCAGAATCTGGCAAGTAAGGGTTTGGTGGGGGCAGAAGTGTATCCTGCGGATGAAGATGAACCTCCTGAGAGTCGTTTGCTGTGATTGCTGCACCCTCAGCCTGGTCCTGAGGCACTGAGCCCCCAGGGGACCAGAGGAACTGAAGAGGAACTGATCAGGAAACCATTGGTTTCTTAATGAAAAACACCATTTGACGCCTTTCTTCCCTGCTAATCAGTTCTAGAATGTTCCCTTTTCACCTTCCAGAAAGACTCTTTCACACCTTTCTTTCTTCTCAGTTCCCTCCCTCCTCCCACCCCATCACCTCCCTGGGGAGAGCTCAGCCTCACAGTCAGTCGAGGACCCAGTCTGCCCTCCGGTCCCATGAAGCTGCCGTCTCCACTGCCTGCCTGCCAAGCTCAGCACAGACTGGCAAGGCTAGGATACAGCCCAACACGTGGGAGGATGGTGTCGGGTGAGGCATTAAGCAGAAAGCGTCATCCGAGTCCAGGGCACGTGGCCAGAGGGTCCCAGGGCTCCAGCTTGAAGAAGGACAGAAACGGGGATCTGTGAGCACCTGCCCTACACAGCCACCATCGCTCTAGGGCCTGTGCTCCTTGCCCTCCTCACAGCCTTTGGCTCTGTTGACAGCTCTCTCCTCCTTGAGGCACTGTCTGGTTTCTGCGTCCTCTGTCTCTCTCAGGCCACTCTTAGGTGCTTCCTCATGGCTCAGTCTGGAAATGCTGCCAGTCCTCAGTCCTCAGGCCTCTTGCTGAAGCTCCAGTCCTATCTATTCAATTGCCCAGTGAGCATCTTACTATATTGTCAAAAATCCTCCTCCAGTCATAATGGTAAATGAAGGAAGCAAGGTGAAGGAAAGTGCCTGAAAAAGATGGGAGGAATATACACCTACGTGCATATTAATACGAATATTATTTAAACCGTGCATGGACAAACCGTGAGCATAAAGATGGTTACCTAGAGGAGAAAGGAAGGGATTCTGCATTCAGGAAGTGGGTATGCAGGGAAGAAGCGTGACTTCTTTGAATGTATCTTGGTTTTGTGGAAGGAAAATATCTTGGGCCCCCAAAAATCACTAAAGGGAAAAGTCCAGCCGGGAACTGCTTAGTCAAACCTGCCTCCCATTCTGTTCAAAGTCACCCCTCTGCTCACCGAGATGAGTTGAATACACATCTGACTGCCTCCTTTGGAGAAGCTAATCAGAAACTCAAAAGAATGCAACCATTTGTCTCTCACCTAACTAGGACCTGGAAGCCCCCTCCCCAGCTCTGAGTTGTCCCGCCTTTTCAGACCGAACCGATGTTCATCTTACATATGTTGATTGATGGCTCATGTCTCCCTAAAATGTATAAAACCAAGCTGGGTTCTGACCATCTTGGGCACAGGTCTTCAGGACCTCCTGAGGCTGGGTCACAGGCATGTGTCCTCAACCTTGGCAAAATGAACTTTCTAAATTAACTAAGACCTGTCAGATTTTTGGGATTCACAGTCTGCAGAGATGACTTTGGAATCAAGTTAATATTTTATATAATTACAAAAACAGAAAGTAAATTTTTAGATTTAAAAAGTAATATTTACAAATCAAAAGCAAGGAGGAACAAATGAATTTAAGTGTGTGTCTGATGGATAGCATAACCTCACAGGCGAGAACTGTGCCAAGCAGCTTTAAAACACTGGAATACCTGAGGCCAAAACCAACTGAGAATACCTAAGGACAAAACGAACTGAGGGAAAAATATGATACTGCTTTCAGTAATCATCTTGTTGGCAGTAGGTGGTAGTAATGGTGGTGTTATTCTGCAGTAGGCTGAGTGCGTTGTGGGATAAAGCAAAGAATTATTTTGTTGGTGTCGCTTAGAATTGGAATTTCCACCACGGGAAACAAGAGACAAAGATATAAAATTAGGCAGGTTATGTAAATAAAACAAAATGAAAACAAAACCACCTGCCATCCTGAATTTGAACTGGAAGTAGCAATGTCAACTTATGCTGTATTTTATCTTGAAAATTTTCTCCTAGTTTTGTCCCCATAAAATGCCAGACAGGATAGCACACAGGGGAGCAGTGACCCCCCAGCTCCCAGAATGTGGTCTCCAAGTAACAATTTCCCACAAAAGGAAACCAGAGCTTTTTAGAGAAAATCAGATTTCAAATGTGGGGTAGAAAATATACAAGAAACGGCTGGGTGCAGTGGGTCATGCCTGTAATCCCAGCACTTTGAAAGGCCGAGGCTAGCAGATCATGAGGTCAGGAGTTTGAGACCAGCCTGACCTACATGGTGAAACCCTGTCTCTACTAAAAATGGTGGTGGCAGGTGCCTGTAATCCCAGCTACTCAGGAGGCTGAGGCAGGAGAATCACTCGAACCTAGAAGGAGCGGCTGCAGTGAGCTGAGATCGCGCCACTGCACTCCAACCTGGGTGCAAGTGAGACTCTGTCTCAAAAAAATAAAATAAAATAAAATAAAATACACACGAAAAGCCTGCAATATAATGGAATATCAGAAAGCAAGCGAGATGGCCAAGGCTGAGGTCGCCTCAAAGGACTCAGAGCCATCTGAAGGGGCTCCCAGCAGCGAAGATGGCTTCATTTGAGCACCTGTGGGATAATGAGCGTAAGGGACTGAAACCCATAAAACATGTTTAAATTTACAAATTTGTACTGATACTATTTAGAACATTAAATTAATTTTTAGATGATTACTTATCGTAAATCACGTTTGAAGGATGTAAAGGACCTAATTCAGTAGTTTGAAAACCGGTAAATGCAGGGCAAGGATCAACCAGGGGCCCCGCCTTTCCTCTGCGATCCGAAGCCTAGGAGCGATCCATGTGGTCCATGGAGGGGATTGAAGCATCCCTGTTAACCAGCGAGGACGGACTGACATGCTGGAACGTTCCACTTATCAACCCCTGATAAATGAATGAACCTAACCCTGCGAATGCCACACGCGTGGAGACAGTCACACATTTTGTGTCACAAAGGAAGTCATCTTGCCAGGAAAGAAACCCAAACCTGAATCTCACCAAACCTGCCAACATGACTGCCCATCCACAGGAAATCCAGGAGACAGAGCACTCACCGTGACACGGTGGCAGGCAGGCCTCCAGCAAGCTCTGGACGGTGAGGACTCTGCAGGAAAAGCGGCCTAGTTTCTTCATACATAAAGCGAGGAGGAAAAGGAAGGAGTGAGGCAGAGAGGGAACCCCTATGTTACAAGAGACTTGGGAGCCTTACGGACCAACTTCAAGGCCTGGTGCTTATGTAGATGATTTAAACAACTTGTAGAGAAAATTGGGAGAAGACTGAATTTTATCTGTATAGCTGATAGTATAAAAGAATCATTGCTATTTTGTTTGAATGTGATAATGTGATTTTTAAATGTAATTTTTTAATAAAAGTAATCCGTATCTTTTAGAGATATGTCCTCATTTACTTATGGATGAAATAATATATGTCTAAGAGCTGCTTTAACATAGTCCTGGAACAGGGATGGTAACATTGAAATAAAATAGACTGTTGGTCAGTAAAAACCATAAGATCCTAAAGGCATCCAGATTTGTCTCCCCCACGCCTAAGCTCTTGCCTTTTGTCTCTTTCTTATTCGGTGAGCAGCCCCAGGAACTATGCAATACCCAGGTCATTTCTAATCCTCTTTTCTTCTTCACTCTGCTTCTAATTCCTAAATCCTGATGATTCATTTTGCCATTTAAAATTTGCTCTAATTAATTGGTGTTAGCATACTGCCCTCCCTCAGGATCCTGGCTCAGAAATCCGTCGTCATTCACCTGAATTCAACTCACACCCCGGCAGCGCTCCACCTCCAGCCCTCTCCTCCTCCGGCGGCCCTCACACTGGTGAACAGCCTTTCATGCTGCTTCTGTATTCAAAACACACAGGCAGCCTCCAGCGCAGTCCACTGCTCTCAGGATAAAATCCGACACACTAACCAGGCTCTGCATCTCTTCAACTTCACGTCGCTGCAGAATTCTCCCTGGGATCTCCAGGTTGATTGAATAGCGTCATTCTCCAGCTACCCCATTCCCCTTCCTCACCAGACTTTGGCTGGTGTGCCCAGCGGCCATCCTCTTCCCGCTCTCATTTTCTCTGATTGATTCTTATTCCCACTTTCAGGAAACTGTCCCTGACCTCCCAGGACCTGGTCATATGCCCCTCCTAGGTGCCCACATAGCTTTTTATTCTTACTACAGTTTGTAAGAACACTATCCGACATGTCCCAAGGATGTGGCAGGTGCAAAGCAGTGCTCAATATAATTTAATTGACTAAGTGAACAAATCTCAGGATTTGTTCCAGAGGGAGGAAGGGAGGAGAGAAGAAAGGAGAAGGAAGGGAAGGGAAGGGGGAAGGGGAAAGGGCAAAGGAAGGAAGGAAGAAAAGAGGGAAGAGGGAGGGAAAGGAGAGGGAAAGAGGGAAGGAGGTAGGGAGGAAGTAAGGAAGGAAAGGAGGGAGGGAGGGAGGGAGGGAGGAAGGAAAGTGGGAAGGAGGGAAGGGAGGGAGGAAGGAAGGAGAGAAGGAAGGAAGGGAGGAGTGTGAGAGGGGGAAAGGAAGGAAGAAGGGAAGGAGGAAGGGAGACAGGAAAGGAAGGAAGAAGGGAGGGAGGAAAGGAAGAAATGGAGGGAAGGAGAGAGAGAGGAGGAATTCAGGCATTCAGTCATCTGAGACAAATACTGGTATAGTACATTCTGTTTATACTAAAAATCAACATAATGCTGAACTACAAATCCTTCAGTAAGTAAATTTACAAATAAATTATGGGTAATTAGCATTAAAGAGCTTTGCTGTATAATCATGGGAATACTCTTAAAGTGTATCTAAGCCCTAAATTCATTATTTCTGGATTATCTTTAAATGACAAGGCACTCAAAAACTTAGGAGTAAGACCCTGCAATAATTGCTGCACCAAGTTGGTGTCTAAATCTTCCACTGGAACCATTTTTCTAACCTGTGATTTTCTATTTCATTTGTATGTGGATAGTACATATTCTTTATCCTAATGGTGGCTACTACCAACAAATGTTATGTATTTTTTAATCTTACAAAAATAGTCAAGACTAAAAACAAAAACTAATTTTCTTTTTTTCTTTAAATGGGTTCAGTGGTAACAATCTGGCTTTTATGTCTGAACTTACTCTGTTTGGAAGGCCTGGCTAAAGAAAGACCAGCAGTGCTGGCCTCATTTCAATCATTAGATACATCAATATTGGCAATGGACAGCTTTTCAACTGCTAAATTATTCTTCCTTGCATGGACAACAGGAAGCTAGGGTTCTTTGTGGTGACTCAAATGAAGAGTTTGACCATCATCATCCTCACTGATCCTCCCGCACAATGTGGGCCGTGATGAAGCTGAGCTCCAGGAGCAGCTAGCATTCAGTATTGGAAGAGCAGAGGTCCCACAGCCAGAACCATTTCAGTATCTGAGATAATTGAATCATGGGCACAGTTTCCCCCATGCTGTTTTCGTGGTTGTGAGTAAGTCTCACGAGATCCAATGGTTTTGTAAATGGGAATTCCTTTGCACAAGCTCTCTTGCCTGCCGCCATGTATGATGTGGCTTTGCTCCTCATTTGCCCTCCGACATGATTGTGAGGTCTCCCCAAGCATGTAGAACTGTGAGTCAAACCTCTTTCCTTTATAAATTACCCAGTCTCAGGTAAAATAATCTTTATTAGCAGTGTGAGAACAGATTAATACAGATAGGTAAATAGATACAGGTATTGATTGACTTACCACCTCTGCAACTTAAGGACCATTCGACTTTACGACCACAATCGCTAGCCACGACTGCTCCGCGTAGGGCAGCACAAACGTTGCCCAGCTGGGCGTACGACAGTGCAGACCAGCTTCCGGCAGCACTACCATCTCCGTGTGTACCATTTCAACTGTACATATAGCCTACTCAACTTACGACCAAATCGTGTTACGACCAGTCCACGGTCCCGACCGTGGTCGTAAGTCGAGCACTAGCTGTAGAAGAAAGATAGCTAGCTAGCTAGATAGATAGATAGAAGATAGATAGATGATAGATAGATAACGGATGATAAATAGATGAATAGATAGTTAATAGATTGATAGAAAAATAGGTAGACAGACTGATAGTAGATGATAGATGGGTGATATATAGATTAATAGAGATAGATAGATAGATGATAGATAGATAACGGATGATAAATAGATGAATAGATAGTTAATAGATTGATAGAAAAATAGGTAGACAGACTGATAGTAGATGATAGATGGGTGATATATAGATTAATAGAGATAGATAGATAGATGATAGATAAACAGACACACAGGCAGATGTTGATGAGGATTCAGCTGGTTTTGAGGTGAGGGGTTCCAGACCAGCTGTTTGTTGCTAACCAAAGGGTCATGAGTAGAGCTATGTCTGACCTAATAAGTGCCTGGGCATGAGGGCACGAGGGCCACATGAGGACACAAGCACCTGGGAACAGCTATGAGAGGGCAGTGGATATTGAAACAACTTTATTGTATTTATGGAGAGCTCCCCCTTTGCTGAATTATGCTCTCAATTTTGTTCCTCCAGGAGTCTTCATTTTAAACAAGATTTCAAGGTAGTTGGGATGTTATTATTGTTCCACATGTCACCAGCTCTTGATGGGTTCATTTATATTTTACTGCAGAGATATCTGTGAAGCCCTATTAGGCTGCAACTAAAAGACATTTTTCTTATTGTTTCTTCCTTCTGTTCATTGAACTGACATATTGTGTTTTGTTCTGTATTATCTTTGGTGCTTTATGGCAAAATGTCCACATTTCTCATGCCGCCACCCCAAGGTATTTCTTGTGAGCAAAAGACAAATATGACTCTTTTTAAACGAAGAGAAACAGTTTCCCTACTCTTTCCAATTCTGTATTCATTTCAGTAACCCCGGATCACTTGACAAAAGGGACTTCAAAGTTGATTGTGATGATGAATTACAAAACTAAATAAGAAGTTTGGAAGAACGGGGACAAATCTGTTCTTAGCCAGGTGTGGTGGCTCACGCCTATAATCCAGCACTTTGGGATGCTGAGGTGGGCAGGTTCACTTGAGCCTAGGAGTTCAAGACCAGCCTGGGCAAAATGTCGAAACCCCATCTGTACCAAAAATACAAAAATTAGCTGGATGTGATGGTGTGCACCTCCCCAACTACCGGGGAGGCTGACATAGGAGGATCCTCTGAGCCCAGGGAGGTAGAGGCTGCTGAGCCCTGATGGTGCCTCTGCATTCCAGCCTGGGCAATAAAGTGAGAAAATCCATTCTCATGAACTTTGTAATGGCTGTGATGTAATAGAAATGCATAAATAGACTATTTTCACAAAGACCCTGTCACATATAACTCAGCAGGTGTATTACCGTTTAAGAAATAGCTAGACTTAAATTATTTCAAAATCAGTTTCAAAATTCACCTTTTTGAAATTTAGAACGTTTGTCATAAAATCATTGCATTTCTAAGCTAAAAGAATCCAAGACATGTGATGTAATTCATGTTGATGCCTCCATCCATCTAACTGTGGGTCACTCAAGCAGCATCTTCCCTGGGTTGTTTACGATACAAGAAAAGTAGTAAGCGTGAGCCCTGCCCTGCACCTTGTTCCCAAGGCTAAAGCTTAGAAAACCAAAAAGGGAAACCATAGCAAGGCACATGCATGCAAATGACATGCAGACGCAGAAAAGGGAGAAATCTGAGCGTGAGGCTTCATGGAAGGGGTGGAATTTAACGTTGCCTTTGAAAATCACATAGCATTTGAAAAGATAGAACAAAATGTGAGGATTTGAGGCATTGGGGCCTCTGCGAGCAAGCCACTGAGGCAGGAATAAGCACCGTTCACAGCCAGGGGTTAGGGTGGGGCAGCCACATAGGAGATGGAGCTGACTCTTGACTTCTATCTTCTGATACAGGCGTGTAATATGCCTCAGTGGTCAAAGATTGGTAAAATGCCTGCCATCCTTTAAGACAGAATCCAATGGGGAAAACAAATCTATAAACAGTTTATGGCACATGAGGAACACCCCCATGGCTATGCAGGGCTCCCCGATGCTGACCCTGTTGCGTGCGTGAGTTTCTCCTGCTCCTTTCTTCCCTCCTGACTGCTGAAGTCTTCACGCCCTCCGTGTACTGCCCTCAGCAAGCACACTCATTCATGCCAGTCTGTGGATGCCTGAGACTTTCTTGACATATAACCATCCCCAGGGGTAACTGAAATTAACTGGCAATGTTGCTTTTACAAGTCAGAGAAGGAGTACAACAGTATATATAGGGTACAAAGTTTGGAGACATGGGGGCTACCTTCTTAAGGCCTGGTGTGCCTAGACACAGGATGACCATTCTCAGACAAGAAACCCTGAAATGACGGGAATGAGGCTTTTGTGTCTGTACCTTAAGTTCTCTATTCTGCATTTCTTGGACTGGAAATCTCAGCTGCTGCTTTTTTCTTCACTGCTGTTATCTTTCCCATGTTCCATCTCTCCTGAGATTTTTCATGCATCGAGGTCAGCATGCCCGGCTGCCATACCAGCACGTTCAGCTCATCCCTTCATGTATCCTTTACCTGCCATTCAGGTCTCCTTCTAATGGTGGATTTGCCATTGATTCCTGGTGAAACACTGTATCTGTACATATTGTGTTCTATATTTTGAGTTACAGAACTAGATGGATACATTTTAAATTGCTAGTTCTTCTTAGGGAAGCAGTCTACTAATCTTTACTATTTTGTTATTATTATTATTTTATTTTTTTGAGACACAGTCTTGCTCTGTTGCCCAGGCTGGAATGCAGTGGCATGATCTCGGTTCACTGCAACCTCCGCCTCCCAGGTTCAAGTGATTCTCCTGCCTCAGCCTCCCAAATAGCTGGGACTACAGGCATGTGCTACCACACCCAGATAATTTTTGTATTTTTAGTAGAGACGGAGTTTTACCATATTGGCCAGGCTGGTCTCGAACTCCTGACCTCGTGATCTGCCCACTTTGGCCTCCCAAAGTTCTGGGATTACAGGTGTGAGACACCACGTCCAGCCTATTTTTTTTTTTTATTTTTTAAAATGCTTTCCCTCTTGTATTTTCTCCGATGTTAGTGTAGCCCATAGCTTCTCCAGTCATATATATTACTATTTTAGTAGCATTGCCTAAATACAAACAAATTCGTATTTGTATGATATCTTTTTTAAATGGTTCATTCAATTGTCCAACTTTATTGAGGTACAGTTGCCAAAAAAATTTTGTTTATATGTTCAGTGTACAACATATACTGTGATATTTTCCCATCCTTTGACTTTCAAATTTTCTGTGTCCTTATGATTTATATCTTCTAACGGAAGAATTTTGGCCAGCATTCTGATCACTGATATGACGGACTGCATTTCTTCCATACTAATTTTTCTTTGTATTTGTGCCCTTTTCTGCATTTCTTCATTTTACTTCTGTTTATTTTTTCCTAATTTGGAACGATTAAGTTCTGTTTTTGTTGTTTGGATCATTTTAATTCTATTTCCCCCTCTACTAGTTTGGATGCTACTCTTTGTGTGTCTTTTCCTATCTCTAAGAATTTTAACGTGTAGACTTTTAGAAAGTATAGAGGATGACCAATATGTTTACAGCTTAGACACATGGTAATGCTTTAACCCAGATCATTCATTCCTAACTATCCTAACTGCTGTACTGTTTCAATGTCCAAGGTTACATTTTTTTTTTTAACACACTTACCACATTTTTTTTTCTTTTGAGGCAGAGTCTCACTCTGTCACCCAGCTGGAGTGAGCAGTGGTGCAGTGTCAGCTCACTGCAGCCTCCGCCTCCCGGGTTCAAGTGGCTCACTGCAACCTCGGCCGCTTGGGTTCAAGCAATTCAATTCTCCTCCCTCAGCCTCCTGAGTAGCTGGGACTACAGGCACCTGCTGCCACACGCAGCTAATTTTTTGTATTTTAGTAAAGAAGGGGTTTCACCTTGTTGCTCAGGCTAGCCTCAAATTCCTGAGCTCAGGCAATCTGCCCACCTCCGCCTCCCAAAGTGTTAGGATTACAGGCATGAGTCACCGTGTCCCACCTCACTTACTGCGTTTGTAGACTTCTCTGTGTATCGTTTTCTTCCCTCACCATTATTTTCACATCACAACTTTGTCTTTGCAACTGTCCCTTTTATTTCTGAAGTACATCTTTTGGAACACTGATACTCAATGCGTGGTCTGCATATTAGTGCTGGTCTCTAAATTGTTACTTACTGTTCCTAATCTGATAAGGAGATTGCTCCAAATGCAAATTAGCTACCTCATTAAGAACGCTTTATTGCAGGGGACATATTTTTCACAGCCAGACTTTCTCCATGAAAGAGGCAGTCTGTTGATCTGCATTCCCTCAGGGTTTTGTTGTTGTTTTTAAATGTTTTTATTTTGTCTTCATTCTGGAAAAATGGTTCTGTTGGATAATAATCAGTTGAGAAATCTTCCTTTCTCTTTTCTGGTTATGTTGTTAGAAGGTAGCTCTTAAACTAAATATCATTTCTTTGCAGATAATCTGTCTTTTTCCCTCTGAAAGGCAGACTCTTACTCTACATTGTTCTTCATTTTCACTATCCTATATCTAGGTATACATTTCTTTTTATTTCTCCTCCATAGGATTTATTGGGATTTCTGAATCTGCGGATTGGCTTTTGAACAATCGTAGAGAATTCTATTTCATAATCTCTTCAAATAGTGTCTCTTTGCCATGTCCTATGTTGCCTCTTTCTGATATTTCAGGGGGATTTAATTGAGCTGTCTTACCTAGCCCTCTTTCCTTACCTGTCTTACACTTGGTAGTTGTCTATGTGGCCACTCCTTTTTCTGGGTCTGTCTTCCAGGCCGTCAGTTCTCTTTTAGCATCACAGATAGAAAGAAGTACCGATAAGATAGAAAGATAGACAGAATGATGAGTAGGTAGAGAGACAGATGGATTCTTACAAGAAATATGAGGTCTCTGGATAAGAGAACAGTATTTATTACTCACAGAACATCTTGGCCCCAGATTGCCACTGGGCTATACATATATTTTTGCTTTAAATTGTGAACATATGTACAGGTGAACATATGAGGGACATATGTTCACATGTACAATTTGTTGAGGTGAACATAAATTTATTTATGTAAAATTTTTACATGAATTTTAAATTGTACCAGTGAACATATGTCCCTCATTCTCTTTCTACTTGCTCGTCATGTTTTTGAGAAAGTAGCTCATATGAAGGACATATGTTCACCTGTACAATTTGTGGACTCCTGTGGCCATATTAAATTATCATCATTTCTTTACTGGGCTCATCTCTCTCGACTTCCTACTGTTTTCTCTAAATAGGAAGCCTCCATACCTCTCCTCATTTAGACAACATCTTTTAGTTCATTGTATCTCATCTCACTTCAAGTACCACACCCTGTAGGAAGCCTTCTTTAAACTTCTTTGCTGCTTTAGCAACCTACACTTATTTAGCTCAAAGCATTAATCACACAGTTTTTTAAATAAATAGATTATTGTTTGTCTGTTTCACTGCACTTTCAAGCCCTTAGGGGCAGGAGATATTTTTTTATATTCTTATTTAGCAATGACTATCTGAAATCCTGGTACATTTAGTAATTTTCAGTGTGTATCCACTACCCTAATCAAACAATCATTGCTCTCCAGTTTTCCATTTCTTATTATTATTCTGTAAGATTACATTAGAATCATAAAAGAAGACATCTATTTTGCATGATATAAAATTGCTATGAGTATTTTTTCTTTGTTTTGACTTTAACGACCGATATCAGTTGGGAAACTCTTAGCCTCACCTTATCTCACATCTCCTGGGCTGGCACAAATCTCCTAGGTTTATGTGCCTAAAATCTCATTTTATGGGAGAAAGGAAAAGTGGGTATCTTGCAGCAAGAATGTAAGGGGAGGACAATGTCACTGAGTAAGCAAAACAGCGTTTGTGAATTTATCAGTACTTCTTCCCTCCCAGAAAAGGCTCAGTTAAGAGAAAAAAAAAAGTTGCAAGTCAGAAGACAACAGATGCTGGAGAGGATGTGGAGAAATAGGAATACTCTTACACAGTTGGTGGGAGTGTAAATTAGTTCAACCATTGTGGAAGACAGTGTGGCGATTCCTCAAGGACCTAGAAATAGAAATTCCATTTGACCCAGCAATCCCATTACTGGGTATATACCCAAAGTATTATAAATCATTCTATTATAAAGACACATGCACATGTATGTTTACTGCGGCACTATTCACAATAGCAAAGACTTGGAACCAACCCAAATGCCCATCAGTAATAGACGGGATAAAGAAAATGTGGCATATATACACCATGGAATACTATGCAGCCACAAAAAAGGATGAGTTCATGTCCTTTGCAGGGACATGAATGAAGCTGGAAACCATCATTCTCAGAAGACTAACACAGGAACAGAAAACCAAACACCACATGTTCTTACTCATAAATGGAAGTTGAACAATGAGAACACAGGGACACAGGGAGGGAAACATCACACACTGGGGCCTGTTGTGGGTGGGGGAGCTAGGGGAGGGAGAGCATTAGGACAAATACCTAATGTAGATGATGGGGTGATGGATGCAGCAAACCACCATGGCATGTGTATACCTATATAACAAGCCTGCATGTTCTGCACATGTACCCAAGAACTTAAAGCACAATATAAAAAAAATTACAGACATTTCTTTTTGTTTTCAAAAATTTCCCTAACCTCCATTACTGAGTTCCACCAGCAAGGCAGCAACTTCAGTTCATTTATTCCAGTGTCGTGTGATTTGCATAGTTTCATAACCTGTTAGCATCTGCTCATTGATAATTCTGAGCTTGTGTTTTCTTGCCGATTTTTTACTGCAGAGGTGGAGAAGTACTAAATGGCAATTTGTTTCTTTAATTTTCCAGTGCAAACAAAGTCAGGGAACAAAGAAAGATGCATGGTGACTGCAAAATATCATTATTATTTTATCAACAATAATAATACAATACTCCATGAGTACAACTTCTTAGTAATAAATGCACATAAAAGCAGGATAGCCAGGCAGTGCAAAAGACGAATTCCTGTAATGTTACATGAATTATTTTACATAGGGCCAAGTGTAGCCTACTGCTGCCTAATAGATAAATTGAAAATTTTGCAACTGTATATCTAACTCACCAGCTTTCGGACCGTGCAGTAGCTGTGCCAAACTGACTGATGTACATCTGGACTAATTATAAACATACGTAGAAGTTCTAATACACCTGCGTGAAGGTTTCAGGAGCTGGTACTTCAGTATATGATCTTAGGGGCTACTGTCAGCACCTTCTTGAGAAGGAAAATAAGATCTTACTGGGGATCTGAAAGTACAGTTAAAATGTACCTCTTTTGGAGTAATAAAACTGTATGGACTCATATTTGTCATAAAGCTAAACTGGAGAAAGGTGAAGTATACTTTCTGAAGAAGAAGCAGGCTAGAGCGTGCACAAGCGAATGTAATGCTGAAAGTGGAAAAAGGGTCAGAAAGCATGCAGGGAAGACACACATCTGTCTCTCCTTTCCTGCTAACTAAAATGTCGCCTCTACTTCAAACCCGCATCCAGGCCACAGCCACATTTGCATTAGCCATACCTGTGACTGTATTACCCCCAGAAATTCTTACTTTCAGTATTTTAATATCGCATGCACAGTAGCTGCAAACATCTTGAAATGATTACTCTCAGCGTGACTTTGAAATTGTGATCATTATTGTACTCACCACATTAATCACATAAATTATTATATCAAATATTTGTTGCTTTTAAAGTTTTACTTAAAAACTTCTATTTCTAGCACTACAATTTCAACATAATTTGTTTCCTTTGTCACCTCATGGCTTTTTGTTTTAGAATTTAAAAGCTTTATTTTGAGAGGTGTCTGTAAAGTATCGGACTGCAAAGAAGTCCGTATCTCATAGAAGATCAAGCTTTAAAGGTGGAAGAAGAAAGGCAAAGTCAGGATCCCATTAATAAAGTTCTCCAACTTCTCAGTTTCACTTCTAGCAAAAAAACAAAAGCATATGCTCCCTTATGAATACGCTAATGGACAATTTAAAAATCAATGTCAGGGTAATGATGGTAAGCACAGCTTCCAAACAGCGTCCCTTCTAGGTTGCCAGAAGGTGATCACGCAGACCCCAAAGCTTGAGGGGCAGCCAGGGGCCTGAACCCCTGTCCCAGAGAAATTCACCTTTTAAGTGGTAACAAAAGAACTCCATTTACAAAGTAGGGAGAATTATTTTGGTTGATATTATTAAAACTTGCAAACAAGCGCAAAAATTAAGTGAGCAGAAGAAGGATTAGAAAGCGAAACCTCCCTTTTACTACTCATTTCCCTTTACCTCTACCAAAAAAAAAATATATATATATATATATATATATATATATATGTATGAAGGTAAAGAGACTATCCCCTCCAATTACTTTAACTCATTTGGATAAACATTTTACTCTATGAATTTTGAGGGATTTGATTCTCTGATCTGGCCACACTCACTTGTAATCAAGCAAACATAAAATTGACCATTTTTATGTGCTAATTTTGTGCTTGACACCCTGTTGAATAAATGAAAGAATATTATTAAGTACATACTACATGCCAGATACTTTCCTATACCAAGGATTGGCAAACTTTTTTCTGTACAGGTCTAGAAAATAAATAGTTTTGATTTTGCAGGCCACATCACAGTCTCTGTTGTAATGAGGGCAGTACAAAAACAGCTCAGACAATACACACCCTGTGGGGCAACTGCATACTCATACAACTTTATTTGGAAAAGTGGGCATGGATCATATTTAGTCC
Organism: Cebus imitator; assembly: GCF_001604975.1. NCBI lineage: Eukaryota > Metazoa > Chordata > Mammalia > Primates > Cebidae > Cebus > Cebus imitator. The sequence goes on along the minus strand of NW_016107335.1, from coordinate 5,317,300 downwards.
ATGGGCTGTAGTTTGCCAACGTCTGACCTAGATATTGCAGCAGTGGACAAAAGGTCAAAAAGTCCCTATTGTGTCCTTATTTTACATGCCAGGAGAGGAGGATGCACCATGAACAAAGTGAAGATGCTAGTCCTATGGGGTACTGTAAGGCAGTAAGTGCCCTGGTGAAGAATCCAGCAGGGACAAGGCGGGAGGGTCATGGGGGAGCTCGCAACCTTTGCTATGGTGACAGGAAGGGCACCTCCGCGAAGCCAATATTTTATAAAATCTTTGGCAGAAATGAGGGAGCAAGCCCTGGGCAAGAGTATTCGAGCAGCTTTGATCATTATAATGGCCATGCAGGATAAAAAATACGATTTCTCTCTGACAGGAGAAAATGGAGACTCATTTACTTGTCAAAATTCTAATGGCTAAGCTCATCCAGACCATGAAATCAGTAATTCTGGGAGCAGGCTAAAGGTCTTGCTATTTTTTTATTTTCTGAAGCTCTCGAGGTGATTTTAACATGCAGCCATGGTTGACAGTCTTCACTAGGCCATGCTGAATTTAAACTTAATTTATTTTTTTAAAAAAACAAACAAGTTAACACAAAATACTTTGATATGCAAAAATTAGGTTCACAGGGTCAGATATTCATTTTAAATTTTTATTATTTTAGATCTAGTCCTGAATCCAGATATCCTTTTCCTTCCTTCCTCCTTCCTTCCTTCCTTCCTTCCTTCCTTCCTTCCTTCCTTTCTCTCTCTCTGTCTCTCTCTCCCCCCCTCTGTCAGATATTCTATAGGTTCCGAGATTCTCCTTGTGCTGGTGAGATATTCTGAAAAGAAGACATGAAAGGACTTATTAGGGGAAATTAAGGTAGGATCTGAGGAAGGCTAGAGAGACCACAATACAGGAGGGTGAGAGAATCAGTGTAACCCTGAGGCAAAATGTGAATAAATATTTTTCCCCTTCCAAGTGAATATGAATTATTTCATCTTTGCTACCTAGAATGGGAAAACCACTTTTATCAAATCAATGGTTGCCTGCAATAAATATGAGGCCATATTTATCTGCTCCAGCAGCTATACCATATCTGTCTGCAAACATAGCTAGTATTTGTCTGTGCTCATCTGTAGGCTTCTTCCAGGATCTGCCCAGTTTTTGCAGGAGCCAAACTGTTGAGTTAAATGGAGACATGACGGGGATCACCCTTATTCTTATATTGGATCTTTAATGGTGGCACAAGTCTTTGCTGTCTCTGTCTCTCCCGGGATACAATACTGTTTTTTATTTACTGTTTTGGCAGAAGGGTGAGAGGGAATTTCAGAGGTTTCCACTTGGCCTTTCCCCAGGATGACAGCTTTTGTCCTTCATTGCAGAAACCCAACACGGGGGTTAACACAATTACTACAGATGTCAATTCCAGTTATGTACTTGGAAGTTGTGGAAATGACGTTTGAGTAGATTCATGGACCTAGCAGACCACCAAAAGGTGGACGTTAGCCAAGATTTCCGATTTGGCCTAACCCTCATAGCCCTCCGCGCCTCAAAGCTGGGCTGTGACAGGTCTTTGGATCTTTATCTGGTCAATCAATGTGAATTCAGGCCCTTTGTTCAGTAGTCTTTGAAATAGCTTGTTATTCTTTTTTCCTCGGTATGAAGAAGCCTAAGTACATGGCTGTAGATCCCTTTGAGGAAGATTGAGGGGATTTTCACAGCATATGCCATGGTGTGGTAGGGTCTTTCTTCCTAGAAGTTATGCCAGTGGATTCTGAATTTGAAAATTTGGCTGAGGTCTGGAGCTGAGTGGGAACTTGGACTTGTTAACAGAGTGGCTGTGCTTGACTTTCTAATACTCCATACTAAGTTTTTTCCCTAGTTATAGATGTTAAGCAGCATTCTTCATGGCTGCCTATTCATTTACCTGCTACAGACTCTCTATTAACCATCCCTGCAAGTCCCTGTGGGTCATGTCCTCTTGATCACACCTCTGACCTTTCTGGTCATTGAAACCTCCTGGCATCTAGTGGTGAAGCCCCAGAACCTGGCATCTCCAAGCATGGAGCTCTATCATCCTCATGGATGTTGCTGAGTGGACTCCTTTGACGGCCTCTCTAACTACCAGGAGAGCTACCACCAAACTTATTATTGACCCCTCTCCCAGCACATTCTTGATGGTCTTGGTGAAGAGTGAGCTTTCTGGTCCTTCTCATAGAATATGACCTTCTCTTGGGTCTTTTTGTCTGACATAACATACACCTCTACAATCTCTACTTCCTTCAGTTTATCCTCTGGCTTCTGAAAGGGTAATCTGGGCATTTCCACTTTGCTGAGTATTCGGTATTGCTTTCTTCAAGTTTCTAAGAGCTGCTCCAGGAGCATGTTTGCACCATTTCCTACAGTCATTGCTAGAGTATTAATCCTTTATACTGAGAAAGTGCTCTTAAGTCATTATATTTTTGTTTATCCAGTCTTACATTCTGGCCTTGATCTAAAGTCCTCAAAATCTAATCCCAGGAGTGCTTCTCTGGTTCATGCTCATACATATGAGCTAATTCATTCAGCTCTTTGGGTGTATCGAGTCCTTCCTCCCTTATCAGGGCTAGCATGTTTCCAGCTGGGTTATATTAGCATTTCCTTCTTGGTATTGGCCTGGTAGGAAAGGAGAGATGTCTGTCCAGACATATGTCCTTGTACCATGTTCCCTGGTCTCAGTCCTTTTCTCACTCAGGCAGTGACCTCAGCCATGCATTCATATGTCCCTGGAGCTCCGCAGCTTTAAAAATTAGGTCTTCCTAATTGTCTGAGCTATGCCATTCCCCTCCACTGGAGGAGACAAGAGCCTCCTTGTAAACTAGAGCAGAGGCTCTCTTGCTTCCAGTCTTACCCATTAACTACTCAACAGCCCCCAGTCTCTCTTTATCCTTTGGCAAGATCTTTTTTTAATGCTATAATTTTTCCTCAAAGTCCTGCTTTAGCTACCTCATAATTTTGATGTTACATATTCATTTTGTTTTAGTAAAAAATATGTTTTAATTTTTCTGAGTCTTCCCAGTTTTCCCCATAAGAAAGTAGAATTGCTTTAATTTCCAAATATTTGAGGACAATCATATCATTTTTACTTATTTATTTGCAGTTAATTTCATTGCAACTCAAGAAAATACTCTGCGTGATTTGAGTTTATTAAGGTTTCTAATACATTAGATATAATTATTCTTATTAAATGAACCATATTCACTTGAGAAGAGTGTGTATTCTACTGTTTTGGGGTGGAATGTTCTCTACATGTCACTTAAGCCAACTTCTTTAGTTTTTATTTTACTCCCACATCACGTGTGTGTGTGTGTGTGTGTGTGTGTGTGTGTGTGTGTGTGAGTTTTTTTTTTTTTTTTTACAACTTTTACTTTAGGTTCAGGGGTACATGCACAGGTTTGTTACATGTGTAAATTATGTGTGACTAGGGTTTGGTGTACAAATGATTTTGTCACGCAGGCAGTTAGCATAGTAGCCAATAGGTAGTTTTTGAACCTTCACCCTACTCCCACCCTACCACCTCAAGTAGGCTTCTGTGTCTATTGTTCCTATCTTTGTGTTCACGTGTTCTCATTGTTTCACTCCCACTAATAAGTGAAAAAATGTGGTATTTGGTTTTCTGTTCCTGTGTTAATATCTCACATCAGTTAGAATGGCTATTATTAAAAAGTCAAAAAACAACAGATGCTGGCAAGTTTACAGAGAAAGGGAATGCTTATATACTGTTGATGGGAATGTAAATTAGTTCAGCCACTGTGGAAAGCAGTTTGGAAATTTCTTAAAGAACTTAAAACAGAAGTACCATTCAACCCAGCAATCCCATTACTAGGTATATACCCAAAGGAATATAAATTGTTCTACCAGAAAGACACATATGCCTATATGTTAATAGCAGCACTATTCACAATAGTAAAGATATGGACTCAACCTCGAGGTTCATCAGTGGAAGACTGGATAAAGAAAATGTGGTACATACGCTCCATAGAATACTACACAGCCATAAAAAATGAAATCATGTCCTTTTCAGCCACATGCATGCAGCTTCTGCAGGGTCTTAATACAACTTGGCCATAACCAGTTGACTCTTATGTCTCTCTACGTTGCTTCCCTGTTGTGTATTTCTCTAGATGTAGGAACGCAGAAACACATGATAGTTTTTACTTGGAGAAACCGTTTAGATTTCTATTTCAAAGCATGTGTTCGTTTTTGAGTGAGTTCCTAAAAATATTCTTTTCCTAGTCAAATAAAATTTGTAATAGCCCAAGAGGTACAAGCTTTAGAGAACCTGCAATATTGCTTAATCAATAAGTAAACTGCAGATATACACACTCATGCACACATACACACCCTTGGTAAGAAAGGATGGAGCTGTGTCTTGGGGTAAATTATACTATAAGATGAAAATACTTATCTCTTGCAGTTGGCAAATGATCATTCCAAAGACATGCCACTGCAAATGGTTTCTCTTGCTAGTTACTGAACCGCATATGTAGAGCCATCTTTTCATTGTCATTTTTCAAGGGGCACTGGGCTCCCTGGGCAACCTGCTCCCTTGCAGTGAGCTTGACTCTCTACTCTGGAAGGGAGTGGGTAGGTGACCCAAGGCTGAGAGTCTATATGCAGCTGACTAGGTAAGTGTATTGAGTGCAGGTATACGCAACAATCTACACAGAAGACCCCTAAGGTCTAGATTTCAGGAAGACATATGGGAATATATTAGGGTTCAAGTAAAACCCCTATCTACTCAGTCTAAAGAAATGGTATCGTTCAGATATGACTGGGCATCTGCCTGGTCTGTTAATAGGCTGATGCATTTATGCTCTTCATAAGCCTAAAGAAAAACTCAAAAGCAAAAACAAGAAAAAAGTCCCCTATAAAACTTTTGGCTGATTTCCAATTGTCCTAAGAAGCATCTTTATCCCAGCAAGAAGCATTTTCTTCCATTAAACATGCAATCTATAGAGAATTAGGACATGTTCTTAAGTTATGACTTTTGGAGCATTTTAATTTCTTTTTTCTACTTCAAAATTTTCCTAGAAAATAATGAAGTAAAACCTCGGAACTCAGACACCACAGGCTCTATAATTATGAGATTTTTGTGGAGAATCCTGGGGGCAATTTGGTTTAATGAGTATTTATTTAAATGTCACAAAAGCCAACTCACCAAAGTTGTAGGGCCACTTTCAAACTTGATGCTATATTCAAGGGAGGCAGGAAATGTAGCAGAGTATGCCTATGTCCTCTGGAAGCTAGTTTTGCTACCAAAAGGCCAAGGGCTTGGTCTAGGTCCTATTGCTTGCTGTATAGAGAACTAGTCATTGAGATAACGTGTACTGCCACAGTAGAAGGCTTTAATTGGGTGCTGTAGGTGAGGAGATGCCAAATCCATCTGCCTGAGCAACTGAAATTATGGGTTTGTGTAGCAAGGAAGAAGTGTAACCAAGTGTGAGAAAATGGAATTAGAGAACGATAAGGAAGAGGAGTTGGTCAACAGGAAGCAGGTGGTCATTTAGGCAATCACTACACATTATGAGTTTGGTGTCTCATTGTCCAAATGGCATAATCTGGTAAGTTTCAGCTCCTTGATACTATCTGAGAGGTCCGATCATTGATTTTCTAAGAAAGGAGCTCTGATAATACAAATGTAACATTTTTAAGTTTTAAGACTGGGAAGGTCAATTTTTATGTTTAAAATTCACAATAAACATCAGTTCTATGACACAATCTGGAGGCTTTCACTTTAGCTCAAAAAAACCACACACATTATGATAAGCATATTATACTTGATTATGAAATTTATTGCCATGTGTCTATCTTATTATAACATAGGATCAGGGTTCCAGTGTTAAAATGGACTGAAGTCATCATTCCAAACACCCCACTGGTTCTCCAAACCATGCCCAAGCACATCGCTTTCATCAGTATGGGGTATTTCTAAAGTGGGGTCAATAATTTTTCTCTCTCTAGCACTTAACACTCAACGTATCTTCTCAGATTTGCAGGTGGGTACTGGAAGGAACAGCTCTTCATCAGAAAACACTAGTTACCCTTGGCTTAGCTGTAACATGTTGGAGTGCAGAACATTAGGGAATAGTCAAAGATGTGTTGAAATTAATTCTTAAGTTTTCAAGCTCAGACTGCTATGTACCCTACTGACTGAGTCTATAAACAAAGTTACCGGCGAAAATGCTGGGAAAGAAAAACTGTACTTAGCAACCCTGCAACAGGGTACATCATACTGTAACTTCCATCTGGCAGATGTATGCTTCGTTACATTTGCAGAGTAAGAGGGGATCTCAACGCATATTGTTTCAATTGTTATTCATCACCAATACCTATGGGCAGCTTGCCACTAAAAAGGATCAACATGTAATTTAGAAAAATAGCATAAGCTGTAAGTAAAAATTGTACTATTTATTACTACCCCAAGTTATTAGTTTGTACTCCTGGTTATTATGATTGGTATTTGGTAGTTTCAAGCTACTTGGAAATAAGAACACCCTCTGAGAGCTAAACAATAAAATCAGTCCTCAAAAAACCAAAGACACATGATGCAATGTCACCAGGGAGAAACAAGGGATTTCAGGTTACAGCAAGACTTTACTACAACCAGATTAAAGGTATTAATTTAGTTAAGGAAGTCACAATGCTAGAGCTGTGCATTGGATCACAGAAAAAAAATTGAAATTAAGTGAAAACAAAAAACCAAAACAGCTTCAGTGGATATCAGGGGATTTGAAGGCCAGTTGTACTTGATACTGGAAATCTTTGCAGACTTAGGCAACTTGAAATTAAATTTTAGGGTATAAAGGGGTGTAGGATAATTTGCTCTGTCTCTGAAAAATGGCAGCCTTTGTATATTTCAGAACGAGTCACAGGACATTATCCATGCATGACTTTATCTTCCTCTGTAGACTCCAAGGGTCCTGTTGGGCTCGCTCTGCCACTGTCTACACAGCATGGCCAGTGTCACACCCACCATCCTCTGCTGGTCTTCAAGGACATGTGATTCAGCAGTGTGACATCCTGTAAGCAGCCAGCAGACGTAAAAGCCCAGCCGTGGGGCAGCTCTCTCATCCCCTACCTGCAGAAAAGAGTCAAGAAGGGCTCACGCTGCAGACTCTGCAGAGTTGTCCTCTTTCTCAGGTTTGCTCTTATATAAATATCGCCCACAACTGAGACAGCTGCTGGGCCCAGATATCACACAATGTGTCATATTAATAAAAACAGTAAACATACAGCCATTATTATACCTTAACGCCATTGAAAAGCAATTTTATTTGAGGACACATCCTAATCCCCGTATGTTATTTTTAAGACCATTAGATGGTCAGAGAAGCTTTAATAGAAAGGTATTTCAAATCAAATATTAGTTCTAAAGATACCAGATATTGTTTTATGCAAAGCTTTTAAATCACAATAAAATAGTTATGAAACAGCAATAACTTAGCAGTCTTTTCCCATTAACTTCAAATTGTATCACATTACTCTAAAATATTTCATACAATATAAATCTTTCTCTTTATTTACTTTCCATAATGTTTATGGTGTGCCTAGTATCATGTATTCTTCCTGAAATAAACTGCCCTTTCTCCGACCTGCCCTGGTGCTGACCACTTTCAGCCCCTGCATCTTCCAAGTGGCCCCTTCATGTGACCACTTCAGTCTTTAGAGTAGGGGCAGACCAGTAAGCTTCTGTAGCCTTATGTTACAATATGATATTCCTTATATTTTTGTTTGTAATGTATGCTGCATTAAGTTGCACATTTGGGAGCCAGGGTAATGAATGCTTTAGATGTCCATGTTCTCCAAAGAATTTAAGGAAATGCTGATGAAAGCAGGAACTTCAGAAATATATGTTGATTAAATCACCCAGAAGAATTTTGGAGAATTAGTGTATGTATTTTCTTTCATTGCCAACATGTACACACACACACACACACACACACACGGATAAAAATTTTAAGTCAAATCAAAATGTTGAATTTAAAGGTGCTTAAAAAGAGGTGGTGTTGATTCTCATTATTCATGGTAGTTGTGTTCTATGAAGTTGCTGGGAGCATAGCAAACACTGGACTGTGGTTTCTATGGAAAACACAGGGTTCGGTTTCTTAAAGCCTATGTTTGTAAAAATTACAACCTTGTTTTATGTTTATTTCTGTTTTTAAAAATTAATATATATTGTTGATTCAAGTGAGAATTGCTTCTCATTTATATGGAGAAAAGTCAGAAAAAGGATAAACAAAAACCTAATGGCTTTTATATTTTAGCAATATTGCGTATACACAGTAATTTCTCTGTATGGAAGAAATTATTCCTCTAAACTAGTGCTGATAAAACGATTCATTTGGAATTGGTACAATACTAAATCTAATTTAGCTTATATTTAAGAAAATGTACATTCTATTATCAATACATTCCCTATACTTATTTTCCTTATTATTATAAAACTTGTGTGACACAAACTGTCATCAATCTTTAGGTTTTTAGGCTTTTAATATATAATATAGTATTGAATTCCTTGTGATGTAGAGAAAATCTATAACAACCAGGTTTTAAAATGGTTGAATATTGTTATAATTCTATAAATAGGTAAAAAGCATTTTTATTAAATTAAAAAAAATTTTATTCTTTTAAATTTATCACAAAATTATCTTGCCTTCATTTTTTCCTAAAATAAGAGAAAAACACAGTTAATTTTAATTTTAAAGGCTTCATAAGCTTTCATAAGAATAACTTATGAAAAATAACAAGCAATAAAGAAATTAGAAATGAAATGGAAAGTGCTTTAGTGTTGATCACAAGTGAGATAATGAGAATTAAATTTGGCAGGAGAGCTAAGGACAATAAATGACCACTGAATTAGAAACGAGAAGATTTCCACTGCTGCCCTAGATCTGACGCTGATCTGGTCATGGTGGACAGGTCACACATGTCACTGTCCATTCGGTAAATAAATATCAAGCGCCAGATGCTATAGGGAGAATTGAGGTACACCAGCCAAAAATAGAGAAGCCCTTCCTCTTGTTTGCTGATGTTACAGATATTCTGTTCAGATTTACATTTTTGTAAATGTAAATGAGTAAAGTTGACGCTTGCTCCCTGGGTAACTGCATCCAATCTCATCATTTTAAGCGCTCTCCACATAGTAACTTTTTATCCCCAAGTCTGTAGCTCTCCCTTGAAGTCTAGATTTATATATCCAACTGCTTGGATGCTTAATTGGAGTCTCAGTAACCAGAGCTCTGATCTTCCACCCGTCTGCCCTCCGGCAGTCTTCTTCACCTCACTTAGCGGTCACTGAGGCCACGCTCCTGGGAGCCATCCTAAAGTCCCCTCTTGTCCACCACTAAGATTTCCTTTGGCTCTGTGTTAAAACTACCATTACCAGAACCCACTGGTTTCTCCCCTCCACCCACCATAACCTTGCCTAGATTCCTGAAATAACCTCCTCACTCATCATAATGCACCTGCCCTTAACCCTTACACTTAAATCTCAACAAAGCAGCTAGGATGATATTTTAAAAATTCAAGTCAGAATGTGTCACTCCTTGCTTGTTAATTCTAATAACTAAATGCCTACTTTTAGAAAAACATCCATAACTTTACAATGGCCTCAACGTAACTAACATCCCGACCTAATCTACCCTGCTTCCTCTGGGAGGGAATCTCGGGCCGCAATTCATCTGCTCTAGGCAGCCCCGCAGCTCCCTGGCCCCACTGCTGCAACACGCACAGCCACTGTGAGTTCAATGTCGATGGATCCACAGTGCACACCTAACCCATCCCAATCCCCTGGAAGTGATGGCTTAAACCCATCCCAGTCCACAGAAGCGACACCTTATCACGTCGAGTAAAGCAGAGGCTCACCCTTCCTTTAGGTGTCTTTACCCTTCCCACCCTTTAAGCATCTCAGGTATTTCTTCTACACACATTGGGCATCCCATCAGATGGCATAGTAGCTTTTGCGTCAAACATGAAATAATCACTTTTAAAAACTCCTGAGGTGTGGCTGGGTGCGATGGCTCATGTCTGTAATCCCAGAACTTTGGGAGGGCAAGGTGGGCAGATCACTGGAGTTCAGGAGTCCAAGACCAGCCTGGCCAACATGGTGAAACCCTGTCTCTACTAAAAATACAGAAAATTATCTGGGTATGGTGTTGGGCACCTATAATCCCAGCTACTCAGGAAACTGAGGAAGAAGAATAGCTTGAACCCAGGAGGAGGAGGTTGCAGTGAGCTGAGATTGCACCACTGCACTCCAGCCTGGGAGACAGAGCAAGACTCCATCTCAAAAAAATAAATAAATAAAAAATAAAACCAATAAAATAAGAAATAAAATAAAATACTTCCTTTAGCCATTCTGTAAGGGTAGATTTGTTATACAACAAATTTCTCTTCTTTTCTTTTGTCTAGCAAACATCTTTATTTTTTCATTCTTGAAGGATAATTTCTGTGGAAACAGAATTTGCAGGTGACTCTTCTTTTCTTTCAGCACTTGAAAAAGCACTTCATTCATTTCGGGTCTCCATGGTTTGAGATGAGAAATCTGCCACCATTTGAATTGGTGTTCTCCAGTAGGCAATGTTTCATTTCTCTCTGGCTGCTTTCAACATTTTTCTGTTTTATCTTAGACTCCAAGGATACAAATGTGAGCTCTCAAATGTAGCTCTCTTTTTCTCAATTGACTCTTCACGGGACCCTGCTGTCCTGTGTGCGTTGTCTCGGTTTTTCAGATGGAATAAATTCTACTAAGCTATCCTAGAGGTCATGGGTTCCATCCCCTGCACCTCCATTTCATTGAGATGACATATTGAGCCAATGCAGAGCCTTTTGTTTCAGGTATTCTTATAATTTTCATTTTTAATTGTAGGTTTTACTTTTTGCTGAAATTTTCTGTTTTTTTTTTTCATTTGTTTCAAGAGAAAACATAATTGCTTATTGAAGCATTTTATGACAAATGTTCTAAAATTCTTTTCAGATAATTGTTAACACTTGAGTCATCTTCATTTTGGAGTCTCAATTGACTCTTCATTCATTTGTGATTTTTCTGGTTCTTGCTATGATGAGTGATTTTTTTGTTGTTGTATTATGGACATTTTGATGTTATAAGATTGTGAATCCTATTTACTCTTTTTTAATAGGCGGCTTCTCTGTTGAGATGTAGCACCAGGGCTGTGTATATGTTCAGTCTCCTCTGGACCCAGGGGCAGGACCGGAGGGAAGAGGGAGCAGAACATGGACCACTTTACCTTGCATTGCCTTATTCTGTCTCATCCATCGCAGAAAGTGGAGACCCAGCTCACACTACATCCTGCTGACACCACAGAGAGACTGGAGCCCACAGCCTGCTTCCCTGGGACAGGAGCTAGGGTGGAAAATCAGCCTCCAGCTTGGCCCTGCTGAAAGCCTGGCCGGGGCAGGTTCTATTGTTGTTTGGCTGGAATAGAGCAGGTATTGCCAACAGCACCTTCTACTGTTGGGCTGTCTTTACCCCAGGTCCTGAGTTGGGGTAATTTATAAAGAAACCAGGTTTCATTGGCTCACAGTTCCACAAGCTGTACAAGCATGGCACTCAGCTTGTGGGGAGGCCTCAGGTGAAGTGGGAGCAGGCACTTCACATGGCAAAAGCAAGAGCAAGAGTGGGAGGCAGGTGCCACACGCCTCCACATGACCAGATCTCTTGCGAACTCAGAGCTCACTCGTCACCAACGGGATGGCCCACTCCATCCATGAGGCATCTACTCCCGTGTTCCAAACACCCCCACTAGGCCCCACCTCCAGAGTGGGGATTACAATTCAGCATGAGATTTGAGTAGGGGCATATCCAAACTACGTTAACCTTAAATTATGAAGATGGTAAACTGTTTTCTTTCCTTTCCTGTTTTATGTCTGTTTTTCAGACTCCCAAGGCCAGCAATGTTCTCTTCCCCTCTCTTTTCTTTGTATAAAAATTCATTCTCAAGAAAAACTCTCATATCAATTGTTTAAAGCCCTCTCCCTGCAAAACAAGTGGCAAAGCTCTCCAGAGAACCACAAACTATTGCATCCTTAGTACATGGGGCAGCAGCAAGCCCTGGTGAAGCTGTGCATGTTCTTAGAGAAAGTATTAATAACATACCAGTGCTTACACCTGGGTGAATAATTTCATCAAATCTCCTAACTCTCACTAGTACAAACTTCACCTGGAGAGAGAGAGGGAAAGTTGTACAGGAAAAAAATGGGTGTTGAGGTCATTGTTTGCTTGTTTGTTTTTCTCAGGAGTGGAAGGAGATTAACCAGGGTGGCAATAAAGCAAAATTCTTCCTGTTTTAAAATTTAATGATAATCCTATTAGGTTATTAAGAATGCCAAAGTGGAAAAGCAAAAATTGTTTGGTGTTTCATTTTATTAATATGCTTTAATTTAACCATTCACAATTTCTAGGGAACATTAATTTTACTGCAATCCCAGGTAAACATAGGATAATTTAACAATGATTATTGGTGTTGTATTCATCTACTTGTCTTTAAAATCCACACGTGTTTTTCTAAAAGATGACATCCTTTAAAAATATTGTGTTCAGTGAATTTTCAATATTATTTTAAATATGATCATGGACAGTTGTTACTGGAAATGACAGTTCACCATTACAAATCAATGTGGATGGCTACAAATTCCCTGCGTCACACAAAAATAGACGGGGTAGCTCTGACAGCGTGCATCCTTATGCCCTGTTCTATTAATAATGCTCTGCGTCCCATCAGGGTCTGCAGCAGTATCATCACTCATAGAGGCAGCTCTGCCTTTGGCTTTCCTTGGTCCTCCATGGCTGGGAGCATCATTTAACAGGGTGTTGCAGAATTCACTGGGTGGTTAGTCTTAGAAAACCCAAGGCAGAAATACTCAGCCAACTATCTTCCAAGTGCTTGCTCTTCAACTTTCACAACATAAGAAAACGGCGTTAATCCTTACCCTATACTAATATAATGTGTTTATGTGTATTTAAAATTTTTTATAATAAAAAGTTTAAAAAATTAAAAAAAAAAAAAGAAAATGGTGTTGAAGCTGAATCTGCAAGTACAAATGGAGAGTGAAATTGGTTCTATAGAATCCAAATGACACAGTCCTCCCTCCTGCTAAGAATCACTGGCTATTGAACCAATTCCTGCCTGTTAACCATGAGGTGAAGTCCAAGATCCAGTCAAGCATTCAAAGATCCAGCGTGATTTTTCTCTGCATAACTGTTTTACTAGAGGAAGACTGACTTGACTGGTTTACCAAGACAGGCTGTGAGAATCCTTCCTGCTTACCTTTACTGATTCGATGTGGACATTTGAAATAAACGATTCTTCTTACATCTTGAAATCCTACTCAATCCTCAAAGCGAAATCCAAGTGACTTTCCTCTGTGGGGTCTTCACTGAGCCCCCCAGCATGTATTCCTCTTGCTTGTGTAGATAGCTCTGAAGGCCTGTGTTGCAAACATGGCAGTAAACACACTGGCTAATGTAGAGCAAAAAGTGGCATTATCAAGCTGAAAAAGCCTGGGCCAAAATGAAAGATCCTTATTGTGGGAGCTGTTGCTCACACTCACCAATAACTGCTTGTTTCCTTCTTGGGAACACAGAAATTATAGTTCCCAACTTTCCTGCAGTTGGATAGAGCCATGTGAGTAATTCCAGCCAGGGGAATCTGACTAGAGATGAAAATCCCCTCCATGCTGGAGCAAAATCCTCTGAGTGGCCCTCTGGCCTTCTGTTCTCCAGCTGCACTAATCTGGAAGCCACACACTGAGATGATAGAGCAGCAAAGTGGAGACAGGCCATGTCTCTGAGTCACCATGTGACCCACAAGAGATTTTGAGTCAATTAAAATACAAATCTTTGTCATCATAAACCACAGATATTTCAGCAATGATTTGCAATCATGGCATAAGTTAACCTATCATGGCTAATGCTCCTAGGTTCTTGATCTGCATCCACCACTCACTAGGTAGCTTGGGGAAATTATCTCCCATGCAACCTCTGGCTGCTAATGAATTCCTTTTATAAGTAAGAGAATGAGTGGGAACTCAAACCTGTACAGAGGAAATCTGAATGAAGTGGGAAGGGTGAGATGCAGAGTGAGTGGAGATTTCACTCACTGATGAAAGAGGGCAGTTGCTACTCAGTTATCACTGAGAACATGATCTCATTCTTTTTATGGTTGCATAGCCTCCCAGGTTCATGTGATTCTCATGCCTCAGCCTCCTGCATGGCTGGGATCACAAGCATGTGCCATCATGCCCCAGCTAATTTTTTATTTTTTGTGGAGACAGGATTTTGCCATGTTGGCTAGGTTGGTCTCAAACTTTTGGCTTCAAGTTATCTGCCCACCTTGGCCTCCCAAAGTGCTGTGATTACAGGTCTGAGTGGAGTGATCACCACACCTGGCCCATAGGTGATTATTTTTATGATTTCAAGATGGAACCTTTATTTGGACATATTCTAGGAAATATACATTGATGCTTTGGTGCATATCTTTTGAATATTGGGAAGTTCTATTCTGTGATATATCTCATGCTCTTTCTTACTTTCCCCTAGGCTAGGAGTCAGCAAATTATGGCCCACTGACTAATTTCAGCCCACCACCTGTTTTCTTACAGACTATGTAAAACTGGTATTTACTTTTTTTTAACTTTTAGTTTCAGGAGTACACATACAGGTTTTTTATTTGGGTAAATTGCATGTCACAGGGGGTTAGTGTACAGATTCCATTACATCCTCGTGTGTTATCACATCCCGTCTTTCATCACAAACTGCCTATCTGGTAATAAGCATAGTACCACATGGGTAGTTTTTCCATCCTCCGCCTCCTCCCACCCTCCACCCTCAAGTAGGCCCCGTGTCTGTTGTTCTCTTCTTCATGTCCCTGTGTATTCAATGTTTAGCTCCTGCTTTAAGTGAGAACATGAGGTATTTGGTTTTCTCTTCCTGTGTTAGTTCACTTAGAATAATGGCCTACAGCTCCATTATGTTTAATTCATTGAAAAAAAAATAGCATTTCATGACATGTAAAAATTACATACAATGCAAATTTTAGTCTTTATAAATGTTTATTGAAACACAAGTATCCTCTTTAGTTTATAAAGTATGTATGACTGCTTTCACATTACAACTGCAGCTAAGTAGTTGTAAGAAATTATCTGGCCTGCAAAGCCTAAAATTTTGACCAGTTGGACCTTTACAGAAAAGCTTGCAGACCCCTGTCCTATGCAGTCCACCGTCTTGTAAAATTCAAGCCATGTTGCTATGGATGCATTTTATTTTTGATTTGCCAAGTGCATGGCATTTTGTGTGTCTCCACCACATTTTCTGTATCTCCTCTCCTGGTAAAGAATATTTAGGTTGTTTCCAACTTCCCATCAGCATTACAAGCAATGCTGTAACGAGCATTCCTGTAGACTTCAAATGAGGATATTTCCCATTAGAAAGATGGGGTTTCCATTTGGTATCATTAAAAAGCTGGGAACAAGATAGAAGTGATGTTTATACAACATTGTGAGTGCACTTAACACTACTGAATTCTACACTTTAAAATGATTAAAATGGTATATTGTATGTCATGTGTGTTTAACATGACAAGAAAGGTAACTGACATTTTACCTAAATTATGTTACTAAATGGTGTGAAAATAATTTTTTCTCTTAAGTAGTTCAGTTTTGTTTACATTATTGATTTGCTCAGTCAAACTCCTCCTCATAGTGAATACAAAAGCAAACCAGCTCAGGCCTGAGCTCATGCCTATAATCCCAGCAGTTTGGGAGGCTGAGGTGGATGGATCACCTGAGCTCAGGAGTTTGAGACCATCTTGGTCAACATGGCAAAACCTGATTTCTAATGAAATTACAAAAAAATTAACCAGGCATGGTGGTGTGTGCCTGTGGTCTCAGTTTCTTGGGAGGCTGAAGTGGAAGGATAGCTTGAGCCTGGGAAGTGGAGGTTGCAGTGAGCTGGGATCACACCACTGCGCTTCAACCTGGGTGATACAGTGAGGCCGCATTTCAAAAAACAAAAAGCAAAACCAGCCCAGATTTTTGCTAAATTCATAAGGCTCTACTAATGAAGCTTTAGAATATAATTGAAGAATCATTAACCAGACTGAGTCTAGGCAGTTCCACCAATGCCAATAAAGCCTCAGTGACTTTTTTCAAACTGTAATAATTCATTTTCTTTATATATGTATATATCAAACTATAATAATTTGTGTGTGTGTGTGTGTGTGTGTGTGTGTGTGTGTGTGTATGGAGAGAGAGAAAGAGAAATTTTTATGTTTCTACATTGAAATATTTTAGTGTATCCAATGTGTGGAGTAGAAAATCGTCTTCAGAGAAACAGGCTTTAAATTTGAAAAGTCACATTTGACCTATATTGCGTATAGGTATGATGGTGCGTATATTGACCATAAGTATCATATTTTGACATAAATTCCTGAGGAATTAGTGCATTAGAGTCAGTAAAGCTGTCTGTGCTAAAGTGTGCAGGTCTTATCGAGGCACTGAGAATGCATCTGAGTTTCAAAGAAAAGAGTGTTTGAATGTATTTGAGATTTCAAATAAAAGAGTGTTTGCTGCTCCAAATGTGGGAAGCAGCATGCCTGAAACAAGAATCAGGGAAAGAGAAGTGTGGGGCAGTCAGAAGTAATATATGGTTAGTGTATATGAGGCATACAAGGAGGGTGGCTGAAAATAAACCAGTAAAGAAAAAAACAAGTGGAATATTGATGTCAGCTTGCTGAATTCAATCAACATGATTTTAACATTTAATTAATATAGTAAGACCTAGAGAATGAATGGACTTTGTCATATTAATGTTATAGAGTTTTAGAAATAATAGTTTGGAACATTGAATTAACTTACACAATCAGTTCAAAAAGCTCATGTATATTTTCAGGAGTGCCATATAATCAAACCAATACAACTAAGATTTGGGATTTTATTAGTCAAGGAAAAAGCCATCAGGGAAAGATTCACCTAATCCCAATTGCATGGTTTATTTAGTGCAGGGAAATGGAACAGATCTTTATTTTCCAGAATTTCCTAATATGAAATCCACTCTGCAAATGTCACAACAATCCGTACAGCTTTATCAGAGCATAGTTGAAGTAGTGGAACATACTGGCTGAGAAAATTAGATACTGAATTAAAATAGATACTTTTATTAATTAAATACCAATTAACAATATTTTTCATAGTAGCTTGTAAATACATTTTGAAAATAGTTGTGTATCAATGAGTTAACTAGACTCTTGTAACACATTGCAACAAACCTACACATTCATAGCTCTTGTACTCCTGGGATTTACAACCTACTAGTTCAAAAATACTGCTGTAAGAGAGCTGCAAATTCAAACAATTTTGGATTAATTGTGTGGAATGATTGCTTTGATAGGTAGGTCATCAATCTATAATACTTAAGCTCACAATTATCAACCGAAGCTATCTCCTACTGCTGCCTGCATCTCGACTGAGAGGTGAACTAATTTATCTTCATTCTTCATATGAAACATGAGTGTGCTGGGCTATATCTCATCTGAGGCTCCTTCTAGTTCTAATTATTATGAAATTTTATGAAATGGAAAATTAAACTAAAGTTATGGTTGTTAGTTTATGCCTCGTGATATGTCTTGGTTCGGGGCTTTCCCCAGAAATAGACTCAAAATCAAGGATTATCACATACAAGCAGTTCAGCGGGAAGGTGATGCCAAGAACCCTACTGGGGGAGTGGGAATGAAAATGTGTTAGTCCTTGTTCTTTAAGAAACAGACACCACGTTGGGAATAAACATGAAATGACATGATTAGGGAAGATACCTGTGTGGGGAAAAAAAAAATAGAGTGCCTGGGATGTTACCAGATTCACGTTAAGTCTGCTCCTAGTGGAAGGAAATACGTCTGGGAGACTTCTAGGGCATGAAGAAGTTCTTCAGGAAGTCCCTGAACCAGACCTGGCTATCACAAGGTCCCACACCTGCCAGGACGAGGCCTGCACTAGTATCCCTGCCATGCTCCCGTTACTGGCTGGGCGCAGGAAGTGGTGATTGCATGCAGATGCTGTCATGGATTCCAAAGCACAGCAGCAGAGGCCTCCGTTGTTTCTCTCCAGGCACTTGTAGTTCTGCCAGGGCATTCGCACGACTACCCTATGAGATATGGAAGGTAAGGGACGCCAATACAGGGTGCGCTGTCAATCAAGTGACCAGTGTGGGCCCTGGGAAATCAGAAAACAGGGTGGAACATGTGCCTCAAAATTATCCCGTCTTAGGGCCGAGGGCTGGTGTCTTTATTTGCCAAGTCCCACTCTTGAGTTCTCTAGGGTTGTGGATATGAGGATAAATTCCATGAAACTTCCAGGCTGCCATACACCCAGATAGGCTGCAGGCAAAGCCCTCAGGCAGCCAACATAGGCGCTTACAATTGAAAGTCAGGCCGGTGGGCACAGATATGTCCAGTGCCAAGAGGATCTGGGCAGGGCCCCAACAGAGTCTGCTGCAAGGCATGGGAAAGACAGTGGCAATGACAGTGGAGGTCCCTGTGGTCCCTCTCCACAGTTCTTCCTCCAGCATCAATGCCATTTGGAATAACCTTCCAAAGACAAAGTACAGTCAGTATTAGTTATATGTCGATGCTTTAACATAGTTAAAATACTGTGGACTTCACCTACCCCTAGCTGTTAACTTTTTCAAAGTAGTGCAGAAAACTTAGGATAGTCTCCTGCTGAAGAGCTACATTTATTCCTGTCACTGCCCACTGCAAGGCTTTAATAGCCCTTTTCTCTTTCTTTATGAGATGCATTGAAAAGACAATCTAAAAGCTAAATAATTGGGCTGTCATTTGGAAATACCTAATAGACCTGAAGTTAGGAAACAAAGCACAAGATTTATTTATTTATTTATTTTTTAAAAAGCAGAGATAGCATTGCAATAAGCCCTAGAAAGCAAAGGGAACTCGCACAGGGTACACTCCAGGGGCAGATAATGGGTACAATGGCATGGGTCTCCATAGAAGAAGATATGTAGAACAGTCTTCTGATTGGTGGGAATTGTTTGCCAAAGGCAATCTTGGACTATTTCACAGCTAGCCTGGGGTTATGTAATCAGTGGTCTTTAATAATGGTAGAAAGTGCCACAGCAACCAAAATAACAAGTTCAGCGGGATTTACTTGCAAAGAGTACATGATGTGCCTACAAATATACAACTATTAATCATAGGTCCTAGGAACGTAGAACTTTTGCAGTATTTATCTAGAGTTACTGGCAATTTGTTCATGACATTATTGGGTTCAGGGGCATTCCAGAGTTGCCTTAGATGCCAAGGTGTCAAATATGTACTTGGTATGAGTGTTGGGCAGAGACCTCACCTCTATTGAAAGCTCAAAAAACATTCAGAAAATATTAATAAATGCTAATACTAACTTAATTGTGGAAGTGTTAGGTGTTCATCGTAGGAAAACCTTCATTACCATGGATGCTTTTCTCTCGATCCTGCCTCTAGATTGATGAGAATGATCTACAACAAATTCAATTCATGCCTCTCCCAGATACAGGGCTAAAGGTGAGACAGCAGCATTTCAGTCGCATTAAAAAGGTCCCTGGTTATTGCTTTTGCCTCTCTCTACTGTAAAGGCTGGATATGAGTTTGCATAGCAAGTGGCTAAACTAAAACTTCCCCACTCTTTTGAAAGATGGATAGAAAGTTTCATCAGTAAAAATATAATGCACAAAAGGTAAGTTCATTTTTAATGCCTTGTAGCTTGCTTAGTGTGGTGTAAAGAATGGACTACTGAAAGATAGTAAGAGCAGGGAACTTAAAATCTTGCTCTCAGAAACATAAAATTGCCACTGAAATTTGATTTAAAAACTCACAGGATTGTTGGCATAACAATGACTTACAGCTTATTCATCAGAGCAAGTTAGCAGAAACCCAAGTGCTATCCTCAGACATCCATTCTTTTCTCAGATATAGACTTGTATATTTTAACATTTATAATGAAATTTTTAAAAAGCAACATGTGTAGTTGTCAAGTAAACTACATGGTAGCCAAATGAACCCAATTATGTGAGGCTGTATTTAATTTTGTAAATCCTAAGTCATATTCAACTTGTTCTATATACTGATTTCCTTATTCCTGTTAGGAAAGGAAGTTGGAAGTCTGGATTGTCCAGATTTCAGCTTTGAGGATTCCTCTATCACACAAGACTTGGGGTGGTCTGCGTTTGTTCCAACTTAGGAGCCATTGAAAAGATGCTTGGGGGACATGAAAGCAGCAAGGACATTGCAGAGAAGCAAGGACACAACTCACAGGTGTCCAGAAGGAGAGTGAGCTGTGGCAGAGAGTCTGGGGAATGGGCAGTGATGGAGGAAAGAGGAAATGTTGAGGATCCTTCAGCTCCTTTGCACTTTGTTTTTTCAAGTCTAACATTGTGTAATCTATTGTATGGTTTTGCTTATCCAGGACCAAAAATGGATCTCTAATGAACACACTCGTATCTGTACGCTACAGATTTTACTGTCAAAAATATGATTTATTAGTAAAACTGGCCACAGTACACTAAATTTTCTGGCCTTCGTATTAATCATATAAAATAATGATGGGAGTTATAGTAGGCTGCTTCTGAGATGGCTCCCTGTGATCCCACTGGAAGAGAGATGTTTATTATGATGTGGTAAGTGCCTAGCGATAATGTGATCTGCAGTTATACTGAAAACAGAAGATATTCCTAATAGACTTGGGTATGTGGCTAAGGAGATTTCCAGGCAGTGGGGAAGATATTGTTTTTCTCTTGCTGCTTATAGTGAGATAGAAGAGCCATAAATTGAGGGAAGAATAAAACAGGAGACCATAAGGTCTGTAAAAGATACATTAAGAGACATCTGGCTTTAACTCCAATGTGTAAAGAACTTAAAAGTCATTGCTTCTACTCTTACCACAAGAAGAACCTGAGTGAACTGAAAATCAGTGACAATTTGTGAATCCAAGAGAGAATGAAGTTCCTAGAAATCTGCAAAGACAGTTCAATTAGGGGAGCCACAGCTGAGATCTGTTTACCTGGGGCAGAAACCACTAGAAACAAACTCTTGGTAACATGTCAGTGGTAATCCTGGTGATTTTCCAGAGCCCAAGTGTGGGGCCTGGGGAGAGTGATAAACTCCTGGGGTCACACTCTTAGCATCCCACACACTTGTGCATTTTACCTCCAGAAACCCCACCAAGTTCTCACAGTAAAGAGCTGAGAAAAATGCCATCATGGACCTGTGGGGGACACGGAAGGAATGTTATTGTGAAATATGCCCAGAATATTCTCCGTAACAAAGACCTACCCCCTAGCGAGGGATAAAAACTTTAGCAGAGACTTATCCCACTTGAGGGAAGGTCACTTCACACCCTGGATGCCAATACCCTTCCTGTTCCTTGTAAGGGGAGAAGCAAAGCTAATAAATGCTTGCAAGGGACATAGGTCCCTTAAAAGACCGAGATGTAATCACAAGATTATAGAATACTTCCCCTATGCCAACCTTCTCGCCACACCAAGAAGGCTCCAGTATAACAATGGTGGGTGACACCTAAAGAGCCAGAAAACACAGACTCTCTGTGGAGGAGTATATAAGGATGCCCAAAGCCAAGAGTGGAGACAAAATTAGGATACTACAGGAGTTTGGAGCCACTGCTGCTTACATCTACAGCAAACATTAAGTATAGCTTGATTCTCAGCCAGATTAATAATAACAAAAAATGCACACTACAGGCCTATTTGCCTCACTGATTACTATTCAATACATTATGTATGAGTTTTAATGGAAAACTCTAAGGTATGAAAACTTAGGTATGAGTTTTAATGGAAAATTTTAAGGTATGAAAAAAGGCAAGAAAAAAAACAAGTCAGAAAGATAAAACAGGCATCAGAACCAGACTCAGATATGACACAAATTTGGAAATTATCAGATAGAGAATTTAAAATAACTGTTTTAAATGTTAAAGACTCTAATAGAGAAAACAGTTAACATGCAAAAATAGATGGGTAATGTAAGAAAAGAGATGGGAATTCTAGAAAAAAATCAAAAGGAAATGCTAAAAATATTTTTAAAAACTGACATAAATAAAGAATATCTTCAATAGGTTCATCAACAGAATGAACAAGTTTGAGGAAAGAATGAGTAAGGTCAAATAAATAATTTCAAAAATATAATATACATGTATTTGGAATACCAGAAGGAAAACAAGAAACAAAAGAAACATTTGAAGTAACACTTCAAATGTTAGAGGATTTTCAAAAGTCAGAGGATTTTCCAAAATTAACATCAGCAAATCACAAGTCAAGAAGTACAGAGAAGAGTAAACAGAATAAATAGCAAAACAAGAAACTCATTATAAATATAAAGACATAGGTCAAAAGTAAAGGTTTTAAGAAATATAAATCTTGCTAAAACTAATTTTTAAAATTGAGTGGAACTTTATTAGCTGTAAACAAAGAAGATGGCAGAACAAGAAAAAATATAAGGAAAAAAGAGGTGCGTTACATAATGAGAAAGGAGTCATTTCTCCAAAAAGACTATAATCTTAAACATGTATGCACCTAACAACAGAGCAAAAACACCTAAAAATCACACAAAAGCTGATGGAACTAAAGGGAGAAACACAAATTCACCATTATAGTTGGAGACTTCAAACTTCTCTTTCAGTAATTCATAGCTCAAGTGGGTAGAAAATCAGTGAATACAGATGACTTGAGTAACACTATCAGTCAATATGATGTCATTGATATTTATGAAATAGAATACTACCTGCAAACAACGTAAGTTGTTCCCAAGCTTCTATAGAACATACAGCAAGATAGGTCACATTCTGGGCCATAAAACATGTGGAAACAAATAATAGAATAAGAAAAACTGTACAAAATGTGTTCTCAGATCACAATGGAATTAAACTAGAAATCAGGAACATAAAAGTAGCTAGACAACCCAAAATATTTGGAAATTGTCCTGATTTGTTTAGTGTAGCGATGAAGGAATACACGAGGCTGAGTAATTTGTAAAGAAAAGAGGTTTATTTGACACAGGGTTCTGTAGACTGTACTAGGTGCATAGTGCCACTATCTTTTTGGGACCCTTCAGGGAGCTTCCACACATGACAGAAGGTGAAGGGCAGCCAGAATATTTGGAGATATGTTGTAACTCCATGGTAAGTCAAGGAGCATCTGTATTTGCTATGCAATAATAGATATGTAAGGAGTTTAAAAATGGTACAAACATCTTGGGAAATGATTTGATAGTTTCTAAACAAAAACAAAAAACCTGCATCTACCTTAGGACCTAACAATTCCATATC
Organism: Cebus imitator; assembly: GCF_001604975.1. Lineage (NCBI taxonomy): Eukaryota > Metazoa > Chordata > Mammalia > Primates > Cebidae > Cebus > Cebus imitator. The sequence goes on along the minus strand of NW_016107335.1, from coordinate 5,293,942 downwards.
AAAATATGATAAATGAAAGCAAGAGTTCACACACCCAAAAAAAACACCGTACACAAATGTTCAAAGCAGCTTGATTCATAGTCAAAAACTAGAATGAATCATTTAATCATGTAATCATTTGTAAGAGAATGGCTAAATTAATAATGGTATATTCACATAATAGAATATTATTCAACAATTAAAAAATGAACTACTGAGACATGCAAAAACATGAAGAACCTTGTAAACATTGTGTTCAGTGGAGGAGTTCATAATGCATGACTTCAATTCTTTGAAATACTAGAATAAGCAAAACTACTCTATGGTGATAAAATCCAAACAGTTGTTGCTTATGGGTGTAGTTTATTGGGAAGAAGCATCCTTTGGTGGGTGATAGCAATGTTACCTGTCTTAACAGGGGTATGGATTATACAAATATACATAAGTATCAAAACTGATCTGTTCATTTACTATACATTATGCCACATTTTTAAAAAACAAAGCAGATGGCATAAAAGAAAGAAAAGGAAAACATAGTGAAACCCCAAATTTAAAATGCAGGAATTTTTAGAAAGAAAACTATTCACACCATGGAAACAAAAATTCCTGTTGTTTTACTAAATCATAACTGATTACGTCAAAGTCAGACATCTTGTCAAATACGTGACATAAATCAGTTAGACATCAATGGCATCTTTATCTTTTTCTAAGCAAAGTTTTCAAGCTTGATTGCCTTTCCTAACGCAAGGGTGAGTCATCAAGCTCGAGGTCATGATGAGTGCCTCTCAGGGCCGCGGCTCATGCTGCTCCCTTACATCAGTCTCAAGGGCCCTCTCTCCCACTATAATGGAGCTCACAGTCAAAGTGGGAGAGAGAAAATACACAAGTAATCACAGATAAAGGCATGAGTAGTTGCTAGCCAGAAAATTGGAATTGAGCAACAGTGTCTGTAAATTAATGTGAATTGCTAGCAATTGTTCCAGGCAGTTGGTAGTAACAGCGCCTGGTGTCTGATGAACACCTGTGAAGCACCTTCTACATATTAGTATTTCTGAGCCTCGGTTTCCTCACGTGGAAGGCTGCAGCTCCAACACCTACCTGACAGATGTAAGAATACATGAGACAAATAATTTGCCCAAGGATGTGCACTAGGAGGCGGCAAAGCCGTGATGCGCATCCACAGCCAAGCTCTTGTGTCATGCTCATCGCCAAGTCCAGCCTTCATGTTCACCGTCTCATGAGTTGCTTTTGAATGTCTTCAGCACGCAAAAGCAACCAAACACAGTCATTTATTTTACGAAATGGGGATTATTCCAACTTGGAATTGGGAACATTAAAGAAATGGCCATGAATATTAGCAAGTAAGTGAAGAACTAAAATAAATCTCCTTTTTACCTTTAAATGGACAAAGTAAGGAGATGTACTTATGTTACCAAGCCAGTGCACTTGAGGAAGAAAGTGCAGCTCTGCTCCTCATAAATGAGTCTAACTTCTTCCTTCAATTTGTACATGTGAAAGCCAAGAATTTGGGATTGTGAAGTAGAAACCAGATTATGTGGCTTGATTCTCATTCAGAATATTCAAACTCAACTACCTCTGCCTGGAAAAAACTTAACATTTTGTCAAATAATATGGCTGTATCCTAACGTGCCCTTAGTCCCCCGTTCAGGCTTATGATCCTCAAATGTTGCACTGCAGTCTTCATGAAGCAGCTGCTCTTTGTTGACTCGTTTTTCTTAGTTCCCAGGGTCAATTTCCTTCCACCTGTGCCTAAATGCTGACTAATTAGATCATGACTTCACAGGTGCCTAGAGGAAAAGAAGGAAACAGAGAAAAAGAAAAAAAAAAGAAAGGAAGGAAGGAAGGAGGGAGGGAAGGAATGAGAGAAAGAAATAAAAAGAGAAAGAAAGAAAAAAAAAAAAAAAAAAAAAAAAAAAAAAAGTCTTGGGAAGCTGCAGAGACTTCTATTGCAGAAAGGAATGGATGCACCCTGTTGCCCTCCCCCAAATACGGCCCTGGTCAGGCAGATTGGGGCGCCCAGCAGTGGCACTGGCCCAGCCTCCGCGAGCAGCGCCGACTGACAGAGGGCTCACATCCCTCAGCTGTAGCTTGTGCAGCCTGTGCCAAGGAGCACGGGGACCGTCCCAGCTCCTCCTCCGCCCACTCCACTGTCTCCCTTTCGCCTGTGCAGTGGTTCCTGGCAGAACCTCTTATGCCACCTCCCGACCATCCCGGGAAGATTTGGCGGCTGGAGCCCTGCGCAAGAGCTGTAGGCAAGAGTGGGCGCCAGCCCCTCCGAGGGGCCCCTCCTTCACCACAGCGGGGTGGGTGGGGTGCCCGAGTCCGCACTGATGACGGCTCCAGCCTGAGCTTTTGAGGGTGAGGGGGGTGTGGACAGATCCGCGCTGGAGCGGAGCGCGCACCCGTGGGCTCCTTGCGGCTGTGCCCTGGTGGCGCGAGGGCGTGAGTGCGCGCAGCTCCCCGGCTTTCGCGGATTTCCCCACCCCTTGCGCAGGAAGAGCCTAGTCCTACGTCCCCCTGGCTCTCCCCACACACACCTCCTTGGGGCTCCCTTGGATTTGCTGGGGCTTCTGGTCTTGAGAGTCCTCGACTGTTTCCCGGGGAGGCAGCACTGGGCAGAGCGCCCTCGGAGCCGCTGGCGCCGGCCCGGGTTCCCTCCGGGGTCCCAGCAGCTGCTTCTCCTTCTTCAGCTCTGGGCCGCGGATTTCGCCGTCCCTGCACTGAAGCTTGCAGCGTGGAGGCTCCCCTAGCGCTCGCCCGGATTCGGCTGCAGAAGGGGGGACCCACCTCGCGTCTCCCCCGAGACGCGCACCTCCGCCGCCACCCTCCACGCGCCTAGGAAGTTTTGAAGGTAGAGAATCTGGGCCCCTCAACTTCCTCTGGACATGAATCAAACCGCAGGAGTCTCCAATAGCGTCAGGTGTCCCCCGGGGAAAGGCCACAAGGTAAGGGACCCGCGACGGAGGGGGCTCGCGCGGGGCAAGGGCGCAGGTGGAGGCTGCAGTTTGCCGGCAAGGGGAGAAGGGAGCGTGAGCCTCCGCCGGCGCCTCTGCATCGCTTGCAGGGGTCCTGGAGTGAAGATGGTTGGCGGATCCCGGGGGTTACGAGAACGTGTGATGTTTCGCAGACCCGCGGCCAGCAGCAGGGCTCTGCCCGTGCCTCCGCCCCCGCCAGCCACCCCGGGGCTGGAGAGCCCACACCGCTTCGCGGCTGCTGTGGCAGGTGCAGCCGTTTCCCACGATTGCGGGGCTTTCGAGAGAGGAGGTCGGAGGTGGGAGGCAGAGCCCCTCCGCCTTTCATAATCAGGACCCCTGGGCCGGAGCCTGCAGACTAGCTCTTCCCGGGAAGCGCGTGGGGCTCTCCCGCAGGCGCCCGCGCTGGCTGGTGTCACGGACACGTGCTTCATTAACTTTAATAGAGCAACGTGTGCCTGGAATTATTTCCAGGAAATTAGCGACGTTTAGAGAAAGGGGAGTGGGCAGCGGCCTAAGGAATTCTGGCAGAACCTCTCTAGTAGCCCAGAGTGTGAGGGACTTGGGAAACGTTTACTCCCACGCACAAAAAAAAACCCAGATGGCCAGTGAGGTTCAGGATTCCGCGCGGGGCCCGCTGCCCTTGGCCATGCCCAATATGCCTCTGCTATCTGCCGCTGGTTAATTGCGAGGAAATTCCTTACCTGGGTTACATAGGGAAGCCGCACAGCAATGCATGTGACAGTGAACTTTAACATATTTTCAAATATTTATATATTTTTAAACCGAATAAAGAGGTGAGCATTGTGGAGCTTGGTCCTTGATATGCAGCCTGAATTTATGCTCTACTCTCTTGTTTTCCACACCTATTTTCGTGTGTACATTTTATATAAGGGCATATATGTTTATTGGCTGTTATTAGAAATATATTCCCATTCCAATCTACTTGTTGGGGTTTCGGGCATGTATTAACCCGCAATGTCAACTCCAGACACTATCTACTTGTTTGGAGTTGAAGTGAGTAATGATATTGGATTCATTGGATGGATAAAGGAACTCTTGGTGTGTTTGAGTTATGTAAAATGAGGATTTAGGGTTGAATACTTTTACTCACCTGAGTAATATCAAGCATTTTTTTCTATCAGATGATGATGAAATATTTGAATCAGCAAGTCATTTCTCTAATCCCTGTTCTCGCTATGATTTGAGTAGTTACATGCTTCACATCTATGTAATATCCATAGGAAAAGTATTTAATACAGAGCAGTTGACATAAAAATTCTGAATTAAAAGTAAAGTTTCATACATCAGTGAAATGTAGTAGAGACATCTGTGGAGTTGAGAAGATCATTCAGGAATTTCCTTTAAAAAATGCCTTTGGCTCCAGTACTAAAGTAGCTTCTTGGAAGAATTTGACTGCGGGCTATTGACACCAATAAAACTTTCTGGCAAGTGTTAGAACACACACCAACAATTTAAAAGGTACTATGAAACCTGTTAATCATGAGTTAGGATCATCTTATGCACCTATCAGGTGTCCAACAAATGCTTGCTCCACTGAATCATATCAATAAATAGTTACCATCAATCATCCATTTATAAACATGGTTAACCCCTATTAAGTTCCAATAATATGAGAACTGAGATCCCAAATATGAACTTAGACTTTGCCTTTGGTCTCCAACATGCAGTTCTAGTCATACCCTGTCCTTCTTTCTTTAAACTCTTTGATGGCTTAAAGCAAGACAATGGTGAAATCCATTAGCTAGAAGGAAAAAAAATATTCCTTTTCTCAGAGAAGAACCCACTTAAGTTGTTGTTTGCCTGCAAAGTTTGCCGTTTTGGAGTTTCTGGGAGGTTTCTGTGGTGCAATACCAACCCTAGAGACTGAAATGATGGGAGTTGACGTATTTATGAAAGTTCTGTAGTGGATGAGAAATGAGCAGGTAGCAGAAGTCAACAGTCAACACTGGGAAGTGCTGGACGGACCGTGTGATGTTTAGGTCACAGTATTTTTCTAATACGATATAAAACTCAATAACGTCAGTTTAGTAGATGTTCTGGAATAGTTGTTTTTCCATTGTGCTTGCTATTCTTAGAGTTCATCTTGGGAGACTTTGATGGAAGGAAAGGCATCAGTCTCTTCGGAAAATATTCCAGCTGGACTCACTTTTGTTTGGTCTCATGCATTTACTGATGACTGGCATAGCAATTTACATCTGGCAAATTCTTATCATTTGTTCTTGTGCAGATATTTCTTGAACAACATTTGTTGTCTCTTTTAGGATGGTGTTGAGTTAGCCTTCTTCTAGATGTGTTATTTATTGCTAGGTTCATTATTGTGTATTGAACCCCTAGAATTGGAAAACAAGAGATCTTGTTGCAGCCTCTTTTCTCCTGAGCATGCGGGCAACCAACCACCGGCCAACCACTGCTAAGCATCACAGGGTAATCCAGCACACTATTGGCCCTAGTAGAGGCAGGAGCCACTGGTCTTGAGAAGAAACCTCCAGAAGTGATAGTCCTGTGGAATTGGCTCCTGGAAACTTGAAAGTGGTATTTATTCTTGAGCAAAGACTACAAACTTAAGTTTTACAGAAAATGTAAACTACAAACGTAAGATTGTACAACTTTAGCCCTGGAAGACGGCACTCACCTTCTGAGAAGAAAATAAGGACACCCAGATGAATAGTTAACTCCAGCCAAAGTAGGACCTCTCCTTTCAGCCTCAGGTTTGAAGAGAAAGCAAAGGTTTGGATTGAGTTTCTTTGCTTTGATCTTTTCTGAAAGGGAAACTTCCTTGCGTCAGTATGTATTACATTAGGCCTCCAGAAAAGGGTTACCAGTGCTTCCGTCTCTGGAAGCAGCGGAGGTAGCTGTCTGAAGCTTGGCCTTTTGGGATCCTAAGGTACCAGTGTCATTTTGGATAAATTGCTTAACCTCTGTGCCTAAGTGTTATAGCACCTTCATGGTGGGAGTTTCATGAGAGTTCAGCACACTAATCATGTTTGGGGCTGGCAGCAGGACCTGCCACACAAGAAGAGGCATTACATTACCTTTAAGTACCCAAATCAGGGAGGACAGAGCAACTTCACTTTGAAACCCTTTTCATTAACTGGGGCATGTGCTTTATATATATATGTTGTTATCACAGCCTCTTTTTTTTCTTGAGACAAAGTCTCACTCCGTTACCCAGGCTGGAGTGCAGTGGCACGATCTTGGCTCACTGCATCCTCCACCTTCTAGGTTCAAGCGATTCTCCTGCCTCAGCCTCCCAAAAAGTAGCTGGGATTATAGGCACCCACCACCACACCCAGCTTATTTTTAGTAGAGATGGGATTTCACCATGTTGGTCAAGCTGGTCTAGGACTCCTGACTTCAAGCAATCCACCTGCCTGGGCCTCCCAAAGTGCTGGCATTACAGGCGTGAGCCACTGTGCCCAGCCAATGGCCTCTTTTTACATGGTTGCCTCTCATAGGCAAACAGCTCCTCAGCAGCATGTCCCAGAGGGTATGCGTAGGGTGGGACAATCATTAGAGTGTGGGCTTTGCAGTGAGACAAATGGTAACTTGGTAAACATCACACAAATAGAGCTGCGTGTGGCATGGTGGTGTGTGCCTGTGGTCCCATCTACTCAGGAAGCTGATATAGGAAGATCATTGGCGTTGAAATTCAGCCTGGGCAACACAGTAAGATGCCATCTCTAGCCACCTCCCCCAAGCCCAGAAAAAAAAAATCACACAAGTAGAAAGTAACAAAGGAAGGACTAATTTATTTTTACAAATCTAGGAAAAGGGAATAATGTATGCATTATCTCATATAGTCGTTAAGAAAATCCCCATGAAAGAAAATGCTTGCACATAGTAAGCATTTATTACATGACAGAGCTGCACATCAAGCATGGAGAGAATTCTTTATATCACTTACATTATAATTTGAGGCTCCATTTTATCTAAAATTCTTCAATCTATTTGATGTTGTAATTGTTTGTATTTTGTATCTGTTTTCTCTTTTCTCTGCTTTCAAGAGCATCTCCTTTTTGATTTTCCATATTTGATGACTTGTATGTGACTAGCCATGGGTTCCTTCATATTTACCCTGCTAGGACTTCACTAAGCATCTTGAATCTTTAAATTCTTTCACCATATTTGGGAATTTTGTACCATTATTTTAAAAAATATTTTTCCATTTTAGTCTTTCTTGGGATGACAATTGCATATATGTTACACAGTTTATATTGGCCTACAGATGCGTATAGCACTTAAACCATTTGATAATTAGGATCAGCCTAACAGATTCCATAAGCACTTTTTCCAGTTTGTAAGATTCCTTTCCTAGCCATTTTTGCCAATGAGGAATCTAGCTCCGCCAGGTCCAAAATAACTGTCAATTCAGAAACACACTTAAGGAGTAATCAATGGTCTTGTCTGAGAGTAGGGATAAAAAATCTCTGCTTTCTATTTGTAAAGGTGGATATTTAACATTCTATTTTTTGTTTTCATTCCACCCTTGTCTCCAAAGCCAAAAGGAATGAGTTATTAGCCCACGAATCTCAACCGATTCTTTGCACTAAAGAATAGATGTGAAACTTTGGCTCTGTGGGTTTCAATCTGAACTCAACTATCAAAATCCCCTCAGGGTCAAGGACTCATTGGTGCCTCTCTGATGAAGGCAATGATTAATAATCATAATATCTCTTGTTTACCCATTTGCACACCTAGAATTCGGCAAGAAGTCAATCCTTATTCATCACTTGGCACTATTTTCTGATGAGGAACATCGTGTTCTACCAATGAATTAGTAAAATGTTGGTGTTTCCTCTCAAGATTTTCATCCTGTGAAAAAGCTGATAAAGCTTTTGCCTTTTGAAGTTGCTTATGACCCATGAAGAGGGTCATCCTCACAGGGGTTTGCTGACTTCTGCCAGCTCTAGGTATTTGTGGAAATTTAATACGCTTCTTACCTTCTACTTCTAGTGCTTATTTCACCACAAGGAGAGGATAACAAAGATACAGACTGTGGTCTCAATCTGGCTTGTGTGTCTGTCATTTTCTTTTTAGGACATTAAAAAAATGTATTAATCAACTCAAGCCATTTTGACTCAATAAAAATGCATTTTCTTGTGGAATACTACTCATGGATCCCACCAGCATTTTTACTTTGACTTCATTCGTAAAGGATATATTTTTTTCTGGATGTAAAATTCTGAGTTGACAGGATTTTTTTTTTTTTCAACACTTTAAAGATGGCATTCCACTGAGATCTAGAATTAGTTTTTTCTACTGAGAAGTGAAGTCATTTGATTCATAGTTACCTGCATGTAATGTATTAGTTTCCTTTGTCTTTATTTAAGACTTTTCTTTGGTTTTCAATATTTGAATATTATGTATACACATGATTTTCTTTATGTTTATTCCCCTAGGCATGCAAAGATCAACTTGAATCTTTAAATGTATCATCTTTGGGAATTCGGTGGCCATTATCTTGTCTAACTTTTTTTCTGTCCTATTCTTAATTTGTTGAGATGACAATTATGTGTGTTTTAAACAGCTTATATTGCTTTTGAGGTCTCGAGGCTCATCATTTCTCCAAGCTACTTTACTCTCTCTTTTTCAGATTTAACTTCTGTGGCAGCATCTGCACATTTAACGACTCTCTCCTCTGTGTTCTGCATTCTGTGGTTTGCGCATTCAGTGTTTAGCTCCAGATATTGCATTTTCAAATTCTAAAATTTCCCCTTTGTTCTTTTTTTATAATTTCTATTTTCTGCTTGAGTTTGTTATTTTTTTTATTCATCCTGGGTATCTTTGTTGTTTAATGAATTGGTCTCGTTATAATACTCACTTTAAAATCCTTGCATGATAATTCTAACATCTGAGATTTCTTAGGATTGGTCTGTGTTGACTGTATTTTCTTCTTGAGAATATGGACCACAGTTTAAAATGTCCTTGTATGTTGAATAATTTTGAATTTTATCTTGGTCATCATGAATGTTGTGGAAACTCTGGATTCTGTTATGTTTCTCTGATAATTGGTTTTTCATTTTTATGAACACTTAAGTTGGATGTCAACTCAAATACAAGTTTTGTTGTTTTATCCTCTTGTAGCTCATTCAGCACCTACATGACTCAGGGGCAACTAGAGCTTTGGAGGCTGCCCTCACTAGCTTTCTGAATTTTGGAATCCCCTTTTACTTTCTAAGTGAGTTCTTGTCAAGACTTTAAATCTCTGTGAAGCTTTCTTGTTGACCTTTACTCAGTCTCTTTAAAATTTTCTTTCTATCAGTTCTTTCTCTCTTCCTTTTTCATTTTCCCAATTTTACGTTTTCCAAAACTCACATTTTGATAAACTATCCCTTGTTAAATCTGAAAGTTTTCATGTTCTCCCTTTTTTTCTTCTTATAAAAAGCAAAACCTACTTTAATGCTCTCCATTGGCCAAAATACCTCCTGTCTCCTTTTCTTTCTTTCCTGACCCTTCTGGTTTGATCAATAGAACTTCCCCCTCCTGGGAAGTTTCATCCACTTTCCAGACTTTTCCTCAGTCTATCCTTCTTAGGAATTGAGCATCCACCTCCTCCTTTTCATAGCTTAAAGAATTTCCCTCCTGGATGTTAGCACTGATTCCCTTTCTGTGGAAGGCCCTCCCTCTAAATGATTAGATCAGCCCCCGACTCACAGGCTGTGGGACATGACAAACTCATGCAAGGCTTATGGAGTTTCACTGATTGCTACCATAACATAATATGGTTCTTTTCCTGCCCCTTTTCGTTTCTCACACACTCGGCTTCAGAATCACCATCTACGGACATGAGTGTATCACAGAACCGGAGTCCCGCTAAGAAGGGACTTTTTATTATAACCCATGCTTGCAGGTTCCATTCTCCAGCTTGATTTTTCACTTAAATCTCAGACCCTCCCCCCTACTCTGATCCCTACACCTCCCTGTTCCTGAGCCTGTAGTTCTTTCTGAATTCCCAGTTTCACTCATCCTGACCATTGGTATCTGCCGTTTTCTGTGTTGTGTCTAGTTCCTCCTATGCTGAAGAATCTTTCATCCCTAATATAGAATATTTGAAATTAGGATCTAACTTCAGAGGTTAATTTCATTCAGTCCTCTCATTTCAAAAAACTGAGATCCAACAAAACACAGTGAATGAGAGAGCCAGGGCTCAAACCTCCTCTGCCTGATTCTAGGTTTGGGCACATTCCATTATACCAGGCTGTTTTCTGGTTCATCTTCTCCATCTGAGCACACAATGAAGGGCCATGTCTGATACACACTTAGGCACCGTGAAGGTTAGTGACTCAGCCTGAAGGACACTTCACTAATGCTTACTGTTAGCAACGGCATGCCTAGTTAACATAGTTGTTCGTATCCACCATTGCTCTTCATACTAAAAAGAAATCTTAGTTGTTTAATTGGTAATTTCTGGAAGAAATAAGAAAGAGTACCCATATAAATAAAAATGAATACATTCTTTTTACCACCCAAAACTTAAATAATCCTCAAGTATTTCAGAAAGTTTAATATAATGGCTAGGACATAAATTATTTTTATGACTTCTAGGATATTAGTGAAAATCTATTTATGTTATTTTGGCTTTATGTTTTATTGATTTTTAAAATTTTAATTGTTCTCATTTTATCAGTAAAATACATAAAATGAATCTAAGCTCATGCATAAGTTAAGGTTCCAGGAATAGAGGGAAGTAAATGAGTAGTAATTGCTTTTTCTGGTTTTATTTGTTGGATTTTTTTTTTTAAGTCAAAAGCTATATCTCAAATGCAGTATTTTAATTATCTTACATGTTGTACCTCATGAAGGAAATAGTGATTGGAATTTTATAGGACTCTCAACTCTAATATTTTTCACTACAGTCCCAGCAATATGGATTTAGTCAACAGAGATGAAGAAAGTTACATAACTCCTTGTGGGTGCCTTCCCTCATCTTTAGGACTTTAGAAAGTTTGCATTACTTTCCTACTATCAAGACATAATGTGTTTATTCTTTCAGTGTGTGTATCTTCTTTTATGAAAATTTCAAATGCAATATTAAGAGATCATAAGGCATTTAGGCATTATGAAACAATTTAAAATTACATCTGACAAAATGTGTGCACTGCAGAACAAGTTCATATTTTTCATAAACTAAAAAAGCTGATGATTCACTGGGCCTTTGTGGAAGCTTCTTAACTGTGTGACTTCATATGGAAAAGCTTATCCAGTAAAGGATGATCTACTGAGGTAGAGTGGAAGGAGGGAAGCAGGAAATCAATAGACTCGGCCTTAGCATTGGTCGAGTGGGGCACCTCGGGGCACCTGTTACATGCCACGTAGGTGGTCACCACTCTCTGGGCCTTTGTTCACCTGTGTTAAAGCTGAGGACATTCAACCAGGCTTCAGGGTCACATCAAACTCCAACTTTACAATATTCCAACCCTACAAAGAACCATAGGCCAGGTGCAATGGCTCATGCCTGTAATCCCAGCACTTTGGGAGGCTGAGGTGGATGGATCATTTGAGGTTAGGAGTTTGAGACCAAACTGGCCAACATGGTGAAACCCCACCTCTACTAAATATATGAAAATTAGCTGGATGTAGTGGCATATGCCTGTAGTCCCAGCTACTTGGGAGGCTGAGGCAGGAGAATCATGTGAACCTGGGAGGTGGAGGTTGCAATCAGCTGAGATCACACCACTGCACTCCAGCCTGGGCAACAATGTGACACTCTGTCAAAAAGAAAAGGAAAAAAGAAAAAGAAAAGACAAGAAAAGAATGAACCATAGACAAAGTGGTGGCTGTTACTAAGGCATCCTTTGGCATGCGTATGAAAAATAATCCAACAGTAAAACATACTTAAGGGAGAACCTAGGCCAGTAGATGTCCTTTAGACTCAGTGTAAGAATAATGACCTCCAACAAGTCCTTTAGGGAAAGGGTGCCTTATAGTTGCTAGGCTCATCTTTTCAGGGACTCTTAATTGCCGTTTTTCATAGTGAGTATTAAACTCACTGCATAATTTTATAAGGTATTTAAGTCAGCTAAGTTAAGAGAGGGTGTCTTAAAAACAGGACAAAAAAATTATTACCTTTTTTGTTATTGAAAAAGATATTATAAATACTGGACACCATGTTTAATAAGTATATTGAGGAATAACTGCACATATTTAGAATGTATGGCTTAATAAGTATTGACATGTGCACATGTGCGTACCCATGAGAACAAGGCGGAGAACATATGTGCCAGTCCCAGAGGGTACCTCGTGCTTCCCGTGATCTCTCTCTCCCTAACAATTCCACTGCCTTTTTCTATCCCGAAGGAAAACCAATCTTTTCTTTCTGTTAATATATATTACTTTCCATTTTCTAACGTTTTAGATGATGGAATTACTAAAGTATGTGGTCTTTTCTGTCTGATAACTTTCAGTAAGTATAATTATGTTGAGATTTATTCATGTTGCAGCATGTATCATAGTTGTTTATTTTGTTGCCGAGTAATACTTGATTGTATGCCTATGTCATGGTTTGTGTATCTAGTCACATGTTGAAGGACATTTGTGTTACTTCAAGTTTTTTACTATTACCAAAAAGGCTTTTATAAACATTTATGTACAAGCTTTTGTGTAGACATATGCTTACATTTCACTTAAGTAGGGTAAACACCTAAGGGTTGAACAGCTAGATCCTATGGTAGGCTTATGTTTAACTTTTTAAGAAACTGTTAAATTATTCTTCAGAGTCATTTTAGAATTTTATATTTCTACCTGCAGCTCCTAATGCTTCCAGGTCCCCCAAATCCTTGCCAACACTGAAAACAACCAGTCTTCAATATGAGCCATTTAAATAAGTGTTTAGTGGCATCTTGGTGCAGTTTAAATTTGTATTTTGCAATGACTAATGATGCTAAGCATCTTTACACATACTTATTTCCATCCACATACTCTCTTTGCTAAAGGGTTTCGGAAAATCTCCAGAATATTTTTAATTGGGTTACTTGGTTTCTACTGAGTTGAGTCTTTCATAAATTTCTTAATCAGCTATATATTCGCAAAGTTTCTTCCAGTCTATGGGAGTATATAGTCTATAAATAAATTTATTTATTTTTTAATTCTCTTAACAATTACTTATTTTGTGTGTGTGTGTGACCCATTCTCACTCTGTTGCCCAGGCTGGAGTGCAGTGGTGTGATCTTGGCTGACTGCAACCTCAACCTCGCAGGCTCAAGTAATTCTCCTGCCTCAGCCTCTCAAGTAGCTGGGACTACAGGTGTCCACTACTATCCCCAGTTGTTACTATTATTATTTTTTAGTAGACGTGGGGTTTCAACATGTTGACAAGGCTGGTCTCGAACTCCTGACTTCAGGTGATTTGCCTACCTTGGCCTCCCAAAGTGCTGGGGTTACAGGTGTGAGCCACCACACCCAGCCAACAATGACTTTTAAAGATGTTTGCAATGTGGATAATCATATGTGAAAAAAAAGAACTTTGACCTATCCTGACAGCATATGAAAACATTAACTCAAAATGGATCATAAATATAAATATTCAGTCTAAAACTATAAAAATTCTAGAAGGAAACATAGAATGCCTTTGGGTTAGGCAAATGCTTTTTAAATATCTGTGAGCTTATACCTTCCATCAAATTTGGAAATCTGGAGGCATTTGTTTCTTAAAATATTTCCCTGCTCCCATCTCTCTCTCTCTCTCTCTTCTCTCTCTCTCTCTCTCTCTCTCTCTCTCTCTCTCTCTCTCTCTCTTTCTCCGTATATGTGTGTGTTCTCCTTCAGGGGTTCCAAGTGCTTGTATATTAGGCTGCTTGAAGTTTTAAAATACCTCAATGATGCTTTGTTCATTTTTAAATTTATCTTTTCCCTGGGTTTTATTTTGGGTTATTTTTATTCTTACGTCTTCAAGTTCGTTAATATTTTCTTCTGCTATTGTTGTGAATCCTTTCCAGTGTATCTTTTATTGTGTACAGTATCCATTTTCTCTCTAGGATTTCAATTTTGGTCTTTTTAATATTATCCATGTCTTCATTGAACATTTTTGGGTCTTGTTAATATTGTCCATGTCTTCATTGAACATTTTGCACATGTGGAATGAAGCTGTAATAATTGTTTTAATGTCCATGTTCACTAATGTTAAAAGTTGTATCAGTCCTGGATCAATTTCTATTGATTGAATTTTCCTCCTGAATAAGATTTGTATTGTCTTGCTTATCTGCAAGCCTGGTAATTTTTGAATGGATGCCAGATATTGTAAATTTTATCTAGTAAATACTGGATACTTGCATATTCCTATACATGTTTCAGAGCTATTTTTCTGGTACTCAGTTAAGGCCCTTGGAAATAATCTGATTCCTTCAGGTCTAGCTTTAAAGATTTACTAGGTAGAAATGTAATATTAATTATAATTAACTATGGTTATAATTAGCCCTATGCTCAGTCTGAGGGCTAATTATTCGCACTACAAAAATAGGAGCCTTTTGTGTATTCTATCAAATGTTCATGAATCATGAGATTGTTTTAGAGCAGCTTGTCTGAGCAGTTACTATTTCCTATCCTGAGAGTGTCAGGGCACCACTGCCTCCAATCCTTCCAGGTTATTCTTTTCCCAACCTTGGAGAGTTTCTCTCATGCATGCCCTGTTCTGTATTCAGCTAAAGTTTTCACGGAGCTATCAGCAGATCTCCAAAACTCCCTTTCTGTGCTGCTTGCTTCTCTCTCGGACCTTCTAGCTGCAAACTATAGCTGCCTTGTTCTCCCCAGACTCTCAGCTCCGTCTGTTTAGCTCAGAAAGTCTCCCAGGCCCCACCTAGGTTTTCCATCATCCACTTTAGTCTGAAAACTCTCTAAGGCAGTAAGCTCTAGATAACATGGGACTCGCCACATTGACTCCCCGTCTATCAGAAATCAGTGTCCTCCTTTGCTTTCCTTGATATCCAGTGTCTCAAAATACGTTGTTTCCTATATTTGTGCAAGATTTACTTGTTTCAGGCAGGAGGGTTCATCCATTTCCTGTTTCCTTATTTTGACTAGAAGTTGAAGTTTCTGGGAAAATTTGCTAGCATATGCCTTTTGATTTTAGAAACATGACTTTAAAATAAAGTGGGCCTAAAATGTATGAGAAAATTTTAATTATACTAAATTTTATGCTAAATACATCAAATATGTTAAATACAACTAAGAGAAACCCATACTGTGCATATCTGACATGAATTATTTGAGGTCTGAATACTAGAAGACACTATGAGATGAAAAGAGTGTCAACAATTTGACAATTCTTTCTCCATCCTTCCACTTTTCCAAACGTTTTCATCCATGTCATCGTATTCATTTTGCAACAGCCACTGAGGTAAATAGGTAAGTATTTATTTTCCCTCCCCCCCTTTTTTTTTGACTGAGGAAATTGAGCTACACAATTACATGTGGATCACCTATGGTCAAAAGCTAATCAAGAAATGTTTTCAAACTAAAAAGGTTTAATTTTGAATACTATTTAATCTTTTATTCAGCAAGCACCAATCCATGCTTCATTCAACCCATATGTCTATCTATTAATTTACCCAATGCTTAATATCATTCCTGTATTTCATAAGCATTGGACTCCCTGCTATTATTCCTTTATTAAAAAGAAAAAAAAAACTAAGAAGGTATTATTTTTATTAGTGAGTCAGTGTGTGCAGAAACCAGCAGGAAACAATGGGATAAAATACCCAGGGACATTGAAAAGGAATAAATCCAAATTGTAGGGTTTCGGTTTGTCAGGGGAAAGAGTGGTCCATATGGTTTAGGTAGGAAAGACTTACCAGAGATAATGCGACTTGTTGCTTATTCTTGTAGTTATGTGTCCTGTGGTCATGTGGTCATAGAAATATGTAGACTAAAGTCAGTGTAACAAACATTTCCTGCTTCCCCGCATGATAACTGTAATCCTTTGCAACCAAAGGACCTACAGAGTTTTACTAGAGAGTTATTATATAACATTTTCTATGTTTGCTCTTGTTAATTTGTAGTTGTAACCATGGAGAATAGATTCTAATTCCCTCCAGTGCAGGAACTCTGAAGCGTTACTTCCCCTTTGTAACGGCCAAAAGTCTGAGAAATCATAAAAAGCAACATGATATGAAAAAATAAAAACAGTAAAGCAACTTTTAACATCATCTTCCATCCTATGTAGGCTTTTGCAATGGTTCCACATTCCTTGCTTAATCTATTCATCCACTGCCAATTGGAAATCTGTGTAATAGAGAAGTTATTCATCGATTCCCAGGCCACTTATCTTCTAAGGAATTAAGACTCTACCCACAGCTGCTTCTCTCCTAGTTGAAACACAGGACTCTGTCTCCTCCTAGATACAGACTAGGGTTGACCAGGCACTCCCAGGGGAACAAAACCACTAGTTGAGCCGTGCCAATCAAATCCTCTCTTTTGGAAATTTGAACAAAGACATAGAGATCACAATGAGACTTTGAAGGACACTGTGTAAGATAACAGACTGACAGCCTTGTGTGTCACGTGCAGCCTGAGGATGACCATTGAGAAGGGAAGGCGGAGGGCAGCAGAGACCACAGAAATGATGGCGCTCTGAATCCTGAAGATCTTGCCCTCTCTTTCTGGTTGCCATTGTGTGAAATTTGTCTTTACTTCCCTTTATTTCCTTTTCAACTCTTTTCAGTGTTCTGAGATGTACCATTACGTAAAAGTGATAGAAAATGAAGAAAAACCATTAATTCCTTGTGGGATTTCCTATTTTTACTCCCACTCCTTATTACCACCAAATGAAACTGTTTTTGTTGAGCAGACTTTTCTATAAGCCTCTTTGTATTCTTGCTTTGCATCCCAGGAGGTACAAGTAAGGAAAAAAAAGGGTCTTCTGAGTTGTTTTCTAAGTAGAATTGGGAGTGATAGCTATTTTCCAGATTAGTATTTGATACAGCTCACCAGAACTGAATTTATCAGAAAAATAGAGGGTATCTGTGAGGCTCTGTGGCAAGAGATAAAAGGGAATAATGAAAAAAAAAGATGTTGCTGGCAGCCAGGAGATGCACTTTGGGGAACAGAATGGAAACATTATGGTGTTGTACCTCGTATTTTAGAGAAGTGTCAATAGAAAGCTTCTGGGTTTACCAATGTGTCATAAAGCTGGATTTGGGTGTTTTGTAGCACTTGGAGTTGGGTAGTTTATGTAACATTGAGCAGAGGTTCAAGATGGGATAGGCAAGAGCTCAGACTGCCCAAGCAGGGCTCAGAAAATCTAGGTTACATTCATAATACATTTGCTTGTTGTTTTTATTTGAGCTACTTTGTATAGGCATCTATTTTCTTGCAATCAAATAAGCTCTCATGAAAATGATGTGCAATGTGCAAAGTATCTTAGCAGCTTCAGTAAGCATTGGATATGTTCTCCACTCTTTCATGAATTCACCCGTGTTATATGGGTAAGTTAGACTCCAGGGACAATCATAAAACAGGCTTATTCTTTTCTCCAGCTGTCCCTTTAGAACAAACCTCTGTCTAGTTCTAAACAGAACCACACTGATTTTTGAAGATAATATAGCTTTTTTCTGGCTCCTTTGCATTACAAATAGTATCATTTGCAAAAATCCAAATGCCCGGCCTAGTCTCATATAACATTATTGGTTCAGGATTCATTCAGAGAGAAGCTTTTGCTTTCTCTGAGCTTGTGCGGCTTTGGGTCGGGAAGCCTGCACTGGGGAAGGGCAGGAGGCCCTTGTCCTGGTCCGCTTCCTGGCATGTTTCTTACTCCTCCTCTGCACTCACCAGTCTCAATTTCCCACTTCTCCAAGGTTGGGTTCAGGGGGAAGAGGAATGAGAGAAAGGATACCGTATCACATGGTAGATACAGTTCTCATCTAGTGATGGTTCTCTCTGGATGTGACAAATACATGAAGCCGTATTTTTTTCTCATGGGGAGCTTTTGGGGGGCGTCTTTGGAGACCCTCACATAGAATGCTGGAAGATGGCTTTAGCCTCTTCTCTGGCTGTGAGGCCTTCACACATCCTCACACTTCCTGTCATCACCCTCTGCTGGTCCTTTGGCTCTATTGAGTGGAGTTTCTTACAAAATGGCTCTTGGCATTCCCCCATGTGGTCCACGTCTGGCTCATGAGAAACACCCACCTTTTCCCACCATCACCGGAAGCAATACAGCTTGCTCCCAATACAGTCCCCTCTCTTCACATTGGGCTGCCTGAAATTTTCCAGGTGGGGTCTAGGTACTATTGCTTAAAAGACACCCGGTTCACCAAAGCACCCATTTCAGGCTCTCCGAATGGCTCTGTGACACCTTCTCCTTTGGCTTGTGCTAAGAGGAGACCTATACTTTCCTTTTCCTGACCCAGTTGTCCATCCCTCAGTCCCTTCTTCCTACCCGCAGGAGATGAGGATGCCAGAGAATTCCACCAACTATTTGGAAGTTTCCTGTGGATGATTATAAATGTGCACTCACCAATTTCATACCCTTTGTCATTTTTAAATAGTATAACAGGTCAGCTTGGGCTGCAGGGACGCTTGGCAAGCATTTTCACAGCTTTTAACTTTTGGTGCTCAGTTGAAACTGAGGTAGGAAGATACAATTAAACCTGGTTATCTTTCTATTTGCAGTTATCTTGTATTTATTAAATTCCAGGTCGTTGATGATATATGTAAATTGTCAGTGCTACCTACATTCAGGGGGTGTATCAGGAGGATGTATTTTGGTTTGTGTGATTTTAAAAGGATTCAGAGCAGAGTTGAGGTTTCAGAAGAGCAGTGGAGGACGCAGCATGTTACTTGGGGCTACGTTTTACCTAAAGATCACATGTAGCCTCACCGAAGTGGAAAAATCCCATTTTCTTTATACACTGTACTGCAATTGTTGGTGTGTTCATGCTTATGGAAAGAGGGAACCCTTGAATGACTTATTTCCTTTCATACTAAAATCCCCCTGTTGCAATGCTTCTAAAACATCATTGTCCACACATGCCATCTGGGTGCTCTTGTTAAAATGTGCATTCTGATTGCCTAGGTCAGGGCTTCTAGTAGGTGTAGGGTGGAGCCCAAGATTCAGCATTTCTTACAAAGCTCCCAAATGATGCTGATGCCGCTAGTCCTATGACCACACTTTAAGGCTCCACTGCTTTTGCTGAGTCACATGTAATGTACTAAAAAATATATTTTGTCATTTATGATTGACAAATCAGTAGAAGCCTTTTATTTTGTGAAAACAATCTTAGCGGTAGCTTGCACTTAACAGCCTCTCATTTCTTGGAACTGGGGTTAGACATTTTGGTGTCATCCATTTGGAAAGGAAACTTGAAATAGGAACAGAGAGAATGAGGTTCCCATTGTCAGCTGTGCTATCAACTTTTGCTATGTGGCCATTAACAAGCTTTATCATCTCCAAATTTTAGCCACTTTCATTTAAGATTTTGTGTTAAGCGGTCTCCGGAGATCTAACCAATACCAACATTCTATTGCTAAATATATTATATGTTTATCTTATCTACTCACCTATATGATAAAAAGTTGGGAACTAAGTTTTTATTTGTACCTATATTTTCCTTTATGGAATAAAAAATAGAATCTTGCTATTAAAGATGCTCAATAAATGTTTATTGATGATGATGCAGAGCTTTGGAAGTGAAGATACCAGAGTGACTCTAATGAGGAATCCATGAGATTTTTTAATCTAGCAAATTTTTATTGCTGAATGACGTTTACTTGTTAAAATTCAAAATAAAAAATTCCATAATATTCATAAATGCTGAGTTTCCATCCATGACTTTAGGTCATAGAGGCAACCCTTCCAGAGTCAAATAGTAACAGTAAAAAAGAGCTACAAACTTTATCATTATAAAAACAATAACAGATAAAAAAGCCCCCCAAAACACCCCAAATATATTTCCTGGCTCACACATTTTAGTGACTCTATATCAATAAAACTTCTTGTCCTCTTTAAGGTATACTATCTATATCACAATCCAAGTAATAATTTAAAAAAAAATCAGTGACTGAGCTATGAGTTACCATTCTGTTGGGTTGTGGGTTGTGGACCAATAAATTGAGGAAAGTCAAGAAAAAGATTGATGGAAAAGTCAGAATGACCTGGTTAGTCTTTAAATGATGTGTTATTACAAACAAGGAAATGTCACTATGACATTTACTAGCTAGAAAAGGAGGCGGTGGGGGGTGAGGAGGAGTAAATGGTGTATGAAGCCCAGAAATTCCTCCTTGATTATCCAAGTGACTCTGTGAGGCAAACGCTTCCACTTACCAAGGAGAGCAGAAAAATGCCCACTTTCCTTCTACCTTACATTATAGCTCTTCTTTTAAGGGATAAATTGTCCAAATTGCTGCAATAAATGCAATTTTGATGATAGGACAGAACATTCAAGTCTAAAACTTACGTCTTAGCCAACTTTCAAAAAAGTGAAACTTTTTTTTTTGATTTGGACTCTTGCTCTTCTTGCTCAGGCTGGAGTGCAATGGTGTGATCTTGGCTCACTGCAACCTCTTCCTCTCAGGTTCCAGTGCTTCCCCTGCTCAACCTTGAGCAGCTGAGATAACGGGCACCCACCATAATGCCCAGCTAATTTTTTTGTATTTTTACTAGAAATGGGGCTTCACCATGTTAGCTGGGCTGGTATTGAACTCCTGACCTCAGGTTATCTACCCACCTTGTCCTCCCAAAGTGCTGGGATTACAAGCGTGAGCCACCGTGCCCAGCCTATAAAAAGTGAGAAACTTTTTTTTTGTAAAATGAACACTGGGAACAGTTGTGTACCTGTGGCAGGTGAGGCAGAGGCAGAACCTGGGGGGTGAAGAATGTGGGTGAATCAAAATTGAGATTTTGACCAACACAAGCTCTTTTAAGAACTTGAAAAGTATGTCAATGTCTGAAATAGAAGGCTCAATGCTAGAAAATTGATAGTGGAACTAGGGTTACAGACAAAAAATTATTTGAATCTGGGTGTGAAATTCTTATTCCCAGAGGAAATAAGCTAGAAAGTTAATCTGTGATCAATAAGCTAACATCTAGACATTATGAAGATATAGTTAAAAATAAATAAGTACATTTTTTTGTGGAAAAGGAATTTTTAATTTTCTGTTTCTTTTCTCAGCAACCTGAGAAAAGAAAAAGAAGTTCTTGATGGTAATTGGGGAAGAAAGGGGAAAAGTTTTATCCATGGATTAAAGGAGAAGGTACTATATGCTGGAAACATAATATTTTATCTCACTTAACCTTCTCAGTAATCCAGGAAGTGCATTAGTAAGGAGAATTCAGAGATGTTAAGTAACTTGTTGAAGATCATGAGGTTCCTTTGTATGTCTATTTGTTCATATGTAGGCATAAGATCAGCTTTAGTATTATACTTCTGAAGAGTTTTTCAATGCACCTGTGCTGGTTTATATAAGGGCTTCAACACTTGATGTTATCACACTTCTGGATGTGGGGCTTCAAGTGAGGTTATGGAGGTATCCCTGTGTGGTTTTAATCTGCATTTTCTTTATGACTAGCGAATATTAAACACTTTTTCTTATGCTTATTGGCCATGTATATTGTCTTCAAATCTTTTACTTATTTTATTTTTAGTTCTGTTATCTGCCTTCTTTTTAAAAAAATGATTTTTAAATAATTTTGAAAAAAGTTCTTTGTCAGATATATGCATTGCAGTATATTTACCACTTTTGACTACTTTTCAGTCTCTTAATGATCACTTTTGATGGGTAAAAGTTCTTAATTTTAATAAAGACCATTTTAACAACAACAAATTCAGAGCTGGGCTTAACACCCAAATTCTATGAATCTAATAGGTTATTTCTAAGACCAAACTAGGTATTAAATAGTGAAAAGGAAATAAATTAATCAAAGTGTCCATTTAGCAATTTGATCACTAGTTAAATTGGCCTTTGAGTAAATAAGGTTCTTCTTCATTCTCCGAATGGTACCACACAGTAGAAGTGTCTTCCTGGAAATGATGGCTCTGATTTACTTGCTGAAAGATCATTGATTTTCATAGGGTGATCTTGTATCCATTGATCTAAAATCTTTTTAGTTAGCTCTAATTATGAATTTTTGCTGATTTTGTACATGTGATCATGGTATCCACAAATGATAACAGTGATATCTTATTTTCCATGAGTTATTGTTCCTGTTTATTTTTTCTTATGTTGTTTATACTGTGTATATTTAAGGTATACAAAGTGATATTTTGATATATATATACATTGTAAAATAATTACAGCAATCAAGCTAATTAACATATCTGTCACCTCACACAATCTTTGTCAGGACCTCCAGTGCTATGTTAAACAATAGTGTTTCTTGGGACACATAATGGTATGATTTACTAAGATAGGGAAGAATGAAGAAGGAATAGCTTGGAGGAAAATATAGTCATCCCTGTGATAAACCAAGTGGAGACACCCAGAAGGGTGCTGGCTATGAATGTCTCTAGCACTGGATGTAACTAAAGCACAAATAAAAATAGCAGAACATCCGTGAGTTATGGTACAGCATAAAATGGTTTAAAATAGGCATTATTGAAACCCCAAAAGTATGAGAGAGATATAATGAGGAGAATAAATGTTTGGAGAAACACTGGCTAAGAGTAGTCCAAAATTAATTAGAAACACCACACTACAGATCTGAGAAGTTCAAGAATACGCTATAAATAAAGGCCAATATAAGTGCATATGTGTACATAGACACAAACACACACGTGACATGTGATGTGAGTGTAAATTAGTACAACCATTGTGGAAAGAAGCGTGGTGATTCCTCAAGGATCTAGAAATAGATATACCATTTGACCCAGCAATCACGTTACTGGGTATATACCCAGAGGATTATAAATCATTCTGTTATAAAGACACATGCACACGTATGCTTATTGCAGTACTGTTCACAATAGCAAAGACTTGGAACCAACCCAAATGCCCATCAATGATAGAGTGGATAAAGAAAATGTGGCACATATACACCATGGGATACTATGCAGCCATAAAAAAGGATGAGTTCATGTCCTTTGCTGGGACATCTTTGAAGCTGGAAACCATCATTCTCAGCAAATTGACACAAGAACAGAAAACCAAACACCACATGATCTCACTCATAAGTGGGTGTTGAACAATGAGAAAACATGGTTACAGGGAGGGAAACGTCACACACCAGGGCCTGTCAGAAGGGTAAGGGGATTGGAGAGGGAGAGCATTAGGAGAAATACCTAATGTAAATGATGGGGTGATGGATGCAGCCAACCACCATGGCACTGGTATACCTATGTAACAAATCTGCATGTTCTGCACGTGTACCCCAGAATTTAAAGTACAATAAAAAAATTAATATCCAATAGATATCTGGAAAATTCCTGAATAGTTGAAAATTAAACATTTCTAAATAACCTGTGTGTCAAAAAGAAAGTTTCAATGAAAATTCAAAAATAATTTGAACTACATCAAAGTGTAAATACAGTATATCAAAATTTGTGTAATGAACTAAAGTCATGCTTAGAAGAAAATTTATACAACCAACTAAATTCTTATGTTGGAAAAGAAAAAAGATCTTAATTACCTGAGCTTCCCTCTTAAGAAACAAGAAGAAAAGCAAATTTTACCCAAGGCAGACAGAAGGAAAGAAATAATAAAGATGACAACAAAAACAAAAAATGAAAAGATAAAGAAAAGAAAAATATTAAGAAAATTATTAAACCAAAAGCTGGTAATTTTTAAAGATCAATAAAATTGATAAACCTGTAACTGAACTGACCAAGAGAAAATAAAAGACACAAATTTAAAACATAAAGGAGAAATTAAATGAACAATTCTATGCCCATAAACTGATAAAAAGCACAACTGCCAAATATACCTCAAGAAATAAATAAGCGGAATATGTTTATACCAATTATGATGACTGAACTTAAGGCTGTGTAGGCAGAAACTATTTAATAAAGGTTTACTGGAAGCCAGATAGGAGGATTGACTGGGGAAGACACACCAGCAAAGGGGTATGTTCCGAAGTCTGTTACGAGTTGGAAGGATTTTATAAGAAAGTTTAGGAGAAGGAAGGCGGACTCCTCCTATCAGAGTTGTCCTTTTCGCTGGAAGGTACAATACAGAGGTTACAGCCATTGGCTACAGATTGCAACATACAGCCTAAAATGTCTATGTGCAAGACAATCAGTAAAACTTCATGATTCAAAAACAAATCAGCAGTGTCTTTGTCAGTGTTGGTTGGTTGTTTACATGTTAATCAGTATGTCAATAGTTTGAAGAACTGACAATAACATTTGAGGGGCTCACAGTGGAATTCCTTATTCAAAGACAAAAGGTAAACCATGAATCATACAACAGTCTGCTGGTGGGTAATTTGGAAGGTTGCCAAATGTGACCTAAGGTTTTCAATTAATTGAAATAATAGTTAATATTCTTCCAAAAAGGAAACTTCAGGAATAGAGGTTTTACTTCTGAATTCTATCAGTATTTAAGGAATAAATAGGGGCAGGGTGTGTTGGCTGATGCCTGTAATCCCCACCCTTTGGGACGTTGAGGTGGGAGGATCACTTGAGGCCAAGAGTTCAAAATCAGCCTGGGCAACAAAGTGAGACCTCATTTCTATGAAAAATATTTAAATTAACCAGATGTGGTGATAACGTGCTTGTACTCCTAGCTACTTAGGATCCCTTCAGCCCAGGAGGATCCCTTAAGCCCAGGAGTTCAAGGCTTCAGTGAGCTACGGTTGCACCACTGCACTACAACCTGGGTAACAGAGCAAGACCCTGTCTCAGAAAAAAGAAAAGTAATAAAATTATATTCAACTCATTCTAGAAAGCAGAGAAGACAGAACACTTCTCAATTCAATTAGTGAAGCCAGCACTAATGTAGCCAGCACTAATGTAATCCCGGAAACAGGAAAAAGAGGAAAAGAGAATTAGAAACCAATATCCCTCATGAATAAAGATACACATATTCTCAATAAAATAGTAGCAAATGCTATCTATCAATATATAAAAAGAGTAACACATCACAACCAAGTCAAGTTTGTTCCAAGCATACAAGGCTTGTTCAATATTTGGAAACCAATCAGTGTGATTCACATTAGTACAGCAAATAATAAAACTATATGATTATTACAATAGACACAAAATCGAATTGGAAAATAAATTATAATATCCACTCATGATAAATAATTCTTAGTATGGTAGGAATAGAGTGGAACTTGTTTAACTTGATGGACAGTTTCTACAAACAAACTTACAGCTAACACAATTCTTCATGATGAAAACTGAGTGCTTGATCTCAAAGATCCACTCCTGTTCAGCATCATACTGGAAGTCCTAGTTTAAAAAAATAAACAAAAAGTCAGGAAAAGAAATAAAGTCCTCAAAATTTGTATGTAAGTAATAAAACTGCCTCTGTTTATTTGTGGACAATTGGCTGTCTATGTGGCAAAACCCTCAAAATCCACACAACATGTTCTAGAATTAGTGAGTTTAGCAAAGTCACAAGATTCAAGGTCAATACACAAAAATTAATTGTTTTTCTATTTTCTACAGTACATATTGTAATTCAAAGTTTAAAAATTACCATTCAAAATAGCAAATAACACAAAAACAAAACACTTTGGACTAAGTATAAAAAATATTTACAGGATCTGTATGCTGAAATTTATAGAACTGATTAAAGAAAGTTTTAAAAAGCTAAATCATTGAGGGAATATACTATTTTCATTGTTTGGGAGATCTAATATTGGTAAGATGTCAATTATCCCCAAAATTATATGTATGTTTAATGCAACCTGAATCAAAATCTCAAAGGGATATTTTACAGATATTGACAAGTTCATTATAAAATGTGGAAAGGCAAAGGAACTAAAATAACCCCCCACAAAATTTGAAAGGAAATAACATAATGGGAATACTCACACCTGATTTCAAAATGTATTTTTAAATCACAGCAATCAACATAGTGTGATATTGCCAAAGGATAGTGATAAAGTTTGGCTGTTACCACACCCAAATCTCATCTTGAATTGTAGTTCCCATGATCCCCAAGTGTCAAGGGAGGGACCTGGTGGGAGGAAGTTGAATCATGGGGGCGGTTACCTCCATGCTGTTCTCCTTATAGTGAGTGACTCCTCATGAGGTCTGATGGTTTTATAAGGGGCTTTTCCCATTTGTTGGGCACTTTTCCTTGCCTCTGCCATGTGAAAAAGGACACATTTGCTTCCCCTTCCACCATGATTGTAAGTTTCCCGAGGCTTCCCCAGCCAGGCTGAACTGGGAGTCCATTAAGCTTCTATTCTTTATAAATTACCCCGTCTTGAGTACATCTTTATTAGCAGCGTAAGAATGGACTAATACAGATAGATATACAGTTCAATTAAACAGATTAGAGTCCAGAAATTGACTCACACAAATATAGCCAACAAATCTGTTGCAAAGATGCAAAGTAATTTTACAGAGGAAATATAGTCTTTCCAACAAATAGTGCTGGGAAGACTGGACATGCATATGAAAAAATAAATGCCCACTCATAGAAATATTAATTTAAAATTATAGACTCAAGTGTAAATTTAATCTATAAAAATTTCTTTTTTTTTTAATTGCAATTTAGATTTTAGGGTACATGTGAAGAACATGCAAGATTGTTGCATAGGTACACACATGGCAGTGTGATTTGCTGCATTCCTCCCCTTCACCTATATCTGATATTTCTCCCCATGCTATCTCTCCCCAAATCCCCACCCCCCTCTGTCCCTCCCCTATTTCCCCCCAACAGACCCCAGTGTGTAGTGCTCCCCTCCCTGTGTCCATGTGTTCTCATTGTTCAACACCCTCCTATGAGTGAGAACATGCAGTGTTTGATTTTCTGCTTTTGTGTTAGTTGTGGAAGACAGTGTGGCAATTCCTCAAGGACCTAGAAATAGAAATTTCCTCAAGGAAATAGAAATTCCATTTGACCCAGCAATCCCATTACTGGGTATATATCCAAAGGATTACAAATCATTATAGTATAAGGACACATGCACACGAATGTTCATTGCAGCACTGTTTACAATAGCAAAGACCTGGAACCAACCCAAATGCCCATTGATGATGGACTAGACAGGGACAATGAGGCACATATACACCATGGAATATTATGCAGCCATCAAAAACGATGAGTTCGTGTCTTTTGTAGGGACATGGATGAACCTGGAAACCATCATTCTCAGCAAACTGACACAAGAGCAGAAAAATTTCTTTAAAAATATTGGGAGAATATTTGTGACACTGAGACTTATATACTACATCAAAAGCAAAATTCATAAAAGAAGAATGAGTAAACGGACTTTGTTATAATTTTAAAACTGCTATTCTTTGAAAGGTACAGATGAAAGAATGCAAAGACAAGCCACAAGCTAGTGGAGAGTATTTGCAAATTACATTTCTGACAAAGGACTTGTATGTAGACATGTAATGAGGTCTTAAATCTTAACAGTAGGAAAACGACCAACCCAGTCAACAACAAGGAAACAGATCCAAACAGAAACTTAACCACAGATTTGTGGATGAAAAACAAACACACACAAAAAATCTCGATATCATTAGTCATCATGGAAATGCAAAAATTCAAACCACAGTGAAATATCACTGTAGAAGTATTATTAGAATAGATAAAGAGCAGCAACAAAACAACAAGATGACAACAGAAACTTCAAGCAAGGTCACAGAGCATGGATTTCTTTACTTGTGGCGATGCAAAATGTTTCACCTCTCATGGAAAAGTGAGAAGTTTCTGATAATGTTAAACATATATCTCCCTCATCGTCCAGGCAGCTCGTCTCTGGGTATTTATTCAAGAGAAATGAAAAGGTGTGCTCACATAAAAGCTTGTACAGGAACATTTAGAGCAGGTTCATCTGTAAGCATCAAAAGCGGGAAAGTACTTAGGTAACTTTCAACTGGCAAAAATGGATAAATATGTGTAGTATATGCATACAACTGAGCACTATTCACTGATGAAAATAAGTATTGATTTGTGCAACAATGTGAATAAATCTTAAATGCATTTTGCTAAGTCAAAGAAGCCAAAACTCAAGGGACTAATATCAACTAATGTCACTTTTAAGACATTCTGTAACAGGCATACTAACAGAGGTACAAATCAAATCAGTAGCTAGCAGGGGTAGAATTAGATGGGAGGGGCTGTCTGCAAAAGGATACCTCAAAGGAATTTCTGGGGTGATAAAATCATTCTGTATTTAAATCTTGATAGTGAATATATGATTGTATCTGTTTGTCAAAATCTACAAAATTGTACAACACATTGGTGAGCTTTAATCTATGTAACTTAAAGGGCACACAAAAGATATTAGGGGAACTCAAATGGAATAACCATTGTAACAAATGAAACTAACCCTATGATAGATGAGTAACACAACCACGCAACATGTGGGGCAGGAACAAACCAGTTACTCTAACTCTGACTTGATACTGTAAGCCCAAAGGCAAAAAGAGTAGTGCAAAATGCTAAACTCTGGTAAATGTATTTCTGGTAAGGTTACGTGTTAGCAACTCCAAAGCTACTTTATATGTATACATTTAGGGTTGAATACGTTAGTAAATATATTGTAGATAATGAAAATTGAGTTTGCCCTTGTAAGAGAAAGATTCTACATATAAAGAGGGAAGGCTAGAATAAACCCTGGGGTGTTGGAGGGAGGTTGGTGGTGTAAGTGTGAATTCATGCTTTAAAAAGCATGTCTACATTATAAATATATACACACACACACACACACACACACACACACACACACACACAGATGTGCACAAAAATAAATATAAATATGTATATATATAGTTGTTATGCCTACACATATTTTCGAGTTCTGTCCCTGGAGAGGGCTCAGAAACAATGACACCCCTACCACAATGAATGTACCTGTTACTCAGATCTTGTATTTTGTGGGGAATGAGTTCAGGTTTATTGAGGTATAATTTTTATATAGTAAAATACACCCATTATAATGTACATTTTTATGTTATTCAACCATGTATACAATGCTACAACCACCATGATAATCAAGATAAAGTTTCATCACCTCAAAATATACCCTTGTGCCCTTTTGTAATTAATCCCTTCCCCTCATTTCCAAAACTAAGTGAGGGCCAGTATGGAGCAATTGGAAGTCTTGTACACTGCTGGTGGAAATGTGAAATGATGCAGCCACTTTGGAAAACAATTTGGCAGTTTCTAGTAAATGTAAATACTCCTTTACCATAGACCCAGTAATTCTATTCCTGAGTATCTACTCAATAGGAATACAGACTGTGCCCACACAAGACCTGTATGCAATGGTTTATAGCAGCTTTATTCGGTCATTCAGAATGAAACTACTGAAGTTTTCACCTATAGGTGAATGTGTGGCTGGACTTCGAGTCCGAGGTTCTTGGCCTTGCTGGCTTCAAAGAATGAAGGAGCCGGCCTAAGCGCCTCGGTGAGTGTTACAGCTCGAACAGAATTCAAGGACCAGAAGAGTGAGCAGCGATGCAGTTTATTAAGCAGAGCAATGTACAGCTTCCACGTAGTGAAAGGGGCCCCGGAAGGGGTGCTGCTGAAGGCTCGGGTGGCTGGAGATTATACCTCTGAGTTTTTCCCTTCCCATTCTTGTTCTTGTCCAATGAGAGAGGTTTTTTTCAACCTTTCTCTGGATTGATTAATCATTGGATCCTTTACTGGATTGGCTACTATTTCACACCTTGAGTCAGGGAGCCTCCACCTCTAGGGTTCCTGCCCTTAAAGGAAGCCCCTGACAGCCAGAGGCAGGAAAAGTAGAAACAAAAGCCCCTAGCCAGCCAGAGGAGGGAAAAGTTCCTCTAACACAGTCCCTCAAATGGATGAACAAATTGTTACTTTCATGCCGTGGAACACTGCTCAGCTACACACACACATACACAAAAGAATTTCTGATGCATAAAGCAAAATGGATGAATCTCAGAAAAATTATGCTAAGTGAATAATGCCAGAATCAAAAAGCTATGAACTATATGATTTCATGCACATAATGTTCTGAAAAGAATGAAACTGCAGAGACAAAGATCAGATCTTATGTTTTAAATATCCTTTTCCAATAGAAGGAACTAGGGTACCTTGGGGAAGTGGTGGAGTTCAAGACTGGGGCAGAGAAAATTCAAGATAAGTATGAAATATCTTGTGGTGTCACATAATCAGTAAGAAAAAGCAAAACAAAAACCAAAAAATGAGAACACTGGATTATATTTGTTGCAAGCAAGATCCACCATTGAATGCTAAAACTGGTGAGCAAAATTTCAAGGAGAAGTAAGAGATTTGCATATTCTAAAAGATCTTCCCCAGGATATTTATTAATTACTTAGGGAAAGATAAATAACTTTCCAGTGGAGAAACCTGGAAGATACCAAGTGATCAAGGTAAAAATCATCAGCACTAAGACACACCCACATTTTATACCTCCTCATACAGTGCACTGAAAAAGGCACATGGATTCTACGTTATTCTGGCCAAAAACACATAAACAAATCTAGTCAGAAGAAAACATCAGACAACTCCAAACTGAGGGACGTTCTGCAAAATAACTGAACAGGACTCTTCAAAAGTATCTAGGTCATGGAAGACTGAGGAACTGTCAGAGTTCAGAGGAGATGATGATGTCCTTAATAATTGTAGTGTAGGCCCTGGGATTGGATTTCAGAACAGAAAAAGAACATTAGCGACACAGCTGGGGAAATCCACATAAATTCTTTAGCTGATACCATTGGAGCAACATTAATTTCTTGACTCTGATAACTGTGCTGTGATCGTACAAGATGTCAGTGATAGAGAAGATACATAAAGGATAAAGAATTATCTCATATATTTGTAACATTTGTACAAGTATAATTAATTTGTTTACCCCAGTGCTAATTGGGGTAATGTCAAAAGTTACTTCAAAATAGAGTTAAAGAAACAGGTACTACAGAGAAGAGTATATATAAGGTGACTAGCATAAAGTTGGTTATCATTTAAAGAAAGAGCAAACGAAGGCGTGTTTGTGGAAACAGAATGAATGTTCAGCGACGGAAGCAGAGAATCAAAAAAAGAGAACAGAGTCTTGCAAACCAAGAAAACAGCATTGCTTGAAATGTGTTCCTGAAGAGTATTCTCATGAAATAACTCCTTCAAATAGAGAAATGATTCCATGGTTATTCAATCTTCTTGAAATCAGCAGTACCTAACAGTATAATACCTGTAAATAGTTTTAAACAGGCTCCACTACTGAGCTTTTTAAAAAACAAATTGAATGGTTCCCAGGATTATTCAGCTATGAGTACTCAACTGTGTTTAAATAACCTCTTGATATCAATTCTATGAAAGCAGCATACAGTTGGTGCCAGGTACACATACACAATTCACAGCACATACTTGCCATTTATTTATTAAACAAGTATTTATCATACACCTATTAACATCCTTGGACTGTGGGGTCTGAAGAATGTACTTGGGCAAAGCTCTAACACACACAGTGATGGGATAAGTATTGTGATTGGCAAGAGGATAATGGCATTGGGGAAAATAGGAGTAAATAACCCTCAGAATATGGGGGTTGAAAAATGAATAGTTTTGCTGTGGGCTGCTAGTAAGAAGAATGTAGAGAGGATCTGGATTGGGAGCTAGTCCAGAAGGAAATGTTACAGTGACCAGAACGTGTTTTTCATGTTGATTAATTCTACCTTCTGGTCCTCCAAGTTTCCATTTGGATTATGATACAAATATGTGAGCCTTCAATAAAAATGTTTCCCCATGGTGTGGATCACAGCCTGGCGTCTCCTTGTAGTTTTCTGTTTGGAGAAAATAAATATCATTTCAAACTGCCAAAGAATGAATTTTTAAAAAATGAATGTGATTGCCATGATAAAAATTTCCTGACATATTTATTATAATTGCTTCTTGAAACATTTGTTCTGGGAGACATTGATGAGGACTGGACCATTTTAGTCACTTAGGTTTATTCTCTAAATTGTTTTAGGAGAGAGAGTTTTTTATGCAGATTAATGAATTATCTATGCACATCATGATAATGAAGCATTAATATGACTTCTGGTCCCATTTCTCACCTTGCCTGTGCAGACTGAACTCTTCCACCAGCTCTGGACTGATTTCCTGTTGCCTTCATTTCACAAAGTTTCAGTCAGAGATGAGAAATAGCCCTGAAATTTGCCTAAATTCTTCACTAATCCAGGATCAAAATTCCCCAGGACTGCAAGGGAAGCTGTTATGCAGGGCAGTGGCAGAATTGGGCAGTAGTATGTGATTAACAATAGAAGATATTCCTGTAGGAGCTGCACTAAGTTGCTTTTTATCTGGCTGAACCTGGGGAAGAACAGCTGTGCTTCTTCTGTAGGAACAGGGGACAGGCACGCTCCTTACACTCTGTTCTCTTCTTTCCAGATCAGTCCCTTTGAGAGATGTCAGGCATGGGAGAATAGTTTTCCCTGTGAAAGCTTTTCTGCCTATCTCAGGACAGAGGGAAGGTAGATTGGTTCCCCCTTATTCTGCTGTCCTCACAGGAGTCACGCTTTATATTGGTGAGATGCATGGAGATGGGAAATAATTTGAGTCTACCGTGAAAGATTCATAGCTGGGTTAGATTAACCTCTCCTATGAACTTGCCTCTGAATCACAGTGTATCATTCCTTTATACAGAAAAAGATGACACCTGATGAAAATAAACTAATTCAGTCATTTTAAAGATATTTCAATGTCAGCTTAATTTATGAGATGTTACTCTTTTTGATAAAGTCATAAAGCATAATTATTAACTATTTTCAATTCATAAACTTCTATAATAATCTGATGAAAGCTCTACGCCCTTTCTCCAGAGAATAAACACATGTGTCTGACATTCAGTATTGAGGATTCACTCTACAAGGAACAATCAGGATCATTGTGGTAGACACCGTTGTTTTCTCCTCAATATCTGTGTACTCATTTATGGCCACTATGCTGTTTGGGAGGGTTTAGTCCCAACCCTATTTTTTGGGCAGACCATGATTCCTCTCAGACAATAGTACCCTAATCACAACAAAGTGATCAAGCCTAGTTAAGCCAATCAGTCCTTGACCATCCCTACGTTATGGCTTAGGCATGGCCCAGAGATCTTAGATGACAGGACTTTTGCTGGGAATCTAAGATACAGCTGCTCTCTCTCCTTCTGCATACTGTGGTGGGCAGGTGTGAAGCCTGGAATAACAGAATTCATTTAGTTTCCATGAAGGAAGTGAACACTGGCACCGTGATGACAAAGCTGTCAACTAGAGGCAGGCAGAACCAAGAGCATCACAGAGAAAGAGAGCAGCAGCCTTGAACAAAGCGTGAAGAAATGCACTGGTGGGGTGAGACTTAAGCGGTTATGTGAGCTCCAACCCCCTCTGTGTGTACGCCCTTTCTGTGTAAGCTGTGTTTTCTATTATTTGCAACAAAAGGAGGTCTAAATGATGCAGTTATTCAGTGCTGGCTTTTCAAGTACAGATGTACTGGAGAGGGAGTGGGGAAAGAAGGGTCAGAAAGAAAGTGTTAATATCTCTCTGGCATGCTTTCCTACCTGTATAAAAATGGAGCTAATGATGTGTACCATTAGTGGTGTGAGTATTTTCTCAAGAATGGAGTTAGAGTCACCTCTGGCCCTATGCAGCTCTCCACCCTGTCCTGTTGCTAGCCTTAACGTATGGTCACCCAGGTTCTGGTCAAGGTCCATAGCAAAACCAACTGGATAAGAGAGCTGAGCCCCTGCAGCCTGGTTTGCTTAACGTCATGGGTGCTACCTGTATAGACCCCCACTCTGCTGCCTGGCTCTGCGGTAGTTGCTGAAATTCAGAATGTGGCCTGCAGGTGATGTGCTGATGTGATGATTTATTTTTACTTTGTGAAAGTAAACTTCATTGAACAAGGAGAAGCAGGGAAACTGACAAGATCTTTATGAAGACAGTGGAAAGTGTAATATGTGGGGCACATTAGATGTGCCCACAGAACACAAAGCAAGAAATAGTGTGTATCAGTCTGTTCTCACACTGCTATGAAGAAATACGTAAGAGTGGGTAACTTATAAAGAAAAGAGGTTTAATTGACTCACAGTTCCACATGGTTGGGGAGGTCCCAGGAAACTTACAATTATGGCGGAAGACACCTCTTCACTGGGCAGGAAGAGAGAGAATGAGAGCAGGTAGAAGGAATGCCAGACCACCCCCATGATTCAATTACCTCCACCTGGTCTCACCTTTGACACATGGGGATTATGGGGATTACAATTCAAAGTGAGATTTGGGTGGGGACAGGGAGCCAAACTATATAATCATATCATAGTGTAAATGTACATTCAGGTGTTTCTGATGGATGAGCTTTTTTTTTATTTTTTGCCACAGCCCCCTGTAACTTTGGACATATCATAAAATCTATATTAGATGTAAAGATATGGAAGTTGAAAATATATGTTTGTCACCTTTTACTACCCAAAGCCTTTTAAAATAACAATAAAAAGTTACATGTGCTGATGATCAGAGTGTAATTAGTACAGTTATTTTGAAAATTGTCATCATTTACTAAAACTGCATATGTCCACATGCCACCTTCCAGTAATTTCACTGCTAAGTACACCCATAAGCACCAAGAGAAGTGGATAGAATATTCATAGCAACATTGTTATAGGAGCCCCAACACTATAGGAAACAGTGTTAATGTTTATCAAAATAGACTGGATGAATATCCTTAGTATTATTAATACATTATAATTACATAGCTACATGCAGCAACATGGACAAATCTCATAATCATATTTATAAAGGGAAAGAATCCATAATGTATGTGTAAACCTGTAATGCTATATCTGGAACACAGTAGTTACCCTATAAATGTTGGTTTGCCATTTCTCTTGAAATTTAAAAGAATGTAAGATAGAATTAGTGCTCACTAAGTAAATTGAATGGAGTTTTCCATTTCTTGTTGTATATCTAATGTGGCATTTAAAATTAAACTTCATCAACAAACATAATAAATGTGCAATCAGCATTTTGCAAAGAACATTGCCCTCATATAATCTAGCCTGTTTTGCAAGTCCTAATTCATCAATCTGTAAACAAAAAATATGTATTTGCTGTGCTTAGCATAAAGTTAATTGTAGTAGATGGAGTTCCTGAATTTGGAATCACATGATAGTAAAAATGATAAGGAGTATTATTTTTTAACTTTTAGTCTATCCTGCCTTGTTCATTAATATTGAGATAGAATTATTTATATCATGTAAAAAAATCAAATCGTTTAAAAGGTAGACATTTGACAGTCCCGAAGGTTTTAATTCTTCTTGTTGTTGAAGAATTAGTTTTGGATGGCATATTGTAATAAAATGTCTTAATTTCAGGTGAAGATATGGCTTATGACTTCCATTTTAAACCTTAAACACCTGCAGAGTTAAATTGCAGTGAAGCTCATAAAAATCGCCATCTATAATTAATGGGACACTGGATTTTTAATGATATGCTGTAGGAGTCTGAAAAGATCCAGTGGTCCATTATTAATAGACCACCCAGAAGAAGACTGGTGGGTTTTTTTCTTCATAATGCTGAATTTTATGGGGAACAGACAGGTGAAGAATGTTATAAAGTGTTTACAATGTTTTTCTTATTTACAGTATTTGAATAACATAAAGTAAGCCCTTACAATATCAGACCAAAATTGAAGACTGAATAAGCATCCTTAATTATTGCAGAATAACCTCTTTTGTAGCATTTAGCTAATTTCCCAATTAACCAGGTTGCTGGGGGGAGAATGCAGTTATAATTATGTTCAATTTGCAGGTAATCCATAAATCCAGATAACAAAAAGACTGGTGGGTTTTTTTCTTCATAATGCTGAATTTTATGGGGAACAGACAGGTAAAGAATGGTATAAAGTGGTTACAAATCCAGATAACATAATCCATAGTTATCAACAGTAGATGATAGGGTTTTCTTGTCATCATTGTTGTTACTGTTTTTCTGTTTTTTTGTTTGTTTGTTCTTGACCTGTTGGTGGTACATGGGTGGGAACCGGAATGAGCTTAGATCCTTAGGAGGGCAGGAGGGACGCTTGGTAAGGAGGCAAGAACTGGTTTTCATGGACTGTCAGAAACCCCAGTCTCTCTGCACGTCTACTTCTGCACATTCTGCTCTGCTTCTTTTGTGTCCATTCCAGTGTAGTTAGCATGTTATTTTGTCTTATTGCTCGACTGTAAGCTCCATGAGGGCAGGGCTCTTTGTGTTGTTCACTGCTGCATTGCAGTTGCCAAGAACAGGGTCTGGCATAAGGGGATCCAATACACATTTGTTGACTGAGTTAATTATACACAGTTTTAGTATTTTGTAGGAGTAATCTCATTCCCTCTCTCTCACCTTTTCTATTTGTTGATCTTTTTCAAACATTTTCTAGGTCTGCTCCATTTTTCCAAATTCACTATGCTGCATTATTAAAAATTTGTAAAGTGGTTCCTCTTTAATTTTATAATGGTAGTGCCCCACAAATCAATTTTAATTTCCCTCACTGAGATGTGTGTGTGTGTGTGTGTGTGTGTGTGTGTGTGTGTGTGTGTGTGTTTTCCTGAGACAGTGCCTTGCTCTGTTGCCCAGGCTGGGCAGGAATGCAGTGGTGCCACCTTAGGTAACTGTACCTTTGATTCCTGATCTCAAGCAATTGTCATCCTTCTACTTCAGCCTCCCGAGTACCTGGGGCTACAGGTGTGTGCTACCATGCCTGGCTAAGTTTTCCTTTTTTTTCTGTTTAGAGATGGGCTCTTGCTATGTTTCCCAGCCTGTCTTTTTATTTTTAAAACTGTCTTTCTATCTTTAGTAGAATAGTAGAACTTGATTGTTTTCTTCTAATGGAAATAAATAACAAACATGTAGGACTCAAGTGTTTAAATATTTGTTATTTCTAGTGTAATATTTTCTCTAGTGCTTATGTTTGCTAAGGCAAACATATTTTATCTACTGGATATATTTGCTAAGACAGCACTGACTTTCATGCATTTGTTTTATAATTGGCCATGTACTGAGCTGATTTATACCATGACTAATAGGTTTTCAGTTGCTTCTTTTGAGAGTTCTTGGTAGTCATTCACATCATTTTTACTTTTGTTTTACAATATTTATATTTTAATATTTTTTATATATTAACCCTTCTGTTGGTTTTAATGACATCCGACTAGAAATACTGGTTAAAACATTAATGTAAGCAAATGAGGGATCACATGTCAAATATGACCACATGAAAGTATGCAAACAACATAAATTCACAAAATAATACTTCAGGTGACAAAAATACTATAAAAATGTTCACATCCCTAGTAATTAAAACAATATGCATTAAAATGGTATACTACTATTCTGGCCCATCAGTTTGGGCAAATCATTCTTTTAAACTACACAAATATTCTTGTCAGCATAGGAAACAAAGTCTCACTACTGGTTAGGGAAATTTAAAAAATGTGCAAACATTCTAGAAATGAATTTAGCACTGTATGTAAAGAAACAGGAAGGGGAAGATTTTCATTTTAAGAAATGTGTCTTTAAAAAGTAATTTGATAAATATGAAAAAGTTTATAAACAGATATTTATCATCATAAGAAATAAAGGCAGCAAAATAATGTCTAAACCCTAACAGTCATTCTCCAGTGATGCCGTTGTTTGTACATGCAATGTAGTTAAGAAAAGCATTTTATTTTTAAGAATTATACATTAACAATTAAAAAATCCCATCAGAGCCCCAGCACAGTGGTTCATGCCTATCTGTGATCCCAGCACTTTGGTAGGCCAAGGAGGGAGGATTTCTTGAGGCCAGGAATTCAAGACCAGCCTGGGCACCATAGTGAGATGCCTGCCTCTACAAAAATAAAAAATAAAAAAACTTAGTCATGTGTGGTGGTATGCCCCTACAGTCAGGCTACTTGGGAGGCTAAGGTGGGAGGATTGCTTGAGTCCAGAGGCTGAAGCTGTAGTGAGTCATGACTTCAGCCTTGATGAGAACCTGTCTCTAAAAAAATTAAAATAAAATAAGGAAAAAAAAGTGGTTTATTTAGGCATTGATTTTAATCATGATTTACAGTTTCTGCTTTTTACCTATTGTGTCTATCTTTCTGCAATGATCTAAATTAAACACGTGTTTCTTATGGGAACCTCTAGTGTGTACCTTAGCAGGTAGAGCAGTTGAAGAAGAAAGATATTATTCTCACATTAATGGTTCAGGACTGGTCCTCATCAGACTGACGAGACTCAAGTCACTAACTCATCTCTACGGTCATCAGATTTTCTTTTATGAAAGAAATGAGAAATTTTGAGTTCTTCAAGACATGGAGAATATTTTCACAATATTCTAGGTTATTTTGTAGACATTAAATCTGAACACCTCAATATGTTAAATGACTATATAAAAGCTTGTAGGCTGGTTTGGGAAAAAAATTTTCTTTCCACATTTTGGGACACATCCAGCCATGTGTCAGAAAAGTCCCTAGAAGAATTTGTTTGACTCTGGAGGCACAGATCCACTGGCCTTCTGTAGCATTTGGTAAACTATAGTCTGTAGTTGCCAACTGAATAACCTGTTCAAAATTAAGTAGTCTGTAGACTTTCTAGACAGTTACTCACACATGCAAAAGCTTCACTGAAGAAAGAGTTAGATGAAAAGGATTCCATTAGCTCAGTGGCTCTAACACTTATCAATTCCAATGCCCACTTTATGCAATGCCACAATTCATTGGTTGACATTTTAACATAAAATCAAGTCATACAATGGATAGCATCGCACAGTCAACATTGGCTGGTGTGACACGTTTGTCATTGACTGTACATGTTTGCACCTCATCAAAGGAGTTCATACTACCGTAACTTTAAGTGCTGTGGATTGTGATAACTACTTGTGTATGGATCTCAACTCATTAAAAATGTGTTTCTGGCTGAGCATGGTGGCTCACGCCTATAATCCCAGCACTTTGGGAGGCCAAGGAGGGTGGATAACCTGGGTCAGGAGTTCGAGACCAGCCTGGCCAATATGGTGAAACTCTGTCTCTATTAAAAATACAAAAAATTAGCCAGGCATGGTGGCAAATGCCTGTAATCCGAGCTACTCGGTAGACTGAGGCAGGAGAATCGCTTGAACCTGGAAGACAAAGGTTGCAGTGAGCTGAGATCGCGACACTGCACTCCAGCCTAGGCATCAAGAGTGAAACTGTGTCTCAAAACAAAACTAAAAAAAATGTGTTCCTGCTTGTTACTTGAAAATCTTCCATGGACACCTCCAGTGAGACCAAGAAATTGCCAGAATTATTGCTGGCTCTTGGAAGAAAATTGAGGTGTCAATAGTGGAGCAGCCTTTCAGAAATGCTGTATCACTAATGCTCTTGCTGGCTTGGAAGATGATGTTGTGTCCAAAATTTCAAGTGGTGATAAGACATTGTGTCCTAATTTAATTGCAGTGTGTTTTTGTAAATTTTATAACATAAAATTTGTTGTGTCTTATAATCAATGTTATCTTAAATTCAATCCAATAAGAAACATAATTTGTAATGTCCGCTTTATTATCCTTAAATAAAATTTATGGATAACAAAGCTACCTACATACATAATATTCAAGAATCAATCTAATCATCTGTCTACAATATGACAGATAAATAAAAATATATAACTATTGATTCATTATGAAAATGATTTTAACAACCATACCTAAATACCTAATGAAGTAGTCAGATATTTATATCTATCTATGGCAAATAATACTGGATTTATGAGAAATGAGACAATCAGAAACTATTCTTAAACAAGAAGCACTTGAATATAAAATGCACAGGTACAAGTGGATGCTGGAGTAAAAGGTAATGTTATAATGAATAAGTAAGAAGTATTTGTATTGATGAGAGAAAGAAGAAAATCACCTTAATTAACAGAGATCTCACACCTTAGAAAATCATAAAGTTTTGAAGCAGAAATAATGAGAAAGTGTTTTCATAGTGGAACTAGGACTTATTTCCAAGTGTAATATCAACATAATTGCCTTTGTTATGACACGAAATGAGGTAGTGAAAGCTATCATTGAAAATATGTTTACTCTTAAAAGTCCAGGTGTGTAGTTTTCTACAACTTAGGAAAGATTTTAGAGACAATATATAATCTTCTTCAAAGGTCAACTGGAACTATGTTAAAATATAGGAGCAGCTAGAGAATTTGTGTGGACCTTTGGGTATATTCCCAAGTAGAATGGAAAAAATAAGTTGACTACAAAATGAATAATTTAAGTAACTAATGTTTATGAAATAAAAGTAAGTTAACAACAAAATGAATAATTTCAGTAACGAATTTTTATAAATTTTGGTAACTAATTTTTATAAAATAAACAAAGTAATGAAATCTATGATTGAAAATATGTTTACTCTTAAAAGTCCAGGTATGCATCCATTCTCTACAATTTAAAAAGATCTTGGAGACAATGTACAATCTTCTTCAAAGGTCAACTGAAACAATGTTAAAATATAGGTGCATCTAGAGAATTTGTGTTGACCTCTGGGGATATTATCCAAGTAGGATGGGAAAAATATGAAATGAATAAATAATTTCAGTAACTAATTTTTAGAAAATAAATGTCTGTCATTGTGCTACATAATTATTAAAATGCATAAACTGGCCATTATAGGAGATGTTTTTTAAAGCATCTTTATTATTGAATTCAGTGAGATCCTGAGTTTCATGTGGCTCCATTAATTTAATTGTACTTTGCTTTAAGTCTCCTAAGAGGAGACTTCATAAAGTTTGTTGAAAACTTCAGTCAACATTAGGTTAGCAAAATTGAATGCCTATAGCTCGCTCTTTCTGTTGTGAAATGTTTCCGCTGAATACTGACAGTCCTTCCTGAAGCCTCATAGTCTTGATTAGATGATATACATGAAACAACTAGAGAGATATTCAGAAGAATGTAAAGTATGTGAAGAAAATAATATTGAAAACATGATCCGTTGTGTCCATTTTTATAAAAGACAGGAGATTGACTTTTTTCTCCTGATAGTGTTATAAAGCTCAGTTGTAATGAATTAATTAGAGGAAGCCTCTTGAAAAGTCCCTGGAAGACTTTCTTAGAATCTGGAGGCACAGATCCACTGAACTTCTGTAGCATTTGATAGACTATAGTCTGCAGTTGCCAACTGATGACCTGTTCAAAAGGAAGATGGAGAAGGAAATGACTAAAGAGTATTTTGGAATCTTAAAGAGGTTTGATAACAAAGGGCTCTGGTGAACAAATCCTTGAGTTCATTTCTTCAGAGCAACTAGTCATTTTGGAAGACCCAGGGAGCCCAGGAAAGGTCTCAGGAAATTGAAAAAGAGAAATCACGTGGTTTGTCTTTTCATGATGTATTTGAATGCAGTTCTGTTAATTATGATAGCCAAGCTTTTATTCATCTTTGTGCCAAGTTAATTTGTTATAAAAGTCACAGAAATGTTTGGAGAAACTGTATGTGTTTTGTTGCCATGTGTTTTTGTTGGGGTTTCATTGATGCTCTTAATGCAGTATACTTATTAATAAGTTAGAAAAGACGGACTACGTCTGTACTATGTTATTAGTGTTCTACGTGAGAGTGTTCCATGCAGTGTCATTGAAACTTGGTTTTATGGTAAAGGGACTTAATATCAAGATAGATTTTGTAGTGCAGTGCACAAATTCATACCTACCCACATCTCCAGGAAGCTCTGAGTGTGAAAACTGATTTCCTTCCTTCCTTCCTTTCTTTCTTTCTTTTTTTTCTGAGATGGAGTCTCACTCTGTTTCCCAGGCTGGAGTGCAATGGTGCGATCTTGGCTCACTGCAACCTCCAACTCCTGGGTTCAAGCAATTCTCCCACCTCAGCCTCTTGAATAGCTAGAATTACAAGCACCTTCTACCACATCTGGCTAATTTTGTATTTTAGTAGAGATGGGGTTTCATCATATTGGTCAGACTAGTCTCAAACTCCTGACCTCAGGTGGTCCACCCAACTTGGCCTCCCAACGTGATGAGATTACAGGGGTGAGCCACTGTGCCTGGCCAAAAACTGATTTTCAATGCTGTATATAGCAATGTGGTTCTTACAAGAGCACGCAGAAACCTACTTAATCCTATAATACAATTGAAGTCAAGACAAAGGTCATGAAGAAGCCGTGAATATGCATGAGTGGGAGACAAGGCTATTTGTGTGTAGGCATTATTTGTACCCAGGGATTTTAGGGTGGGGGCCATGTGTATCTCCAGTATTAATGGCAGACTGAGGATCTGTTTACCAGGAAAATTCTGGGTTTGCCCGTATGCTCTCCATAAAGACTGCTGTTCAAGGAGTCTTTCCCCAGAGAAAAATCTATTTTCTTGTCTTTTGTGATGATTTCCCTAATATTTTAATGGTATACCCAGACACATGCACGCTCTGCTCCTATTTATACTCTTTATATTGCTAAAATCATACTGTATTTACTTTTTCATTATTGTCTTCTTTCACACTGCAGTAACTTTGTGAGATGTTTCTATGTTGTTTACTGTTCCACATCCTCTTCATTTCCATTTCCATCTTTTAGAATCAGCTCATCAATTTCTACAAAAATATCTTCTGGGATTTAGATGGGAATTACGTTGAATCTACTGATCAATTTGGAGAGAATCAACGTCTTAACAGTAATAAGTATTCTGACCCCATAACATTTTTGAGTTGTTTGTTTCAGCAGTATTTTGACTGGAAGACTTTATGTAGAATTTGTAATATTTATCTCTTAAATGCTTGGTGGAATTTACCATTGAAGCCATTTGGGCCTGTAGTTTTCTTTGGGAAAAGGCTTTTTAAGCAACAAATTCTTCTCTAATAGTTGTAAGGCTATTCAAGCATACATTTCTTCTTGAGTGAAATTTGTCAATGTACATCTTTCAACAAATTTGTCCATTTCATTGAAATTGTTGAATTTGTTGTCACAAACTCATTCTTAAAGTTGTTCTCTCTTTTTTTTTTTAAAAAAAAGCAGGATTGTAAGTTTATTTTAAATGGCTTTAGAATAGGAAAGAAAGAACAGTACTGATATAGTTTGGCTGTGTCCCCACCCAAATTTCAACTTGAATTGTATCACCCCAAATTCCCATGTATTGTGGGAGGGACCCAGGGGGAGAGAATTGAGTCATGGGGGCCAGTCTTTTCCATGCTATTCTTGTGACAGTGAGTAAGTCTCACAAGAGCTGATGAGTTTATTAGGGGTTTCTCCTTTTGCTTCTTCTTCATTTATGTTGCCACCTCCAGGTAAGAAGTGCCTTTCTCCTCCCTCCGTGATTCTGAGGCCTCCCCAGCCATGTGGAACTGTAAGTCCAGTTAAACTTTTTTATCCTAGTCTTGTGTGTGTCTTTATCAGCAGCACGAAAACAAACTAATGCAGTAAATTGGTACCAGTAGAGTGGAGTGTTTCTGAAAAGATACCTGAAAATATGGAAGCAGCGTTGGAACTGCATAAGGGGCTAAGGTTGGAACAGTTTGGAGGGCTCAGAGGGACAGGAAAATGTGGGAAGATTTGGAATGTGTTATAGACTTGTTGAATGGCTTTGAACAAAAGCCTGGTAGCGATATGGACAGTAAGGTCCTAGCTGAGGTGGTCTCAGATGGAGATAAGTAAC
Organism: Cebus imitator; assembly: GCF_001604975.1. Classification (NCBI taxonomy): domain Eukaryota; kingdom Metazoa; phylum Chordata; class Mammalia; order Primates; family Cebidae; genus Cebus; species Cebus imitator. The sequence continues at coordinate 5,250,281 of NW_016107335.1, read as the reverse complement.
TTATTGGGAACTGGAGCAAAGGTGACTCTTGTTATGTTTTAGCAAAGAGACTGGTGGCATTCTGCCCCTGCCCTAGAGATTTGTGGAACTTTGAACTTGGGTGAGATGACTTAGGGTATCTGGCAGAAGAAATTTCTAAGCAGCAAAGCATTCAAGAGGTAACCTGAGTGCTGTTAAAGGCATTCAGTTTTATAAGGGAAGCAGAGCATAAAATTTCAGAAAATTTGCAGCCCGACAATATGTTAGAAAAGAAAAAACGTATTTTCTTAGGAGAAATCTAAGCTGGCTGCAGAAATGTGCAAAAGTAAAGAGGAGCCAAATGTTAATCCCCAAGACAATGGGGAAGATGTCTCCAGGGCATGTCAGAGGTCTTCGTAGCAGCCCCTCCCAGCACAGGCCAGAGGCCTAGGAGAAAATGGCTTCCGGCGTCAGGCCAGGGTCTCTGTGCTGTGTGCAGCCTAGGGACTTGGTGCCCTGTGTCCCAGACACTCCAGCCATGGCTGAAAGGGGCCAACATAGAGCTCAGGCTGTGGCTTCAGAAGGTACAAGCCCCAAGCCTTGGCAGGTTGTACATGGTGTTGAGCTGGCAAGTGCACAGAAGCCAAGAAATGACCCCTATATCCCTGACAATATTATTTGCCCTGAAATCTACTTTATCTGATATTAATGTGCTACCCTGGCTCTTTTATGACCCATGCTAATGGGTTGTTTAGTATATGATTTGATTTGCCCAAATTGAAGCCTGGTGTTTGTCTCTAGCTTCTGGAAGTAAACCTTTAAACCCTTGAAATGTATTGAGTGATAGAGGAGTGCCTTTGTTATTTATGGTGGGTCCCTGGAAATATGCCGAGAATTTTTATGCTTAAAATATAATTTGTGCTAAAAATATAACACGTGGCACAAAGGCCACATGTTATCAGCCTGATCTCTAGGGGTAGGTGGCCTAGAGGTTGAGCTCAATGGGTTGGCAATGAATCTCTCAATCATACCTACACAATGAAGCCCCAGTAAGATCTCTGGTGAGCTTCCTAAGTTGACAGCACTCCTTGTGTACTGGCATATGTGGATTCCAGGAGGGCAAGATACCCAGGGGCCCTGTGTGTTTTTCCTCCACGTGAATGTGGACTGGGTTTAGTGACTTGCTTCCAGCAGAGAGAATGTGGGAGAGTTGAAGGGATGCTATCTTCAAAAATGGGTTACAAAAAGACCATGGCTTGTTTTGCCTCTTCCTTTTTCTCACTCACTCATTATGAGGGAAGCCAGCTGCCATGTTGCAAGCTAGTCTGTGGAGGGGCCCACATGGCAAGGAACAATGTGTATGGCACCAGCTGCCAGGGACCTGGGATCTGCCAGTAGCCACACGAGGGAGCCTGAAAGTGGATCATTCCCCATTATATACTATGGGACAAAGTCAAAAATAGGAAGAATAATAAGCTCATATGATTCAATGACTCAATTATGTCTTTCTATTTCAACATTGGCTTCATCCTCAGCTTTCTAGCAAGTTGACTTAGCTTGGATTTCCAGTGTGTTAGCTTGAGTTGCTGTCACCAACTACCACAGACTGGTGGTTTCAACAGCAGACATTTCTTTCCCACAGTTCTGGAGGCTGGAAAGCCCAAGATCGAGGTGCCAGCAGATTTGTTTTTGGCAAAGGCTCTCCTCCTGGCTTGCAGACAGCCGTCCTTTGTGTGTATCCTCATAAGGTCGAGAGAGGGAGCTCTGGTGTCCCTCCATCTTCTTAGAAGGGCACTAATCCCATCATGGGAGCCCCACCTTCATGACCTCATTATAAACCTAATTACCTCCCAAAGGACCCACTTCCCAGTGCATTGAAGGTTAGGGATTCAATATATAAATTTTAGCAAGGTTTCAGGGACACAAAAATTCAGTCCACAGTATCCAACAGCTAGACAAAGAAGAGATGTTGGTTCTTTGACTTTCCCTGGAAGGGGGATATGTCTCCTACCATCTTCCAGCTGATTTTCTTTCTTGTCTCGCTACCAGATCCTCAGGCATACACATCTTCACTCTTATAAGCAGGGAAATAAATTCTAAAGAGTTTGTATGATGAAGACCTGTTTTTGAGCTGAGTGGCTCCTAATCACCCATTTTTCCTTGAGGGAGCATTTATTGAGTGTCTGTTGTATGTTGGCAGTGGATTCCAGGCCAAACAAAGCAGACACCTCCCCTGCTCCTGGGGAGCTTGTGCAGTCTCTACACATACACCATCCGGCTCTAATGCAGCTGTCCTCATCACCTGCAGAGTGATTGTCAGATTCTACATTTTAGAACCCACAACCTTTCCTCGTTAATTCATTGAAGCTTAAACTTCTCATCCATGTGTGTGTAGCAAGCTCAGTTCTGCAAAAATGTTTGAAATTTGCTCCTTCCTCTAAAAAAGATCTTTTCTTCTGCGATAATTAATTATAATAAACTGTGTTTACACTCTTGAGACTGGATTAACTGTCTCGTTCTATTATCCCAATATTCATGTATTTAATTTGGATAAGAATTATTAATACAATTTGACCATGAGCTGTATGAAATAGATCAAAAGTGACAGTAACAGGCATGAGAACCCTAAAATATTCCTTTTTAGACAAGAAATAGCAGATCTGGCGAAGATGCACAGAAAGGGGAATGTGTGTGCTTGTCTGTCAGGAACGTAAATTAGCTCAGCACAGCCACTGTGGAGACCAGTGTGGAGGGGTCTCAAAAACTAAAAATGGATCTGTCATATGATCCAGCAATCCCACTGCTGGGAATGTATCCACAACTAAAGAAATCAGTATGTCAGAGAGATATCTACACACCCACTTTATTGCAGCACTATTCACAAATAGTCAAGATATGGCATCAGCCTAAGTGTCCATCAACAAATGAGTGGACAGAGAAAATACCATATACATACACAATGGAATACTAGTCAGCCATGAAATCGAATAAAATCCTGTCATTGGCAACAACACAGATGGAACTAGAGATCATTATGTTAGTTGAAATACACCAGGCACAGAAAGACAAATATTGTATGATCTCACTCATACTTGGGAGCTAAAAAAGTTGATCACATGAAGGCGAAGAGTAGAATATGACAGAGGCTGGGAGAGGTGGTGAGGGGCATGAAGAGAGGTTGTTTAATGGATGCACAGATACAAAGAGATGAAGGAATACATTCTAATGTTCAATAGTACAGTGACCATAGTTAACAAAACTTTTATTTTTTTGAAATGGAATCTCATTCTGTCACCCAGACTGGAGTACAGTGGCACCATCTTGGCTCACTGCAACCCCTGCCTCCCAGGTCCAAGCCATTCTCCTGCCTCAGCCTCCCAAGTAGCTGGGACTGCAGGCGTGCACCACCATGCCGGGATAATTATTTTCTTTAGTAGAGACAGGGTTTCTCCATGTTGGCCAGGCTGGTCTTGAACTCTTGACCTCAAGTGATCTGCCCGCCTCGGCCTCCCGAAGTGCTGGGATTACAGGCGTGAGCCACAGCACCTGGCCCAGTTAACAAAACTTTATTATATATTTCAAAATAGCTAGAAAAAATGATTTGAAGTGTGCCCAACACAAAGAAATGGTGTATGTCTGAGATGATGGATATCCTGATTGCCCTGATTTGATCATTATACATTACATGCATCTATCAAAACATCACATGTACTCCATGAATATGTACAATTATGTATCAGTTTTTTAAATCGTTTTCTATTGCTCAGTTTAAGGTGTTTGTAGAGCTTACGTATAAACGGCAGCAAATGCAGAAAGGCAGTCAGTGACCGATGGCACAGAGCACACAGCACATTTCGGAATTTCAAAGCCCTGTGTGCGCTTCTCTAATCACCTTAATACTTGGTTGCAGCACACATTTATTTTAGACAATGTTCCATTTTCTAAGTATACAAATTTTGTGTTTTCTCTTTCTTTCTTTCTTCCTTTCTTTCTTCCTTCCTTTCTTCCTTCCTTTCTTTCTTTCTTTCTTTTTTCTTTCTGTCTCTTTCTCCTTCCTCCCTCCCTCTCACTCTCCCTCCCTCCCTCCCTCCTTCCTTCCTTCTTTCCTTCTATCCTTCTTTCTCCCCTTCTTTCTCTCTCTCCTTCTCTTTCTCTTTCTTTCTTTCTCTCTCTCTCTTTCTCTCGCTCTCTTTCTCTTGCTCTCTCTTTCTCTCTCTCTCTTCCTTTCCTTTCCTTCCCCTCCCCTCCCCTCCCTTCTTTCCTTTCCTTTCCTTTCCTTTCCTTTCCCTTCCTTTCCCTTCCTTTCCCTTCCTTTCCCTTCCTTTCCCTTCTTTTGATGGAATCTCACTCTGTCACCCAGGCTGGAGTGCAGTGGCACAATCTGGGCTCACTGCAACCTCCACCTCCCAGGTTCAAGCAAGTCTCCTGCCTCAGCCTCCCAAGTAGCTGGGATTACAGGTGCATGCCACCACACCAGGCTAATTTTTGTATTTTTAGCAGAGACAGGGTTTCACCATGTTGGCCAGGCCGGTCTCGAATTCCTGACCTCATGATCCGCCTACCTCGGCCTCCCAAAGTTCTGGGATTACAGGCATGAGTTACAGCGTCTGGCCAGTTTCAACACCAAAGAAATGTATCTAGCACTCATGAGAAGGAATCAAAGAAGCCAACTTTGGAAAGTCAAAATGACCATCTTCACCACGCAGTGCATGAGTTCAAGGTCAGGTCTCCTTGCACACACTCCAAGTTCTTCATTACCCTGATGGGTTCTTCCAAACCTTACCAATCCCCAACCTGTGCCTTAAAGGTGGCAGGTGTACAGTGGTAGGGGGAGAAAGGGAATGGACTCTGGGTCACTGGTCATGCTGCCCAGCTGTGCACTGCACAAGAGCGAAGTCCTCAGAGTAGATTGTGTGGATGATGTCAGGAAAGGGAGCTACTCCAGCCGCTCTGCAGGGACACTGTTGAGAGCTACACAGACCCCTGAGCGACTGAGTGGCCACAGAGGAGTCTCAGAGCCTCTTTGGGGTGGGAGACGGGAGAAAAAGGAAATTGCAAGACAGCTCAAGGCAATTCTTAAACTTTTTTGGAAGACATGGAAAACCGTGGAACTTCTCCCCAAGAAACTACATGAACAAAAACTCATGCATTAAAATTCAGAGAGCCCTTGAGGCAGCTCTTTTTCGCAGGCTGGCCGTGGTGCATTAAAAGCTAACTGGACTCGTCTTCTCCAATACTGATTTCTCTCTTTCTAAACTTCTCACATATCTAGCCCATTACTTTGTTTACAAAAAAAAGTAATTCTGCTAGGAAGTCAGGGAAAGTATTGATCTCTTCATCTCTAAAAGAGAGGAGAAAATTCACAGAAGCAAGCTCTGGAAAGTCAAAACGAAAAGTGTTAGCAACTTGCCTGAGATCAAATGGTTATGTGGTGGCAATGCTGAGATGTTGAATTGCATTGAGCTGGAATTTCAGCCGGGAGCAGGCACACCATGGTGCCAGATTAGCTTGGCTTTCGGAGTAGGGCACACCCAAATGCCCTTTCTGCATGTTGCCTAAGCTACCATCAACTGTGCTTCCTCCCCTCTGACAAGAGAACAACAATCCCCTCACACACAGGGTGCCCCGTGAGTGTTTGATGAGGCAAAAAGAAGTAATGGCTCAATCCCAAAACCAGTGCTCACCTGCGCCTCCTGGTGGGGGTCCTCCCTATAATGGGTCACCTTGAGCTTTATTTAAGGGGGTTTCCTTGTTGAAATACTGAAATGTTACTGAGGCTTTCACACAGTAATATTTCCAAATAAGAATTCTGTCTGTATTCCAGAATTTTGACAGAAGATAAGAAAGAAAAAAACAAACAAAAATAGTAGCTGATTTCTGGAATGAGCTCATCTCCTGGCCCGAAGTATGACATCTGATTACCCCTCTTCCAGCGCAAGTTATTACATTCCTTTGCTCAATTATTGATGCTGTAAAATGCACTCGAGTTTTATCTCTGTGATGCTGCTGCCTCCAATTCCCTTGCCTGTTCAGGAAATGCATAGGGAAGGAAAATTATAATTCTTACTTCTGAAGAAAAACCTACGTTTTGAACTTTGAAATTGTGTCACCCATGGAAAAAGAAGCCCCCTATTTTTATTCTAAATAACTTGGGAAGAAGTCTGTTTGCTGTGTCAGGGACTCCCCCCAGCTCTACTTTGAGGGCACACCAGGGGCCTGACCATTTTCGTCACTGTGGTGGTCTTGTCTGGGTGAGCCATCATTCTCCCTCGCCCCAATACCTGCACAGCCTTCTAACTGGTCTGCTTCCTTCCTCGCCTTCTGATAGGCTCAGCCCGGCAGGCAGGCAGGGGGGTTCTAGAAAACCATTCTTCAGATTCACCGCTGCTGTGCTCCACTTCTGTGAGAGCGTGGTCTTTCTTACACAGTACACCTGCGGCCCAAGGACAGCCCCTGTGGCCCTGGTGACCAGTTCACCTGCGTCTCTCACCTCTCCCTGATGGCTTGGTCCAGACACATGGGCAACCCAATGTTCTTCTACTATGCCAGCATGCCCCAGCCTGGGATATTTATCCACTTGTCCCTGGTATATGCAAATGGCGATGGTTAACTTAATGTGTCAACCTGAATGGACCACAGAATTCCAGACTAAACATTATTTCTGGGGGTGTGTGTGTGTGTGAAGGTATTTCTGGATGGGATTCCCATTTGAATTAGTGGACTCAGTAAAGCAGAGAGCCCTCTCCAATCCACTGGGGTGTTTTTCAATCCACAGAGGTGGCCCAAATAGAACAAAAGGCAGGGTAAAGAATACACCCCTTTCTGCCTCCCGCCCACCTGCCTGCATGGGGATGCTTCATCCCATCCTCTCTGGCCCACAGGCTCAGATTCACACCACCATCTCCCCAGTTCTCAAGTCTTGGGACTCATACCGAATTATACCACCGGCTTTCCTGTCTTTCCAGTCTGCAGGTGGTAGATTAGGGGACTTCTCAGCCTCCTAATCATGTGATTGTTCCTCATAATAAATCTCCTTTTAGATATATATAAACATGTATTATATATATAAAGATATAGATATCTCTTACATATATAACATATAAAATCTCCTTTTATATAAATTATATATAAACTTACATATCTGGATATATATAGACAAACAGATAAGTGTATATATGTATATACATAAACAGGTAAGTTTGTGTGTGTATATATGTATCCATATATAAACAGATAAGTGTGTGTACATATGTATATATATAAAAACAAATGTGTATGTGTATATATGTGTATAAATATAAACAGATAAGTATGTGTGTATATATATACACACATATATATATGAAAGGATATGTGTACAACCCCTATTGGCTTTGTTTCTTTGAAGAACCCTAATACATAAACTCTTCATCCAGATATCTGCACTCCTATCTCCTTAGCAATTTCAAGTCTTTGATCAAATGTTAACTTTACAAGAAGGTCCTCCCTGTCTACCCTCTGTCCGAAATTGCACGACACTTGCTAGTACTTTATTTTTTTTTTGAGACTGAGTCTCCCTCTGTTGCCCAGGCTGGAGTGCAGTGGCGCAATCTCAACTTGCTGCAATGTCTGCCTCCGTGGTTCCAGCCATACTCCTGTCCCAGCCTCCTGAGTAGCTGTAATTACAGGTGTGCACCACCACACCCAGCTAATTTTTTTGCATTTTTAGTAGAGACAGGGTTTCACCATGTTGGCCAGGATGGTCTCAAACTCCTGACCTCAGGTGATCTGTCTGCCTCAGCCTCCCAAAGAGCTGTGATTACAGACATGAGCCACCGTGCCCAGCCCCCTATTACTTTTGATGTCTAGCTTGTTCTATTCATGGTGCCATAATTCATCAATTTTGGTGTGGAGATAATTTTTCATATTTTAATATCTCTAGAATTAGGATGGAGCTTTACAATCCCTGTTGTCAGAGAAAGGTGATGATGTTATTGTCATTGCTTGTAGAAGCTTAAGAGAAAAATATTAGGTTGGTTCAAAAGTAATGGAGGTTTTTGCCACTTAAAAAATTACTTTTAGGCTGGACGTGGTGGCTCACACCTGTAGTCCCAGAACTTTGGGAGGCTGAGGCAGGTAGATCACCTGAGATTGGGAGTTCGAGACCTGCCTGACCAACATGGAGAAACCTCATCTCTACTAAAAGTATAAAATTAGCCCGGTGTGGTGGTGCATGCCTGTAATCCCAGCTACTCGGGAGGCTAAGGCAGGAGAATAATTTGAATCCGGGAGGTGGAGTTTGCGGTGAGCCAAGATGGCACCATTGCCCTCCAGCCTGGGCAACAAGAGTGAAACTCCATCTCAAAAAGAAATTACTTTTGTACCAACCTATTAATTAAGCGCTGTTAATGGCAACAAGTCTGTTGTACAGGGAAGGAAATGATATTGACTTTATTGGTGTCAAAAAGTGATTCAGAAGAGCTAACCCTTAATGTAAAGACATTTCCAGAATGCAGAACCAAGTTTATTTCATTTGTAAATTATTAACAAATTATTAAATTATTAACAAAATTAATCTGTGGCAAAAAGCATCAGTAGACATGAAAGATTATTTTCATGAAATAAGGACTTAAGTAAAAATTAAGGTTTCAAATTTTAAGTGTGAAATGTTATTTCTTCCTCATTGGTATATTAGGCAATGTTCTTTCTTATAGTCAATGACATTTAGATCTGATAAAATATGGTATATAATTGATGTTTTTGTTGTTTAGAATCTGTCGACTTTACTACTGTTAGTCCAAGGGTCTGACACAGCATAGAGTAAGCCTCAGGAAATAATAGCAGCTGTTATGGTTGCTGGAACACCGTGAGAACGTACCCACGTCAGGCGTCCCAAGGAAGGGAACCCTTGGGTGAAGTTTTCAAACAGTGGCAACGTTTGTTTAAAATACTTTCCTCCCTCCTTTCATCCGGCTGAGGGAAGAGTACATATCTGACATTCAGGATGAATGAGCGTTTGGTAGCTCAGGACCATTTTTCATGATCAGAACAGTCAGGTACCTTTTGGGGCAGGGAGAGATGAGCCCTCCCTACCTCTGGTCACTCCTGTCCATCCAGCCCGAGTTCTGCCCTGACACCCGGCTCCCTCCCCGTTTTAAATCTTACATGCTCTGTTCCCAGCTCCTCCACCATGGGACCCTCCTGGAAGTCCCCTATCCAGATGTAATTTCTCTATCTATCTTCTCTGAATTCTTAGCACTTTATCCTCCTGTAACTAAATGTGTAAATCATGTATTCATTCATTGGTTTACTTCTTTGACAAATATCTGTGGAGTACCTTCTCTGGGTCAGTCCCTGCTCAAGACACCAGGAACCCAGGTGCAGGAGGTAGTAGGGGTCTGAGACTCGCTTTCCAGCTTCACTCTGGGCTCCTGGAATTCAGGAATGAAATTTTATATATACATTTTTCAATCCTTATATAATCCCTTCCATATAATTGGTGGCTTACAAAGGACGATGGCTTATTGTCTTTATTAATTACATGTCTCATCATTCCTGTACAACTGCAGCAAATGTAAACATCAGAATGCCTCTAGTTCCTCTTTTCCTCATAAAACATGCTTTCTCCTTTCTGCCATTTTGAAAGTGCTGTAGACTGATGCCCCTGGTCCTTTGGGAATGCCCATTTCTCTTTGTTACAGTGCTGTTGTGTGGGCAAGCATTGACCTGGTTTCAGAGACGGGATGAGGAAAGGCAGTGACACAAAGAATAAAGGAGAGTTTCTTTAACATACGGATAAAAGCTACCAGGGAAATCTGATTTACCAAAATGTGCTAGGGATTAGATTTGTGACTATTGAGTATGATTTAACTGAAGACCCCTGTGGCCTTTTCATTTCCTTCTTTTTTACTGAAACTCTTTATCAAATTGCAGAATCCTTTTTCATTTGTTTCAGTAAGTAAACTTCAATAAGTTATAGATAACATTTAGAAAACTGAAAAGTCTCTTAGAAATTAGAATGCATTAATATTCCTTGCCTTAGGCCAGGTGCAGAGGCTCACACCTGTAATCCCAGCACTTTGGGAGGCTGAGGCAAGCAGATCACCTGAGGTCAGGAGCTTAAGACCAGCCTGACCAACATGGTGAAACGCTGTCTCTACTAAAAATACAAAAATTAGCCAGGCATGGTGCCAGGCGCTTGTAATCTCAGCTGCTTGGGAGGCTGAGGCAGGAGAATAGCTTGAACCCGGAAGGCAGAGGTCGTAGTGAGCCGAGATCATGCCACTGCACTCCAGTCTAGGCCACAGAGTGAGACTCCATCTCAAAAAAGAAAAAGACAATAGAAGCGTATCAATAAGGTTTGGGGGATTTCACAGAACATGCAGTAAATACAAGGCATATTAGAAAGGTAAAGTGTCCAGGTTAAGTCCCCCAAATCAGCTTGCTTTCTGGAGATGTGTCACTCTTTCATGAAAGTTGAAGACAGAGGAAATGTTAGTTATCTGACGTTTTAGTGGGGCTCCGGTGGAATGTTGTAATGCATTATTCTTTAAATGCCCCGAGACTTGAGCATGTGTTCCAATCCAGATGTTTCCAGCTCAGCTGCAGGAGGAAGGAGAATTCAGATGGAGACGTTGTTGTGCGCCAAAGCTAAATACCTTGCGCCCTTGCCCATTTTTCATTTCCAAACACCCATATTGATTGCTTCCACGTCGAATCGATCCTGTGGCTTGAAAGAAGCCTCTGCCTGGAAGCTGTGGGGGAGGGATGAAGTGCAAGAGAAAAACCTCTTAGCCTGGACAGCAGCAAAATGGCCTGAGATGAGAGACATACCAACCCCTTCCTGGGAAGAAGTGTCTCAACAGGTAGCAGCCTGCAGGAAGCGGAGCTTGTTCTGATCAGACTTCCCGCTGACTCCTTTCCTATCTTTTCCAGCTTTATTAGGGCATAAATGACAAATGAAAATTGTGTGATTTAGAGCATACAATATGGTGTTTTGATAAACGCATTGTGAAGTGATCACCACAATCAAGCTAAGGGACATGCCCATCCTAATGTTGTTGCCACTGTGGGGGGTGTGTGTGTGTGTGTCTGTGTGTGTGTGTGTGCGCGCGCGCGTGTATGTTAAGAACATTTAAGATCTGCTCTCAGCAAATTCCAAGTACACAATAGAGTTATTAATTATAGTCACTGTGTGACTATACTTTAGATTGCAGAGATTATTCAGCTTCTATCTGCAAGGTTGTATTTTTTGACCAAGATCACCTGTCCTCAGCTGCTATTCTACTCTGTTTCTATGAGTCCAGCCTTTTAGATTTCACATACAATTAAGATCATGCAGTGTTTATCTTTCTGTGCCTGGTTATTTCACTTGGTATGATGTTCATATTCTTGGAAATAGCAGGATTTCATTCTTTTTTAGAAGCTGAGTAACACTGTATTGGTTAGATAGATACTACAGTTTCTTCATCCATTCATCTATCAATGGACACTTAAGTTGTATCAGTATTTTGATTATTGTAAATAAGTGCAGTGAGCATGGAAGTGCAGTTATCTCTTTGAGATAATAATTTTATTTTATTTTTTAATATATACCTAGAAGTGGAATTGCTAGATCATATGGTAGTTCCATTTTTATTTTATTTTTTTGTGGACCCTCCATACTACTTTTCATAATAGCTATAGCAATTTACAGTCCCACCAGCAGCAAGCAATTTTTCTCTTTTCTTCACATCCTCACCAACACTCATCATATTTTGATTTTTTTTAATAATACACATTCTAACGGGGTGAAGTGATGTCACCTCGTGGTTATGATTTGCATTCCCCTGATGAGCAGTGATGCTGAGCACCTTTATATATACCTGTTACATCTCTGCATGTCTTCTTTGGAAGAAATGTCTGTTCAGGCTCTTTGCCTATTGTTTTACTTGGGTTATCTGGTTCTTGACTGTTGAGTTGTAGGAGTTCCTTCTTCCCTTTGGATATTAATTCTCTGCTTAGTGCCTTTAAGTCTCTGTCCCCACCCCAACCACGTGTTAGCCTTTGCTCAGCTCTACATCATGTCTGCTCATCCCTGTAACCCAGTGCTGTGCCTAGCCTGGACAGATGCCCTAAGGGGGTTGATGACTAAGTGGGTACACAAATGTGGCTCCATGCTTGCCCTCAAGCAATGCCCGGTCACGTGAATGCTCAGTGGTAACACTTCTGCAGTTCCTCTGCATTCTGCTCTTCATCTGCACTTCCTACTTAGAATATTTGAGATGGGGGAACTTGCAGCCCTTCCCTTGATGCAGTGTTGGCAGAACTCAGGAAACTGTATTTCCTAAAGATAGTGTGATCATCTAAATATAATGACCTGCTGGTAGAGAGCATGGGGCAGCACCAGAAAGCCTGTGTTCCAGCCTTGGATCTGTTTTCTACTGAGGGTGGTTATGAGCTTCACCAAGTCACCCCACCCCTCTGGACCTCACTTTCTCACATCTCCCAGCTGAGTGATCATTCCTATCTACTCTCTTCTCTGGGGTGTTACAAGGGCCGAATGAGTTAATCGATGTGAAAGCTTTCAAATAAAGCGTAGGAATTACTCATGTGTCAGGGATTATTATTTTTCAACCTATTCTCTCCCAAGGAGTATCTTTGTATCTTAGTAGAAGTTTCCAGTGCCTTAAAGGAACTGTCATTAGAAGGAATCCAGGCAGAGTCCTGAAGAACACATTTTGAATCCTGACGAGTCTTCAGGTCACTGTTTTGACCACACCATGCAGCCGTTTTAGGCAACGTTCATCAACTTTACGCCGTAAAAGTGGGTTTGCATGACCAAAGCTGGACGCGTACCATGCTCCTCGTCTCACAGCTGTGAAGCCTTGTCCACGTGTTTTTTGTATCTCAGTGAACAACTGAAATATCACCATTATTTCACAGCAGCTCATTTCCAGTGTTGACAGATGACTCACAGGGTTTTAGAGTTGGAAAAAAAAAAACTGTTGGTGGTAAGACTTTAGGGTGTATGATTAACCCCTCAGGGAACCATGAAATGTTTAATAAATCATGTAAAATACTAGACAGGAATGAACCTTCATCACTTACAATACTACTGATACACAGTGAGAAAACTCAAATACCTGGGGCAAAAGGAATGGATGACTTTGATGTAAGAGGCGTTGGGAGGAAATAGTCGAATATATATACCACAATAAATGGAAATTAGGGGGAGGGAAGGGCCATTTTCCTAACTAGTGTTTATTCCAGAATCAACAGAAATTTAAACTGAATGATCTTTTTCTCAGTATCCCTTTTCTCCTACTTATTTTCTCTCCAAAATAATCCAAATGTCTTTCTCTCTCTCAATAAGCAGCAGGACACCTATTCTATGGCACAGGCTTGATACTTCTAGCTAAGACACTAAAGTCTTAAGTCCTAATCAACTTTCATTTTTATTTCATCAAGAGTTTAAACATTAATTTAGTGATAATGATGGAATGGTAGGAAATTGGCCCCACAGCCTCAGAACAAATCACACCCTATGAACGTGTCTCTCATATCCGAGATGATTTTCTTTTGATGAACTGTTCTATTAGTGTGTAGTTTTAAACACATGGCTGTCCTATGCTTGAGTCAGTACTGCAATTTAGCACTCAGCCCCACATGGGAATCTTGCTTAACTTGGCCTGGACTAGTGCTTAGGACCTGCTGAGGATCCTCTGGTGAGGGGAACACAATAACCCAGAATGACTGATGAGTCAGGGAGGCTGAACAGCAGATTGTCCAGATCAGTATATAATTCCCACGAGAGGGAAGGCTGTGGAGACCAGCTCAGCCAACTCACTGACCCCCTACAAGGCCTGAGTTAAAGGATGCTCCACAGTTTCCTCTCCGTATATGACCTTTCATTCTGATCAGCGACCTCTTACTGGTTGATTTAACTCTCTTATACACCCTGTTTAAAATACAAGTAGCTCTGGGGTATGGCACATTAAATGAGTTACTGGGGCAGAGCATTCTTCCCTGCATTAGAGAACCAGGGCAGCCCAGCAGGAATTTGGTGCCTAGGAGGATGCTGAGTAAGGAGGAATGAGCAGAGAGAGGAAGGCTGGACATGTCCATGTCCACGTTCGAGTCGTCCACTTCATGATCTCTTGTTTGGGGTTTGCTTGTCACTTCTTCAGGGACCTTTTGGCAGTAGAAGCCATTGTGTTCACCCTCTCTGGAAGGCTGCCTGTGAGGAATGACAGGAAATGGCACCATAGACGCATGGGACACTTGAAGTCAGAGAAACTTTCAAGACCATGAGTCTCAATTCCTCATTTACAGACCCAGATGTTACAGCTCTGCTCTTAGGGTTGCAAAACTTATGTAAATATTGTGTTTTCTACTGAGATAGATGAAGACCATTTTGATACCTTGTATACCTGCTGTGTTTTTGGCAGGATTCCCTCCCTTCCCCAAGCTAAGATTTTTTGCATGAATTCTTGAATTTCTCCAATGATGAGGGTTTATAGCATCTGCCAGTGTTGGGTTTTGTTTTTGTTATTTTAAGTGAGCATGCTGACTGTAGGAAATGTTGAACTCCAGTGGCAGTTGAGATCAGAGAGACTGAAAACAAAGTCAAGTGTAACAGGACACTGCTTCAGTGGTGTTTTTAACACCCAAATGCACAGTCCTGTTCCACATGCCGTGACTTCATCTATTTCCCCTTTATTTCTACCGGATCTCCATGGATACTTTTTTCTCCTGTTACATCTTTTCCTCTACTCAGATAGATGCTCATAAAAGAGCAGTGATATTGCTTCTATTTGTCTTCTTGAAGGAAACTGGTTTTCCCCGACCCTCTCTCCTCCATTTCCAGCCAGGTCGATTCTTCTTAGGGCTGTGTTTGTCTATGTTCATCTTTTAACATTTGGGCCAGGGAAGAGACAAGATCTTTAAAACACAATACCTATTTCCTCATCTGAGGAAATTTAAATAGGTTGTTGTAGATCTTGTTAATATCATTTCTGTACCAAATCCTTACCCAGCCAGCTCACTACAACCTTGAAACTCAGCATGTTTCTGGGTATCCCGTCTGGTATCTGAAGATTCTCCGAACCCAATCCTGCATGTGGCTAAATTACAAACTCAGAGGAGCAGCTTCACAACAGGGGAACCTTCTGGGTGGTGATTTAGTAAATATGTAAGTGCTAAGTTCTGATTGGAATAGGAAGCGCCTCCTCAAAAATCTGTTTTTCAGAATGAATGAGTCAAAGCTCTATGACTTGTTGTCTGCTGGACGCAAAACCAAGAAGCCTGATTTAACAGAGAAAGTGGCTGAGGTCAAGGCCGCAAGAACTAATTTAGGATTGGGATTCTTGCCCTTGCCCTTGACTCAGGCATTGAAATAGCCTCACGGAGAAATAGTATATTCCAGAAATGCCTTGGTTTCTGTCATCTCCATCTAGACCAACAAATCACCCTATATGATCAGCCTACAGTGCATCTCATGACAGTACAATAGAGATGGAAATATACAACCTACTGAGACCAAAACAAATATTTATTTTTTAAAAAAGAGAAGTCTTCACATGTATCACTAAACGTTAATGGTAATGAAGATGGGTCATTGAGGGTATAACATGCTGGAATCCTGCATCAGAGTGCCTGATGAGGAAATGTTTTAAATCAAAAGGACCACTGCTACCATTACCAGTGTTAGCCTCTCTGACATGAAAATCCCGAAGCAGAAGAGGTGACACAAACTCCCAAGAAGTTAGTCCCTTTGTCAGAAAAAGATAACCTTGTACAGCCTCCCTAAAACAAATCCAGACACAGAACTGTCAGCATGCCTATTTAAACTTGCAAAGCCATGATCTCTGTATTGCAAATTATCTGTTTCAGTGTAACTCAAGTTCATCTGTACCAGTTGACATTCTAAATTGTTACATGTTATTCTGCACATTTTATTATGAAATAGTTACAGAAATAAATTAATATAAATTAAGAGAATATAACAAATTAGTAGAGTAAGGAATGGCCAATATTTTTCAAGAAGCTAGCTAAGGCTTCCAGTGTTATTTATTATATAAATTAATATTTTCATCACATATCATACCACAATTGATCCTAGATGTATTTAAGTACCTAAATAGAAAAAAGAAAGTACTGTATTGTAGAAACTAAGAAAATGGAGATAAATAATTACCTATTATTTCAACAAAAATAGAGTAAAAGCAACAAAAGCCAAAAAATAATCAGAAGGAAAAATATTTAGAGTTTTACTGTATAACAAACATGCATTTAAATATAAAGCAGAAATAAAAGGAAAACAAAATCTGGTACAATATTTGCACCAAATTTCATATGTTAATGTATTTCTATTTAATGATCAAACAAATTACAAAAATCAGGTGAAATACATAGTCAATTGTGCTAAAAACCCAAAATAAGTTTAAAATCATTAATAATTGTTGCTCTCCTATTTGTAACAGTGAAAAATTGGAAATAACTCTGTCCCCTATGATTAAATATTGACAATAGCATGCAAATTGATAAATTTATATAATATTTAAGAGGAAGAACAAAGCAGATATAATTACATCCCCTCTCTTCCTTCAAAATGATTGAAATAAGAGTAAAAAAACATGAAAGGAACTACGTTTAAAAGACACTGAAAAGCAAAGGAGGGAGCCACAGATGAAGATTTTGACAAATTTCTGCAAGACAGAAGATGGGACTACATTAACAAACATACCTCAGTAAAGAAAACCACAGCTCAGAGCACAGGTGAAACCCATTTTCTAAGAATGCACTCACTTCCCTAATACCCTCTACGTGGAGCAGCCAAACAGAGAAATGAGACTGCACACTAAGAGCCTGATTCCCGCAACGGATGCAAGGCAATTCTTACCAAGTCTCTCTACCTGTCTCCCACCTGTAGAGCTGAGAACACAGCCTCAATCTGATAAGGTGGCATCAAGACCAGCAGGAGAGAAAGAACTAGTCAACAAGTGATGCTAAATAATGCAGGATCATGGCTTACCCAGTTTCATGGGAAAACATGAAATTGTTACCAAATGCCAGGGGTTCAGTCTAGGTGCCATTTGCTCACCAGGGCATGGAAAACCAATTACTGAGATTGAGGGAAAGTGCTCTCTTTCCAGGGTCTGCAAGGGGCCTTAGTTTTAAGGGCAAGAATTTCCCAGCGCCATGCCCCGCTCCCATCCCTCTCCATCCGGGAGATTTAACGGTTTATGTTTAAATTTCACGGGCTCTGGAAGAAACAAAAAGTCAATCATTCCAGTGGAAGTTCTGAGGAACTCCTTTCATTGGCCTGGGGTCTTAGAGAAGGTGGGGGCTCCTCCCAGGTTAAAAGTCCCCCTCTTCACACCCCTTCGGACTCCATGTTTGGGTCCCCTTCCACAAAGACTCATGGGAGTCATCTTTCTCCCTCCTGAATTTCCCCTCTGGAGTGCCCTTCCACACGCTCGTGGAAGCCTGTCTTCCCCTCCTAAACTCCATCTCTCTCTATTCCCTAACACTCTCGTGGAAGCTGCTTTCCTCTCCTGGATTCCATCTTTCTGGATTCTCTCACTCAGTGTGAGAGTTAGCTGTTTCTTTCCCTCTCCTTCTCCCGTTTCTCTCTCTCTCTAAATAAATCACTTTCTACAAACACTTTTGAGTCCAGCATTTTCTGCACACTGCGCCTGGTCCCCTCTCTCATTCTTGAGAGGGTAGGAGACCAAGAACCTGGAGAAACATCCTCTCAGGGAAGCTGACGGCACCCTGAACCCCTGAACCCCAATATTACAAGATGAGTATTGCCAGGGAGGAAGATTTTACTTGGACAATGCCAGCCAGAGAGATTGGAGCAAAACCTCAAATCTGTTACTTCTTCCTGCCCCCAACAAAGTTTAGTAGTGTCTCTAGCAGGGAAAGAAAAGGGGGTGGGGGTGAGAGGGCAAGAAAGAAGAGCTGGTCACTAGGCAGCAGGTGCATTTCATTGTGCGAAGCATAAGTTTATCAAGCTTCAGTTCCATGGGTGTGTAGCGTGTTAGAAAATTGGGCTACTTTTCAAAAGAAGACATTCTTCTCAGTATAAACATATAAAACCCATGTGAATTAAAGATGTAAACATGGAAAACAAACCTAAAGCTTTTTGAAAATATATAATCAAATATCTTTATAACTTCATTGGGAAGGGAAAAACTTTACACACATGACGCAGATATCACAAACTGCACACACAAAAGATAAACGTCACTATATTACATTTAAAAACACTAGTGCATCATAACAAATCTTCTTTTCAAGTGGGGCTGGGGAGGATGAGTCATATATGGGGAGAAGATATTCTCAGCCCATATAACAAAAGTTTGTCCATCCAGAATGCCTAGGATATGCTATAAATCAGTAAGGAAAAGATGAACAACCACATAGAAAAACAGACAAACGATGTAATCCAGCAATTCAGAGAGAGAAAATCTAAATGGCCAATGCATATACATATATGTGTGTGTGTGTGTGTGTGTTATATATATGTATTATATATATATATATATTCTCAAACTTTATTCATAACCAAGAATATGCAAATTAAAACTGAAGAGCGACGTCATTGTATGCCCGTCACAATGGCAGCAGTGGCAGCGTCTGACATCGGGCTGGAGACAGTGGCAGTGGCAGCTGTCACAGCCGGACTAACCCCTGGAAATTTGATGAGGTCACAACACCAGACCTAGATATAAACCCTGGAAGAATTCATTTGCATATTAAAACAGAAATATATAAAAAATGTTTTCTGCAGCATTTGTTTGTAAAGGTAAACATTTGGGTACAATTTCTAAATGCATTAGTGGAGGGATGGAGAATAAATTGTAGGATGATATTATAGACCACTGTATAGTGTCAGGGAAAAGCTACCGCTTTCAGTGAATTAACAACACAAATCAGGTTGTGAGGCATATTGTATGGTGTCATTTATGAATTGTAAAACATAAAACAACACGTGTATCTAGCCAGATGTAAGTTAAGATAGCTGAAGTCATTTTTTGAATGAGTGGGCAGAATAAACACGAGTTTAGACTCATGGTGGGCTCTGGACAGGGAGGCAAGAAAAAGCAAATAGATTGAAGTGGGCAAGATTTGTGGTTTGTTTTTTTTTTTGAGACAGCCTTGCTCTGTACCCAGGCTGGAGTGCAGTGGTGTGATCCCAACTCACTGCAACCTCAGCCTCCCAGGTTCAAGTAATTCTCCTACCTCAGCCTCTCAAATAGCTGGCATTACAGGTGCACGCCACCATGCCTGGCTAATTTTTGTATTTTTAGTAGAGATGGCGTTTCACCATGTTGACCAGGCTGGTATCAAACTCCTGACCTCGTGGTCCGCCTGCGTCAGCCTCCCACAGTGCTGAGATTACAGGTATGAGCCACCACGCCCGGCCTTTTTTGTTTTTAAACTTTGTGCTCAGGGGTGCATGTGAAGGTTTGTTACATAGGTAAAAGGTAAACTCGTGTCAAGGGGGTTTGTTGTACGGATGATTTCATCACCCAGAAATGAAGCCTGGTGCTCGTTATTTTCCTGATCCTCTCCCTCCTTCTCACTGTCCACCCTCTGGGAGGCTTCAGTGTGTGTTGTTCCCCTCTATGCCATGCGTTCTCATCATTGAGCTCCCAGTTATAAGTGAGGACATGCATTTCTTAAGAGAGTGCAGCACTACTGTTGGAATGTTTTTTCAAGTCTGCGTTTTTTAATCATCCAGAAGGGGTCAACCAAAAACTTCCTGGTAATAGCCAGGACTCCTATTCCTGCCTGAAGTGGCTTTCCCCCAACTGCACTGAAATGTCCTGCAGCTGTAGTTGAATGAGGAGGACAAGCATGTTTGCAGGGCACACACCTCACCACTGCCGCCTGACCACAGACACTGTGTGTTCCAGAGATGCCAAATGGAGGAAAATGCATCTTACTGGTCACACTAATAAATGTAGTTTATTAATAAATGTAATAATGAATAAACAATTATTTAGTTAATAAGGAAAGCGATGAAAGAAAGAATATAAATGCATTTATTACCACTGAACTGCACATGTAAAAATGGTAAAGAGGGTAAATTCTATATGGATATTTTGCCCCAATTAAAAAAAAACAACACTGAAATACATGTAGTTTGATCAGAATATTTCTGCAGCTTTTTTGTTTGTTTTTGCTTATAATTTTTGGTCTGTTCTTTGTTCTTTATGTTTTCCTTTCATCCCCCTGTTGTTTGTATAAAAAGGAAAAGATAATTTATCAGATTTTAAAGCTAAGATCATTTTTCTTCAAATGGAAAAAGTTTAATAATATAAAATTACATCTCCTTTGTGGCTATAATCATGTTACTTCAGGGAATGATATTTTCATATGCCTAATATATTAAATGTTTTTAATTGATCTTCATTCTCCCAAAGACAGAGAACCTCCTTGGAAATGAGGTTCCTTTGTAATTTTGGAGCAGAAAGGCAGTAGCACAAGCCTCGACACTGTAAGAGGCACGGTAGCTTTTTTAAATTTAATTTAATTTAACTTAATTTAATTTAATTTTTTATTGCATTTTAGGTTTTGGGGTACACAACGATGAGTTCATGTCCTTTGTAGGGACATGGATGAACACGGAAACCATCATTCTCAGCAAACTGACACAAGAGCAGAAAATCAAACACCGCATGTTCTCACTCATAGGCAGGTGTCGAACATCTGGCTGCACACACAAAAGATAAACGTCACTATATTACATTTAAAAACACTAGTGCATCATAACAAATCTTTTTTTCAAGTGGGGCTGGGGAGGATGAGTCATATATGGGGAGAAGATATTCTCAGCCCATATAACAAAAGTTTGCCCCAGCTAGTGCCCTTATGTATTCTACATCATTTGATCCCCAAACCCCCTTTTTTTCCTCTCAGCTATTTCTCTAGGTGAGCTGACTGCAGTTAAAAATGAGGAGAGGGATCATTTTGTTTCAAATAAGCTTCAGGTAGACAGACTATACAGTGCTCCTTCCCCAAACAGAGGAAACTTTAATTATCCGTTTTCATGTAAAAGCAGGTGGCATTTCTTGCACACTGTAGAGATGGTATGATTATTAAACAGCTAATAATTAGAGAGCATTCCAGAAATAAAACCAGCACATAAATACCCAGTATGATGAGGATGATTTGACTGCTGGCTGTGGTGGACAAAAAGTAATATGATTCTCTTGTTTATATGCATTTAGCTATCTCAATATGCATTTGTAAGATCCCAGGCAGAAATATTTCCAAGGAGTAAAATATAAATTGTAGTGTTCCTTTGTGGATTGCATACTTTCCTCCCTCTTTACATTTCAAAGAAATTACCTTTTATGTATCACTTAAATAATATCAGCCTTTCTGAGGTGCTTAAGACAATCCTAGCAGTACCGAGTTAAAATATATCTTTAACATGGTATTTTTTCTAGTCTTTAGGAAAGCTTCATTCAAGTGCATTTTCAAAGGTCTTTGGAAATGAAATATTCTGAGGGCCTCGTGCATTGCTGCTGAATTTAATAGTCCTTAGCAGTCACACTGAAATCCATTCCCTTGTCAGGCAGCTTCGCTTCCTAATTCTATCACGTAACTACCCTCTTCCTCAAAATCCTTCTTATCACCTTAGCAAAAATGACAACTTGGATTTCAGTGAATATGTATGGATTTAATTTGCAAGCTCTCTGGTCTGGGCTTTGCTCTCTGTGAGTCTTGACGGAGGGGAGAAGCCACACTGGGGGCCCTAAGAAGCCCTGCCCAGGCTCACCTGGTCTCTTTTTCCTCTGGAAGCCCCCCAGTTTCTAGCCCACTCTGACCTTCCACAGGGGTCTTCTTGCCTCTCAGCTTCTGCCCAGTTCAGACAATGGGAGTCAGGGATGTGAGCTCTAAGGGGACAGATAAAGAGTCAAGGTGGCGGGGGGGCCCGACCACTGCCCTCGGCCTCGCGTTCCCACAGACAGCCCTGTCCTGAAGCTTCGGGATGACTGACAGACAACATAGTTCCACGGTCCCCAGCAGCTGTGTGTTTAATTTCCGCTCTTAGAGTTTTGCCTTTTCCAGAATATCATGAGAATGAAATCATGAAGAATATACTCATCGGGGGTGAGGAGAAAGGACTCATGGCTATGGAGTTTGAGGGGTTGTCTGGGAGCGCTGGGAATGCTTGTGATTTTGGTAGCTCTTACATGACTCTTTACCGTGGTTGAATCTGTATGCTGAAAAGGGTGAATTTTATTGCTTGTAAATTATATTTCAAAAACACCAACTAAAAAGTGAGAAATCACTTAATTATGTCTGTTTTCACTGCAGTTGATTCCCCCATGACAATAGGGGACTTTCGGATGATGTTTTGATATCATTACTCTGTTGTGCATTGTGCATTTTCATAAGTCATTAATATTTATAGGCTGGAAAACTTCATCCCTTTTGATTTTGATTATGCAAGGAGATGCTAAACAAAACATGTTTCAGGAGAAACTCACATGTCTGTAGCCTTCCATCCCATTGTCCAGTCTCTGGGTGGTCCTTCCTTTTCAAATTTCTAAGCTATCACATCAGAAATAGGTATTCGGGCTAGGTGTGGTGGCTCATGCCCATAATCCCAGCATTTTGGGAGGCTGAGGCGGGTGGATTACTTCAGGTCAGGAGTTCAAGACCAGCCTGGCCAACATGGTGAAACCCTGTCTCTACTAAAGATACAAAAATTAGCTGGGCATGGTGGCATGAACTGTAATCCTAGCTACTGGGGAGGCTAAGGCAGAAGAATCACTTTAACCCAGGAGGCAGAGGTTGCAGTGAGCCAAGATCACACCACTGCACTCCAGCCTGGGAGATGGAATGAGACTCAATCTCCAAAAAAGAAATAATAAGAAAAGAAAAGAAATAGGTATTAGAATTTATGTCATCCTTGGTCCTTAGTGGCTGGGAGCTTTTGAGACTAGATTTGTATTCATGAAGGTTTTCTATTAAGTTGGCTGAGTATTTCTTTGGCAATACAATTCCTCAAACATCTAACAGATTTCTTTGTTTCCCCTCAATTCTAAGGACTAGTATCTACACCAAAAGTTTGACTTCACCTTCTCCAGTGTGCCTGAGTTCGTCACCCCTTTGCTTCCTCTCAATCCGCAGCAAATGGCTGGAGACTACTTAGCACCATCAGGGGGAAGGCGGGGCTCTCACCAGAGTGCTGGCCTCAGTCACACGACTCAGCTGAGTAGTCTCATTAGGCTTTGCTGTGGGAAGTGTTGTGACACCCCGTCTGTTTCTGTTTGGGTTCAAGAGCAGATGGGTTTTGTAAACCTCAAGGTCCCAAATTTCTTGATACTCTTACCCTTTCATTTTCTTTGCGTATATCTCACTCTTTCCTGTGCTCCTCTGCGTCTTTCTTCTATTAATATACACTATTTTGTAGTGGAAAATGGTCCTGCTTTCTCTTCTTGGAGAGACCCCCATTTGAGGAATCCCACTTATGAATCACCTCCAAAAGCCCTACCATAGGCCTCAGTACTGCTTGCTCCTCCCATTCCTATTCCAAATCCCCTTTGAAGTCTCTGAGTTCACCAGATAGTCTCAGGCAGCTACGGGGGCACAGCTGATGAAATTATTCACACAGCATTGATACACAGACACACCATGTTCGATGACAGTCAGTTATCCTCCCTCCACTTTACCAGACAGTGCCCCTTAGGAGCCTGCACACAGTATCTTGCTCCCCTCCCTGCCTCCCTCCTTTCCTTCCTTCCTTCCTTCCTTCCTTCCTTCCTTCCTTCCTTCCTTCCTTCCTTCCTTCCTTCCTTCCTTCCTTCCCTCCTTCCTTCCTTTCTCTCTTTCTTTCCTCCCTTCTTTCTCTTTCTATTTTTCTCTTTCTCCCTTCTCCCTTTCTCTCTTTCTTTCATTTTCTCTCTTTCCTTCCTTCCTTCCTCCTTCCTCTCTCCCTCCCTTCCTTTCTTCTTTCCTCCTTCCTTCCTTCCCTCCCTCCCCTTCCCTTCTCCTTCCTTCCTTCCTTCTTCTTTCTTTCCTTCCTTCCTCCCTCTTTCTTTCCTTCCTTCCTCCCTCCGTCCCTCCCTCCCTTCTTTCCTTCCTTCCTTCCTTCCTGCCTTCTTTCTCTTTCTTTCTCTCTTTCTCTCTCTCTTTCTTTCTTTCTTTCTTTCTTTCTTTCTTTCTTTCTTTCTGTCTTTCTGTCTTTCTTTCTTTCTTTCTTTTCTTTCTTTCCTTCTTTCTTCTTTTCTTTCGTTTCACTCTGTTGCCCAGGCCAAAGTGCAGTGGCACAATTTCAACCTCTGCCTCCTGAGCTGAAGTGATTCTCCTGCCTCAGCCTCCCAAGTAGCTGGGATTACAGGTGCACACCACCACACTCAGCTAATTTTTTGTATTTTCGATAGAGAAGGGGTTTCGCCGTGTCACCCAGGTTGGTCTCAAGCTCCTGAGCTCAGGCAATTTGCCAGCCTCGGCCTCCCAAAGTGCTAGGATTACAAGCATGAGCCACCGCGCCTGGCCTCTTGCTCATTTTTCTACCTTTTCTGTCTAACTTACTTGCAAGTTCATAGCAGCCACCCAGTAAATATTGGCCAAATAAAATTGTCTTCATTTAAAAAAAGAAAAATAAACTTTGATAATATGTGTAAATTGTTAAGCATGCTTGTCCGGTACTGTAAAATCATACGAAATCGCCTTGCACAGTCTTTTTATGAAGATGTCTTTATATACAGGCAGCATAGAGAGGACAGCACATTGAGTGCACCGACCCATTAGAAAGTGCCACAGTACCACTGGGAAATCGAACTGTCAGGGCCATCTTCCAAGAAGAACAAAGCTTCAGAGTGTGTGGGACTGGAGTAGATGGGGAATTGGATGCAGGGTGCTTCAAGCTAAAGGAAAACAGATAAAAGGCAGCTTTGGGAATGAGCATGGTATATTGGGGAATAACAAGGCAACCCGCCCAACCAAAGTGAATGCACATTTGGGATAGAATTTAGGTTGCCTGAATTGCTTTACAGTTTTCTAGATACAGAAAACCAGGCTATCTTTTTGTGATTCTGCACAACCCCCCAGTCCTAGTTGACACTGTATGCGTTGAAGCATGGTCTCTCTGCATCCCTGGGATGGTTTCATTTGCCCCCTTTGGTCTCCGACGTTTTTAAAGAGTTGCAATTTCCTGCTGCTTGCATACATATTCTGAAAAACTGGATTTATGTTAATGATTAGATATAAAAGGTTTCTGCTAATATACCTCACCCGCTAGGAAATTAATTTGGGTTCTACATTTGTCTAGAAAGGGTCTAAGTGTTATCACCCTGATTAAAAATTCACCTAAAAACTTCTGTGTCTGGATGTTGCACATAGAAATATCATTTGGCTTCCATATGCCACTTGTTATTAGAGGAAAAGACAGATTAAGAAGCCCAATACAGAGGCTGAGGCAGAGAATTGCTTAAATCTGGGAGGCAGAGGTCACAGTGAGCTGAGATTGTGCCACTGCACTCCAGCCTGAGACAAAATTCCATCTAAAAATAAATAAATAAATAAGCCCAATATATTAATGATAGCCATAAATTTAGCTCTCTGCATATCTTTGCTTAAAAATTATATTCAGCAGCATATATATATATAGTGTTAGTATATGTATGTATATAGATTATGTGTGTGCATATATATATATATTCAGCATATATATATATACACACATATCTATATGCATACACATACTAACACATAAATGAATTTTGGCATATAGATGTGTATAAAAGTGAAAATGGAACTCATTAATTCAAATGTGTAAGCTAAACATATTTGGAAAAATAAATAGAACACAAAAATCATTAAAACTAACAACTCTTATGACATTTTCTGGGAAATTTATGACTACCAAGTGTTGAAGACCATGTTAGAAAAGAAAAAAAAAAGTAGAAGGCATAAATTAAAAAGTGAAGTCATTAAATGCTAACATATTCTAAAGAAACTTTCAAGATAAGGTGACAGAATACAAGTGTGGTAACTTTTTTAACTTTTAGAAGAAAATATAACACTGAAGTTTAAGTTACGCCAAGCTATAATTTTAACAATTTTCAGAAGAATACATAACGGCATATAAAAATATGCAAGTACCAGAAAGAAACACAGACAACAAAGTGAATTTTAAATTTCTGTCGTACGTTGTAGTTCTGCTTCTGAGTGGATGGAGTAGACATCCTTTTCTGCATTCCTCCAGCTGAGTGCGGCTAAAACCGCTGGGCAGTAAACATAAAACAAATGTAAGATGACTCTGGAAGAAGAAGAGAAGTCAGACCCGCGGAGGAGTTCATGACTGAAGGAAGAAGTCAGGAGTGAATTCCTTGGGTTTTCTTTTTGCCTTATCTCCAGACTAGGTTGTTGAGAGGCTGACACACAGGAAACCCCACTGTGTGCCAACAAACATGCCCCCAAGAAATGCTAATCTCTCACCAAAGACCGAGAAATAGGCAGCCTAGCAAGACAGTAGCCGTTCTAGTCCAATGAAGACCACATAGGAAACCGTGGTCCACTTCTGGTGCCACAAGGCAGTCAACTGGAAAGCTTTGCCAGGCTGCACTGCGGCCCCAAACTCACACCAGGATGGCATCAGAGGAGGCCGAGTGAGCGACTTTTCACTGCTGCCTACACAGTCTGGGGCCCCCCTCCCCGTGCTGTCAATGCAGACCCCTCAGAAAGCTGGACTCCACCTGCACCCTGGGTAACAAGGTGCCCTCTTGCCCAACACTGGGGGTTGTCCAAGGAGCCTAGTGGTGTCAGAGTGGTCACTGATGCTGGGAGATAATGAGGCCCCTGCCCTAGAGTGTCAGTGGGGACTCCACAAGGAGTGGTGATGAGCTTCTTTACCCCTGGCCACAGCGTTTCAGTGTGGGAAGTGGAGGGTCTGAATCCCACATCACCCCACAGCAGCAAGGAGGCCTTCTTCCAGTGTCCACCGAGGCCAAGTGCAAAACCTGAACTGTCCCTCCCCACTGGCAGTGTCATGAGGGGCCCTCTTCCTCTGCCAGCCAGCACAGTGTCCCAGAAGGCCTGCAAAACAGGAAACTTAAGTAAGATCTTAGGTACCCAGGGGTAGAGAAGTGGAGGGAGAGGGTGTGACTGTAGCACAGCAGGAGAGAGAGCTTACAGCTTGGCACCTTGATTGTGATGGCTGTTAATGGAATCTACACATGGGATTGACAGGAAATGATACACACATGCATTGGCAGAAGCTGAAGGAAGGGCACATAGAACCTCCTTGTCCTATGACTGCAATTCCCTTTGACTCTATTGTTGTTTTACCAAGAAAATCTTTTTGAAAAGTGTATGTCACGTATAAAGAAGTAGAAAGCAAAATCAGAGATGGCATAGTATTATTATTATATCAATAAATGTGATTAGGGTAAAACTTTTAATTAGGAAAAAAATTATATCTGATTCAAGAGTATATTCATGTGCAAAATATGGAATGATATAATGTATGCAAACATGTTTGTATGTGCATGGGGAATTTCGGGATGGATACACATGCTCCGGATGCTGGGCTGATAATTAAGAAGAAGCTAGGAATTTGCATTTTATTTCTGCCTTTCTATACTATTTGCAAATTTTACCATGTGAATTAATCACTTTCATAATTGAAATGCACTACCTGAAGGCTGTAAAGACAGAAATGATCTTGAAAACATAATATTTTAAAAAGCTGCTTATCAATAACATTCAAATCATATTGAATTAAACCACAGAAATCTGAATGGGGAAATAATTTGAATGCAAGGTACACAGGACATTTGAATATATTTATTCCAAAATTGACAGTGTTTTGGGTTTCTTTCCAGTCATGCCCAGTGTGTGGTGCAGTTACACAGATATGTGACAGTTGTGCATGTATCTTGCATCTGCATAGCTAGTTAGGCACAAAGGGAGGCCCGACAGCCAGAGTACAAACAATATTTTGCAATTTGGGAGGCGAGGACCTTGAAGCCAACTATTATAAAAAATTCACAGTCTTTCCTGGGGCCGTCTTCTGACTTTCGAGGTCTGTGTAATTGCTTGTCTTCCTCCTTTTGTTTTTTCTTCCCCTTCCTTCCTTCCTTCCTTCCTTCCTTCCTTCCTTCCTTCCTTCCTTCCTTCCTTCCTTCCTTCCTTCCTTCCTTCCTTCCTTCCTTCCTTCCTTCCTTCCTTCCTTTCTTTCTTTTTTTGAGACAGAGTTTTGCTCTTCTTGGCCAGGCTAGAGTGGAGTGCAGTGGTGCCACCTCAGCTCACTGCAACCTACTCTTCCTGGGTTCAAGCAATTCTCCTGCCTCAGCCTCCTGAGTAGCTGGGATTACAGGCATGTGCCACCATGCCTGGCTAATTTTTGCATTTTTATTAAAGACGCGGTTTCACCATGTTGGTCAGGCTGGTCTCGAACTCCTAACCTCGTGACCCACCCGCCTTGGCCTCCCAAAGTGCTGGGATTACAAGCGTGAGTCATTACACCTGGCCTGTCCTCCTCCTTTTTGTCTCTCTCCTTCCCTCGTATTTGGCACTTCAAGATTTCTGTCCTCATCCATTCTACTGTGCCTTCATTCCACAAATCCTTTGTTGAGCATTTACTGTGTGATGGGCACCCTTCTGGGCATTGAGAATACAGCTGTGCCGAGAGGAATGCCACTGCTGGAAGGCAGCATGCATACCAGCTTTGGGTGGGCCTCTGATGGCCACTTCTCATTTTCCCATGCCTCAGTCTCCTAGACTGCAGTTTGGTGCCCAGCAGGGAGCCAGCGCTGGATGGGTCCGACCGTTGTCAGATTGACGGAGTGTTTTGGGTACTCTTTACCTGAAACCTTAGGTGCAGACAGCGGCCACCACTTCTTAGCACTGCAAGGAGCTCAGGCTCCTCACTCACTGTCACCAAGGGCTACTCTGTGATTCTGTGTGCCTTGCTTTCAGGCAGCTGCAAGAAGGGAAGCCAAGATTTCATCGGGGAAGGTAATTGGGGCATGGAATTGTATTTTGGAACTCGTGCTCCCTTTTATTATGTGTTTATAGGAGACTGAAACAAACAAGGGAAAACAAGTTTGCGCTCAACAATAACGTACTTGTCTCCTGGTTACAGCTTTAACCGTGTATTAAATTGCATAAATCTTTTTCAATTATATTAATTTAACTCACTATCAGTGGCAGTGGAGTGATGTCATGAACTTTTTCAGTTTTCGCTATTAGCCAAAAGCCCTCAGCAAATAAACAATTTAGGAAGAAATACGTAACTCTTCTCTGAGATGAGCTTGGAAGGGTTTCAAAGCTTTGGCCATTGGATTTTCACTTTTTACCATGGCAAAACCTGCTGAAAGGGCACCTAATGCTAAATCATTCCTTCTTACAGTCTTTGCGCACATTTAAAAAAATGAAACAATGATTGGCATGGGCTAACACAGGTCTTTGATTAATGGTCTTAAGAATTTTGCAAGTTTTCTCAACTTAGCAAGAGCACTTTGGCTTATTAAGACAGCCTTTGGGCCATGCACGGTGGCTCACTCCTGTAATCCCAGCACTTTGGGAGGCCAAGGTGTGTGGATCACCTGAGGTCAGGGTTTCGGGACCAGCCTGGCCAACATAATGAAGCCCCCTGTCTCTACTAAAAATTAGCTGGGTGTGGTCATGCATGCCTGTAATCCCAGTTACTCGGGAGGCTGAGGCAAGAGAATCACTTGAACCTGGGAGGTGGAGGTTGCAGTGAGCCGAAATCACACCATTGCACTGGAAACAAGAACGAGACTTCATTCCCCGCCAAAAAAGACAGCCTTTGGTAGACTATTTGCCGTGGCAACTGAGGCTGCAAAGGAGTCAACAGAGATGAAGAATAAGAATTGTCTGATTGAGCATGGACAGGAGCTCTCTCTTCTCTGCCTGTTGATTTCAAGTTGGCCACCATTTATTCTTGCACTCATCCTTGGGAACAATGGCTGTGGGGGTGGGGAGTGTGTTGTGTTACACAT
This sequence comes from Cebus imitator, assembly GCF_001604975.1. Lineage (NCBI taxonomy): Eukaryota > Metazoa > Chordata > Mammalia > Primates > Cebidae > Cebus > Cebus imitator. The sequence continues at coordinate 5,220,366 of NW_016107335.1, read as the reverse complement.
GTCTGTCATGAGTAGAATTTTATCTCATACTGAATTTAATATTTTTATGACTTAAGAAATAGTATCACACCAGAAGATAGCAATAACTTAAGATATATTTCACATATTTTGGCCAAAGAGGTTAGGCAAGTGAGAAAATATGTCATTCCATTAAATACTGACTGCTCCACTTCCAATGAAGTAACAGATTGATTAGCATTTCCTAAGCAAGCTGTTCTGCATGTATTTGGTTCACTTAATGCCCATACATATAACTGATTTAAACTTAACATTCTTCTTACATTTTTACAGATCACATCAGGGAACAGGAAGATTTTCATGGAATAAATTAACTTACACTAACAACAGTTTGAGCACAGAAACATTAGCAGAATGAATATTTATGAATTTGCAATTATTTTACTGATTTTATTGTGCATTACCTACCATGTAATATTTGACTATTTTAATGTACTCATTTATTGAACAGATGTATGTAGAGGACCCACTATGTGCCCAGCACTGTGTAAGTGCCAAAACTACAGCAATAGCAGTGAGAAACACATTCTCTATTTTCATAGAGTTAATTTTCTAGAGGAGGAGCTACCATTTCCAAAGACAGCTCCACATTTTGCGTGACCTATAAGGGAGAGGCAAGATGATGTTGCCGGCTGGGTGCGGTGGCTCACGCCTGTAATCCCAGCACTTTGGGAGGCTGAGGCAGGCAGATCACCTTAGGTCAGGAGTTCGAGACCAGTCTGGCCAACATGGAGAAACCCTGTCTCTACTAAAAATACAAAAATTAGCCAGGTGTGGTGGCACATGCCTGTAATTCCAGCTACTTGGGAGGCTGAGGCAGAATCACTTGAACCTGGGAAGAGGAGGTTGTGGTGAGCCGAGAT
>NW_016107335.1:5216564-5219450 GCF_001604975.1 Cebus imitator | reverse complement strand
AAAAAAAAAAAAAAAAAAATGATGTTGCCTGCATGTAGCTGAGTGAAAGGCAGCCAGGAACGACCTCTCAGAGGAAGTCTGACCTAAAGCCCAAGTGCATGAAGAAACTAAGCTACCAGGAGGGACAGCGAGGAGGTCAGTGAGGCTAGAGCACACATTTTCTATAAAGGGACACATGGTCAGTGATTTTGGATTTGTGGCCCAGACAGTCTGTGTTACAATGACCCCCTTTTCTTCCACAAGTTAAAAGAAGCCACAGCAATGTGTAAACTATTACACCAATAAAATTTATAGATGGACGCCGACATTTACATTTCATAGAATTTTTGTGTGTCACAAAATAGTGGGTTTTTTTTTAAATTTTGTTATGCCCATTGAAAAACATAAATACTGTTCTGAGATCCTAGGCTGTATAATGCAGTCAGTGGGCGGGGGGGGTTGGCCCACGTGGCGGTTGTTTACAGACCCTGGGCCAGAGACTAGAGAAGGATGAAGACGGGAGCGCTGAGGTGGGCTCCAGGCCATTGCAGACCTTAGAGAAACTGGTATTTTATTCTAAGAGAGTTGCAAGCCCTGGAAGGAATTCAAGCAGAGGAGAAGTGGTCTGATTTATGATTTCATAACTTTCCTCTGGTTGCTGTCATGAATGCATCGTGATAGGCAAGTGTGGAAGCAGGAATGCTATTTAGGAGGCTATTTTAGGAGGTTACAGGTGCAGGGTAACAGGGGTTTCAACCAAGGTGAGAGAAGTAAGTGGGTATGTGAGTGTGTGAACATACCATGCAGCCTGGCTCTGTAAATAACCAAAACTTATAGATGTACCAATAAAAACTAGCCTTCTTTAGATTTCAGCTTAATTCTATTACCAACCACGCAAATGTTTAATCTGCTCTTCTTGATTTAAACAAAAGCAAGGAAAAATTCTCTGTTCTCGGCTGGTAAAAGGAATATGTCAAAATCTCCAGCCATGAGGGGGCACCAGTCATCATGCCTCATGTGTTCTTAACTTCATCAATTTATGATGTATCCTTCTGTACACTGATTTCAAATGGATACTTCTAGAGAATACTCTTTTGCTGTTGAACTGAGTCTGATGCTACAGATGTTTGTATTTTATATTTAAAAAACATTCTAATACAGTTCCTGGATATCCACCACTTTTCAGAAGTTGATTTTGTAGGCTGGTGGAGTGATCTTCCCTAGTAAGTATACTCGATTCCGGGGACTTAGATACATCATTTGCCATCAGTAGAAGTTTGAAAAGGATCCAGGGATATATAAATAAGTCAAGAATGCATGACCCCGAGTGACATATACTGGAATGATGGTATAGGATGAAAACATGTGGCATAAGGTACTTAAAGGTTTTAACGTCCTGTGTTTAGCAGTGATTTTTTTCTATAAGCATATGGTTGTTATTCCAAAGATAATATGCGCTTCCAAGTGTAAGTGACTTGATTTCAATCTATAGTCTTTTTGAATAATTTGTATCCTTCCATTTCCAAGAGTCCCATCATGTTGGGGCAATAGAAATAGTCCACTGCAGAATTGTTAGAATCCCAAATGCTCCCCTTTGCACTCATGGAGGCTCAAATGTGGGGTCGTATTAGGAGGATAAATTTGCTTATGTCTCAGTGTGACATAGCTAAGGGGCATTTCATTTTGCTTTGCTTTGTATGGAAAACAGCACTTATCTTCAACATTTGGCTAGAGATTCGGGCTACATGGCATTTCTGGCTGAGGCCTGGCAGTTTTCATGGCAATGTGAACATATTGATTGAATGACCTCCTAAAGTCTTCATCTCTTGCCTGTGCCTCTGTGGAACTGCATCCATGCTGCAAAAGGGGATTTTCCAGAGTTGCTTATGGAAATGATCTCCTAAGTAGATCCCCATCTCTAGTTCTTCATCACCCAACTCCACTCACGTCATACGCAATCTAAAACATCACCCTCTTTTTATATAGACATAAGCACAATTTACAGACTCTCAAGATTTAAACTGAAAGGTAAACCATAAAAGGGAGAAGCCAGCTGGGCGTGGTGGCTCATGCCTGTAATCGCAGAACTTTGGGAGGCCGAGGTGGGTGAATCACACTTGAGGTCAGGAGTTCAGACCAGCCTGGCCAACATGGCAAAACCCCATCTCTACTAAAAATACAAAAATTAGCCCTCATGGTGGCGCACCTATAATTCCAGCTACTCGGGAGCCTGGGGCAGGCTAATTGCTTGAATCCGGGAGGTGGAGGTTGCAGTGAGCTGAAATTGTGCCACTGCACTCCAGCCTGGGAACAGGGCAAGACTCTGTCTCAAAAAAATGAGGCTGTTGAGGGGGCTTGTGGAGAGAAGTCAAACTCACCTATGTGGCTTTGGAATCTCTGTATACTATGTGCCTGTGGTGAAATCCGTCTTGCTATATAATGTGGTCCTAAGTAACTCTATTATGGGACTGAAATACCTTAGTTTATGCATTTCCTCCCAGATGGACTAAGGACAATGCATTCCTCTTTCATCTCTGCATCCTTTAAGACTCAGTTAACCCCCTTTAACATATGGACTTCCACATCTCACCTTGTCTTAAAATATCTATTGTACTTTTGCCCTGTACTTTAAACTCCCAACTTGTTGGTTAACAGTGTGAGTACCGGCCAGGTGTGGTGGTTCACGCTTGTAATCTCAGCACTTTGGGAGGCTGAGGCAGGTGGATCACCTGAGGTCAGGAGTTCAAGACCAGCGTGGACAACATGGTCAATCTACTATCTCTGCTAAACATGGTGAATCTACCCGTCTTCACTAAAAATACAAAACTTAACTGGGCGTGGCAGTGTATACCTATCGTCCCTGCTATTCTGGAGGCTGAGGCAAGAGAATGCTTGAGCCCAGGAGGC
>NW_016107335.1:5185526-5216554 GCF_001604975.1 Cebus imitator | reverse complement strand
AAAAAAAAAAAAAAAAAAAAAAAAAAAAAAAAAAAAAAAAAAAAAAAAAAAAAAAAAAAAAAAAAAAAAAAAAAAAAAAACGGTGAGTATATCCCATCTCCTCCTAGGAAAGATGAAAAAATCATTGAGGAATATAATGGCAAATTAATTTCTCTCTATGCTAATACTGTCAGCAATGGTATCCTTCTGGAGCAATGTACTTAACCCTTCTGGGGCTCAGTTTTCTGAGTCAAAATTTCCTGAGTCTCAGTTCGTTTATATGTAAAATGAGAATAAGAATCTCCACTTCACTTCCTTCTTCTAAAGGTTAAATTGTACAATAAAATGAAGATCCCAGCAGTATGTCTAGCATAAGGGATTAGCATGGTTACATATCACCTTTTGGTTTACACAGAATTTCACAAACATTATCTCATTTGACTCTTGAAACAATGAGATGGCCAGAATGTGTATTTTTGCATCATTTTTTAGTTGAGTAAACTGAAGTTAGGAAGGCGTGTTAGCAAGCTGCATTTGCTGGAACTGCCTATTAAATAATTATTGAATAAATAAACAATTTGGGGCAAGGAGAATGTGTCTTTACATACAGAGAAACAATGTGACAAACCAATAAATGTTAATCCAGTTAAGTAGCTACATTTTAATGCAAAGTGATTATTCAGGTAAATAAAGCTGGGGTATTTGTATTTTCATTCTACAATAACTATTAGCAAATAGGTACTCTGTACAATATCTCAGCAACCCAATACAGTGCAGGGCCCCTCTTGGGGAATGATGGTTTTCAGAGACAAGTAAGCAAAATTGACAAGGAAGAAATTCTTTCTCTTGGCTAACGTAACATGTAGGTGCCCTCTCATTCTTGTTATATATGCAGAAAACAGATTGTAAATAGGTGTGATGTTAATGAATCCAGAGGGGAACTAATGGAAGAAAACTGAATTTATTTCTGTCTAACATATTGTTTCCTGTCAGTTTCCTTCCTTTGTGATATAATTTTTAACAAAATGCCTGACAGGTAATTTAGTGACAGGTGTGATTAATGCCGATGTGGCTTTTAAGCAGCAGTGAACAGTTAGAGGAAGCATTGTTTTAAAAATAAAGGCTGTCTTCCTGGTGTCCTTCAAATACCTAGAAAACTAAAAGACTAAGTTTGCCCTCTACTGGAATTCAGAATTATACCACTGGCGGTTTTATGACTGTATGGAAAAAAGAATCTATATATCTTTCTTTTACACCTTACAAATTCAAGCCTCCTTTTACCACCTTGGTTAATCCACTTTAGTATTAGTTCTATACATAGGTCAGATTATGTGAACCAAATGCTCTCAAGATAGAATTTCCATTCCCATGGAAGATGGCTGTAAGAGCAGGTGATCAGGTGCTCTACACAAGGATGACAGCAGGGATTTTGGCTCTCCTACTCATTTTGCAAAATATGAATAATCACCTAACACACAGTCAGGGGTTTTAGTAATTTTTGATTGGTGTTAGGAATTTAAAATAACTCCAAAAATAACATCATGCCAGAATCTAGAACATCATCCAACAATTGGTTCTGAGGACAGACCTAAAGGCAGACAAAAGGGTAAGGGGATGTCAGGGAGGTAGCAAGGTGCTCACTGGCCCTTTATACAAACTGCGCTCCCAGTTCATTGGCTCTGAGCGTGCCTGGTACAACAGCCTACGGGGTGGAATTATTATGGCAGCTGCCCTGGGACCAGTGCCAGTAGAGGCTTGGAGACCCTAGGGAAGATAAAGGTCAAAAAGATGGATCACGAGACCCGTCAGCTGGAAGTAAAGCTGGCTTGAGGCAAAGGAAAGCGCAGCCCTGATTTGTCGTCTCCTTCTGGGTAAACAGCATTTAGTCTTCCTCTCCTTTATCTGATGTCCAAACACTATCAGCCGATGCCTAGATTTTGCTTAACACGAACATTTATATTTGCACACTCAGTGGTGCACAGATTTCAGAAACTGAAAAACAGGAAGTTTGCCACGCTGGAGGCCAATGCAAATCAACAAATCAAACTCTCGTGTGCCTCTTCCTGGATCAAATCTTTTTCACAATTTATTGCATTTGGCCAAAGGTCTAGAGCAAAAATAGATGCAATATGATCTATCAAAGCTAGAGTGAGCATTTGGGCCTGGGGTGGGGGTAGAGGGGGAAGAAGAGTGCATCCCAGGCACATATATCACTCTGATATTCAGACCTTAGTATCTAGTATAGCAGTCTGCTCTGATTACAAAACAGCTGGGGGAAGGTAGGTTCAAGAGTTACCTATGCCTCCATAAAGGACATTGTATAATTTATCTCTGCCGGTCCTGTAGAATAGTAGAAACTGGCTCCTATTCTCTAGATCAAGGTGTTTTATTGTAAAACTAGAATAATGACATTTTTTCTCAGTTTGTAAAAACAAAACATAGTCAGTGGATTAAATTTTATACATGTTTGAGCTTTCTCGCAATACTTTTTCATAAAACTGAGGTAGCCTGCCAGTACTCATCCCTAACAGAATGGAGCATCTTACAGTCTTTGATGAGGCACGAGGCATGTTTTGATGCAAATATTTGAAGTTTAATACATTACAGCATTTCATGCCATGATATATTAACCCAGGTCATGAATTCCAGGGCTCTGTCACATGAACAATATTAGATTCACTTTGACTTCCAGTTAATATTACTGCCCAGGTTCAGATAAATTGTGAAAATAAAAGATACTTGGATTACCCTCTGTCTTGGGGGTCATAAGAGAGTGGTTGCTGGGTAGGCTGGTCCAGCAGCATCCTTGGTCAGCAAGGATGTGGGTGTGCCTGACACCATGCAGAGGGAGGCAACGTGCTCATTCTAATCATCATGCCACACCGCCAAGAAAATATTTGACACTGGGTCAGAAGACGGGGATACATAGGGCTTCTTTTTAGGTCATAATCACTTCTAAACTATGAGGGCTTAAATATGATTCTACTTCAAGGAAAATGAAAACTGTTGATGTGTTCTCTTTCTCAAAGTATAGAATCTATTACGATGGGATGGTACATAACTTTATATCTACTAAAAATCCCTCTTTTTTTGTTTCGAATCCAGGATAGTCACAACAATGGCTGCCAATATTTGACCCTCAATAATGTGCCACATGTATTATGATAATTAACGAATTTAGCGTCACTACAATTCTGCAAGGCAGATGTTCTTGCCTCAAGCTTTAAAGAAATAGAGGCCCAGACAACTTAAATAGCATAACCAAATTCACTTGGCTAATCAATAGCAGACACTGGATTCAGACTCAGGTTTTTCTAATACTCACACTCACCTTTGTGCCATGCTACCTCTCCAGGAAACCTATCAATTAAAAACTCCTTTTCTACTCAGAATATATACATTTCAGCACTAATACAGACCCACTTTCCTACTGTCTTACTGAATGTATACAGGGACACTGGTAGCCTCTCCAAATGACAATGCCCTTTTCCAGATCTTTGTAGTTCTCTTTCTTTCTTTCTTTCTTTTCTTGAGATGGAGTCTCATTCTGTTGCACAGGCTGGAGTGCAGTGGCACGATCAGCAACCTCCCCCTCCCAGGTTCAAGTGATTCTCCTGCCTCAGCCTCCTGAGCAGCTGGGACTACAGGCACCCACCACCATGCTCAGCTAATATATATATATATATATTTTTTTTTTTTTTTTTTAGTTAGAGATGGGGTTTCGCCATGTTGGCCAGGCTGGTCTCGAACTCCTCACCTCAGGTGATCCACCTCAGGTGATTCACCAACCTTGGCCACCCAAAGTGCTGTTATCATAGGCATGAACCACCATAGGTCTTTGTAGTTCTTATAAAAGTCCACTACCTGTGTCACATAAAAGTCCTATTATCGAAGATAGTTTTGGGAAGGGAGCCACTTCAGAAGAGAGAGGCAAGTGTAATCATGAATGGGTGTCATGATAGGGCCAGTATGAAATTTCTCAAGATGACAGGAAACAAATGTGTCTACATGTTAAGCCAGAGACCTCATACTGGGCATCCGAGAGGTGGAGCAGAGCCAGGAGTCCTGTGCATGAGAGTTCTACTGGATTCCACAGTCCCAGAAGCAGTTGACTCTTGAGTAGAGGGTGCAAGGGACCAGAGTCCACAGCCACACACCCAGTGGAAGCGTAGAGAACTCTGCCAAAGAGAGACGTTTTCTCTCTGCTCCATGCTAGGCTTTCCTCTGTGTTTCAATGACTGCACTTGATGTTGAAATTAGCAGGCAGTTCCACCTGGATAATTACTGCTGACTGACTCAGGTAAAAGAAGTGAGAATTGTGTTACCATGTAACTATTATTGAAATAACAAGGTAGAGACAAACAGAAGCAAAATAAGAGGAAGAGAAGAGGATACTGAGTAACAAAGGATGTTTGTCAGAATCCTTGAGAGGATGCACTGATTTAAGTAACAGAAACCAAGTTAAGAGTGAAATAGCTTATAGTAAGTATTTTAGATCACCTCATTCCACCTCAATGTCTTGGTGTAAGAAATGAGAAACGTTTCCTGAAACTGTAACAAGAAAACAGTGAATGGCTAGGTTACAGTATTAGAAATCACACTTTGCCTGTAGCTGATTTTTCTATCAGAAGACATTTGCTTTAGCTTAAACTAAAATAAAGCAACATTATTGCTCTGATTGTTTGAGCTTATAAATGAAATTCTTTCCCACTTAAAATTGAAAAATTAGGAGTGTTAATGGCACGTGAATAACTTCCAGTACTCAACACCAGTGGTTCTCAAACAAGCTGTTAGAGTCGCTTTCTAAACGTTAAAACTGATTGCTGGACCCACCTCCAAAGTTCCTGATTCAGTAGATCTGGGGTAAAGCCTGGGAGTTTTCACTTCTAAAAGGTTCCCAGACGATGCTGCTGCTGCTGTCCGAGGACCACACTGGCAACCACTGCTCTACAAGAATGCCTGTGAGCCGTGGCACGTGTCTTGCTATCTGATACTACTCTTCTGTTTTCCCCCATTAGAAATGATAAACTATGAGAAACAAATATCTGAACTCTTACACTGGTATCACTGACTGGAAGAAAGCAAATAGTCCCTAATTTGGCAATTGTCATGTTTTAATTTGGCAGGTTAAACTCTGTCAGGGTGTGAGGCCAAGGCACTCCATCGTTAGTGGTTCCTTTGAGGTTGCACACATGGTTTCTTTGCTGAGACCTTGGGAGCATGATCACTTGCCAGAGGTTTTGCAATGAAATGGTGAGGAATCCAGAATGTTCGGTTTAGCCGATGTAGGCTAAACACTAACCAGAAGGCACACGTGCGTACACTTAGGCTTGGAGTCCTCTTCCAAGCCGACTAGTCCAACCTCAGATAGCCACAACAGTAGGGAGAAGTCCCACTGGGGCAGGCTCTTTTCTGTAGTCACAGCTGCATGGACAGATTGCTCTCTTACACTTGCCCCTCTAGGGTAGAAAAACACACATTTTCACCGTGGACATCAATAGAATCTTCCAAGTTAATTTCATGGAGGAACCTAAATCATTGCGTGCTGATGGATCCAGTGGTTCTCAAGCTGTTATTTGGAGGACTTACTGGAAAACAGCTCGCTGGGACCTGCCCCAGTGTTTCTGACTGAGAAAGTCTGGGTCTGCTTCTAGGGTCCAGAAATGTGTTTCTGATTCCCAAGTGACATTGTTGCTACTAGCCTTGAGTTCCACACTTAGAGAACCATGAATCTTCACCCAAAATACATAGAAGAATTCTACATTGACAAAGTGAAGATGATTGCTCCCAACACTGGAGATGTGTGATTCTGGCTTTGTCTGACAATGAAAGCTCTACATAGGGACTGTGCTCTGGAGTCCTTATGAGAAGTGGACAGTTTTACTGAATGTAGAAATTTGCAACTTTGAACAAGGGGCAAAATTTACACAAGATGCCCGTTTTAATGATGACCACTTCTAAAATTTTTAATAATATTCCAGTTCAGTGTGCTCTACTAAACTTGTTGCAAACATGATTTCAGTAATTTCACTGCTTTCAATTACTAATTGCATTAAAATATCAGAGGAAAATAAACCATGCTGTGCAGCAAATCTCAGTCCTGGAAAGAGTGGATGTGTAGAAAGAATTTTTATATAATTTTAGGTTTATAATAGAAACTATAGAACTGAATTAAAATTTATTTAATTATCTAATAAAAATTTCAGCTCTTTTCTAAAAGCAACTCACACATGTTACTCTGTAATTTGATTTTGGTACTTGTATGACTTCTGGTATTAAATAGGAATTTCCTGAGGGCAGAATAAAGAAGTAAAAAAAAAATCTTCTCTGGATGCTTTAACTAGTGCCTCAAACATAATAGTTAATACTTATTCATTAAATCAAAATATCAGCTCCACTTCTTCATGTAGAAAAGCTATTGCGAAATAAATGAGAACTGCAAATGAAACACTTTGAGATAGAAACAGACTCTCTGAAGCTGAAAGTGCAGACTTTGGGAATGACCTGTTGGGAAACCATCTGGATAGAGTTCTGCACTTAAGGGATTACTGTAAGAATTTGAATATCCACACCCAAATAATTCATGGGAAAAGACAGCAGACATTTCTGCCTAGTACTCAGTAAATGTTCATCAAAGGGATCACAGCATGGGTGATATTTGCCTCTAGCAGTTACAGACATTTCCTTCTACCCCAGCCCTTACTTAATATAACAAGAAGTTGGTCTGAGCTGAGCCTGAGAAACGAGGTGAAAGGCATGCCTGAAGAGCAGTCAACTCTATCTGTGCTCAGCCCATTGTGAAATGAGGCATAATAAAATAGCAGGTTAAAAACTCCCTCCTGGATGGGTGTGGTGGCTCACACTTATAATCCCAGTACTTTGGGAGGCTGAGGCGGGCAGATCACCTGAGGTTGGGGGTTCAAGACCAGCCTGACCTACATGGAGAAACCCCTTTAAAATACACATAATTAGCCAGCATGGTGGCAGGTGACTGTAATCCCAGCTACTTGAGAGGCTGAGGCAGGAGAATCACTTGAACCCCAGAGACGAAGGTGGTAGAGAGCCAAGATCGCACCATTGCACTCCAGCTGGGCAACATGAGCGAAACTCCCTCTCAAAAAAACAAAAACAAATAAAAACCTCCCTTCTGTGAAGGAAAACCAGCAAGGTCTACAAATAGCAAAAGAGCCCCAATGCCAGCACCTGTCAGTGGGCTGCGATTTGAACCTCAGGCAAGAGTCACCGAAGATCCCCTGCAATAATGAAATGAAACCCCAACCAAATGAGTCATTGGGGAACCAATAAGACTCATTTTACCTTAATGGATATTATGGAATGACGGGGATTACTTAAACATGAGGCAACATATTTTGTAGAAATGAATTCCCAGGCTCCAAACACTTCATATCTCATTGCTTATACACAAAGGTGCATTATTATTTTGAAAGTCAGAATATCATTTATCACTGAATTACATAAGTAACCTCCAGGGAGTTTCACAAGGAAAGTCTCACCTCACATGTGACAAATGATCTGGATAATTGAGGTACTCTTCTTCAAGACCCAAAGCCCCTCGTCTTGTTGACTGCCCGCTCTGCTTTTCAATCCCCTTCCAAACGCCAAGTGCAGGCTGCTCAAACTCATTTTTCTTGTGCTGAATGAGGCATTGAATTAAATGATCCAAACACAAATTAAAGGGTATCTCTGCATTACCAGGAAGATTTGTATCTTGTGAAGTAATACGATGGTTTGAGTCAAACGAATTTGCAAGAACTGCTCCAACCAAATTGGTTTTGTCCATATTTTAAGATCTTTTCACATTTCACTTATATATTCCACACAAATGCATAAATCTTAAAGCAACTAGAGTCAGCTGAAAAAAAGAAGTGTTCTAAGCATTTACCGTGAAGAAAAGATAGTTAAGAAAGCAGGCTGAGGAAGACTGGGAAGAGAGCTGAAATGAGCAGCGGGAACTGATGAGCTGTGCTGATCTAACACACTCCCAGAAAACAGACTAGCAGTCACTTGACACAGTGTCGTTTCTTTCTATGCGATATTTTCATCTTGCTAAAGAAATTTCCTAATACAAAATAACTGTGTCACTGTATGTTTTTAAACTAAATTCTTCTATATGATTATCTCATTTAATGTGTGCCCAGGTTTCTCTTGACTTTTCATTGATGATCCCGTGGCAAGGCAGAAGAGATGCTACTCAGATGGCAGGAGTTATTGTGAAAATGTACATTGATAAAAGCAAGAACTTATCGCATAAACATGTGGTTCCTATAAATGAAAGTCAAACATACATATTCAGGTCTTCTGATCAATACTGAAAATTTGCCCTCCAGAAAGCTTACGCAAGTGTGCAAAGACGCATTGTTCAGAAATGTTAGTAACCAGCTCGGCATTGCTTTGAGAAGCACCTCATTATTGGTTTAAACAGCATTTTTTATTTAGTTTCATTATATATTGTTTGGTTGTATTTCTTCTTCCTAACTGATCATTCTTTATTCTTTTCAAATCAGTTTGACAATAATTAATAATTAATATAATTCAGTATTCCTGTAGTTAATATTCTCATTTGCCTTATAGGTTTTTCTCCTTTTTTTGAGATACGGTTTTTAAAAATTTTTTTTCTATTTGCATTCAGTCTTTTCCTTTATGACCTCTGCCTGTTTAATCATGTTGAAAACTGCCTGCCTACTGTAAAATTATATAAATGTTTATCTTAATTATCTCATAATGTTTTATGACTTCAGTTTTTACATTTAAATCTTCAGACCATCTGGGTTTTACTTTACAGTGGTAAGAAGAATTAGATAGATCTTAATTTTTCCCAAACGATTAGTGAGTTGTCACAAAACCTTTTGAAGTAATGATTTCTTCACTGATTGATTGGACATTCACTTTTATTATGTACTACATTATTATATATATATGAAGTTATGATTCAGAGATAAATTTAAGCTCAGAAATAGATCTAAGTATTGGCAGAAATTTTAGAACACATAACGTGTTCTTCTTTTTTTGTGCTTTTCATTTATCTGTCATACTGGGCTAAGTGTTTCTTCTTTTGTCTTACTTTATAAACCAAATCATTTTCTTTTCTCCACTAGCATAAGAATGAAATCCTGGATTTCTGTTCTTTTGTGGTTACAGTAGGCATTTTGATATGCATGTTTAATGTAATAAGTCAAATTTAAACAATTTCTTTTCAAATTAACCATGACTTTAGACTAATATGACCCTAATCATCTTCACCCCTCTCTTTGCCCTAAATATATGTTTGTTTGAATACTTCCAAAATTTTGATAGTATTTTTTATTGGAAGAAAATGGATGCCCCCACTAACCTACCTGTACATATGTTCATGCATACACACACACACACACACACACACACACACACACACACACACACACACACACACACACACAAACAATCCTGACTTCACTATACCAAAAGCCAACATGCTTTTTCTGCAAATGTTTCAGACTTTGTGGTCCAGGTCTCTCACACAACTACTGAACTCTGCTGTTGTGCCACAAAACTACAGTGACACCCAAATGAAGCAGTGTAGTTCTGTTCCAATCAACCTTGATTTTTGTACACTACAATTAGAATTGTGGATGAATATAACATGTCAGAAAAAGCCTTTTCTTCTGATATTTTTTCAACAATTTAAAGATGTAAAAAGCATTCTTAGTTCATGGGTTATACGAAACAAATGGTGAACCAGGTTCTTCCCCTGGGATATTGTTTGCACTTCAAATATTGGAAGACTGTCATGACAGACTTTCTACAATCTCTAGTCGGTAATTAATGTGCTTTTTAAATATAATGTTTTGAATTGGCATGGGCATAAATTATTTATTGTAACTTACTGTCGAGTTATATAATCAACTGAACTCTAAATAAAAATATAAGCTCAGGAGTGTGGTAGAAGTTAGCAAAAAATGGTTAAGTATTTGTTACACATGTAGATGAATTTATGCATCCTTAAATGTTTGTGAAATATTTGGCGGTCCAGGCACAAGGAGCAATACAAGGAGGTATTCAGCTTTCATTTTTGCATTAAAAATAGGGCATTCATCAGAAGAAAGATAATTTAGAAGGAAAACTTCCAGAAGAATTGGCTTTAACAGATGGATTCTGTTTGGGGAATGTTTATCACTGTAACAGACAATGTATTGTGAATGTTTTTATTTTATAACTTGTTTTATTATGTGCTAATTGGAGATCTTATATTAGGAATGCTTATAGATTAACCTCGTTTTTACTTTACCTATAACCTAAAGTTTAATAATTATAGTAGTTTTTTCATTAGTATTTTGATGGACATATTTTAAGCTAAAATATTAGGTTTAAATACATGAATTCATTTTATCACATATTGAATCCCTCTGTTTCATTACTAAAGCTTATTGTCTTAATAACTGTTTTGTCTGATATTAATATACTGCTACAGATTTCTTTTGATCAGTTTATTCTATGATTTTTATTCCATATCTTCAATGTTTCTTGTATATTTTAGATATGCCTCTCTTAAACAGCATAATTATAGATTTCTTTTTACATTTAGTCTGACAGTTTCAATCTTTTAAGTTTATATTTAACCATGACTGTAATTACTGATACATTGGAATTCTTCTATTTTTGTGCTTTTCATTTATCTGTCATACTAGGCTAAGTGTTTCTTCTTTGGCCTTACTTTATAAACCAAATCATTTTCTTTTCTCCACCAGTAGAAGAGTGAAATATTCTATTTCTGACCCTTTGTGGTTACGATAGGCATTTTGATATGCATATTTAATGTAATAAGTCAAAATTTAATCAATTTCTTTTTCAAATCAACCATGAATTTAGACTAATTTAACTCTAATTATCTTCAACCCTTTCTTTGCCCTAAATATATTCCTGTAATGCCCAGGTTTGAATGCACCTTGATTTAATTACATGTTCATTATTTTTGATTGTTTAATTATTTTGATTAAATTATTTCATTTGATTATTTACTATTTTCTTTCTCTTTGATAAAGACATAAGAGTAGAATCCTTGCTCATAAGTTAGTATATGTTCAGCTTTATGATGTACTACCTAACGTCTTTCCAGATTAATTGTATTTGTACTTTTCCCCACAAGCACAGCAATTTGGAGAGTTTTAGGTGCCCCACAGCCTCATCAGCATTTGGTGTTGTCCATTTTAATTTTAGCTATTTTAATGGATTTTCATTCTTTTCTCCGATAACTTATAATGTCAAGCAGCTTCTTTTTCTCCCATACTGCTGGTTTCTTAAGTTAATTATTCCCTGAAGTGTCCAAATTCCTTACCATTTCCTTAGTGGTTGATTTATCTTTTGGCGACTGATTTGTGGAAATTATTTATGTCTTCTGAATACAAGTCTTTTGTCAGATACATGCAATGTGTTTTCCCAGTCTGCTCTTTATTCTTCTTTCTCTTAATGGTATTTTTTACATTGATGAATTCAATTTATCAATTTTTCTTTTGTGTTTACTTCCTTATGTGTCCTTTCTGGGAAAAGTATTTAAACCTTCTTTATGGCTCAGCATATATTTTACCTTGGTGAAATTTCATGTTTGGCATTTTTTACTGCCTCATTCAATCTCTATTCTTCTTCTAGAACCCCAATTATATGTTATTTTACACTTAATATTGTGCTAGAGTTCAAAGTGGCTTGGTTTTTTCTAAATATCTTTTTTCCTCTTTATTTTCAGCTTTGACAATTTGACTTATTTATCTTCAAGTCTATAGACTATTGATTTAGCCATCTCCAACTGATGTTAAGAATATCTGTGATTTTTTAAAAAATTCAGATAGTTTCTAATGTTAGAATTTCCATTAGTTTATTTTTATTTTTTTTTTTTCAGTGAAAGCAAGTTTATTAAGGAAAGTAAAGGAATAACAGAATAGCTACTCCATGGGCAGAACAGCCTAGTTTATTTTTATACTGTACACTTCTCTGCTGGGATTATCCCTCTCTTCACTAATTTATAACTATTTTCCCTTTACACCTTTGACCGTATTTGTAATAGTGGTGTTTGATTCTTTGTCTGCTAATTCCAACATGTTGATGATCTTAGCATCTGTTTCTATTGATGCTTGTTCTCCTGACTATGCATACTATTTTACATTTCTTTGCATATATAGTAATTTTGTATTGTATGCTAGGCTTTGGGGATGATGCATTCTGAAATGAGAGTGGCTTTTGTTATCTTTTGAAGATTATGTTTGTTCTAGTTGACAGTTACATCCAGGGCTGATCACCCTGAATTTATGGAGGTTTGATTTTGTACTTTATTGGGGCAGGCTCTAAGCATGAACTTTGTAGAATTTTAGCAGGCACCCCAAAGTGTTTACTAAGCCCCTTTAATTTGAATGGAGTTAAAATCTAAATGCTGTTGTCCCCCGACAGGCAGCAATTGAAATCTTTGTCCAGTTTTTTTTCATCCATCTAACTGTTGCCTTCAGCAGGGCATTTTGGTGTCTTTGGCATGCCTTTGCAGTTCATAGTTCAGCTGAATATTTATGGGGGTTTTATATGCAGACTTTTGTCCGCTCCCCACTGTGGCTCCTTCATTTCTGGGATTTCCCATCTCAATTCACAGCCACGTTGGCAGTGCCTCGTTCTCTTCTCTGTTACCTAAAGCTGACAGGCCTGTGGTTTTCCACTTTCTCAGTAGCTGTCTGCATCACAAGTACCGGGAACACCAGTAGGGGAAATTTGTATAAATATGGTTCTAACTTAGTGCATTTCTCTCTTCAAGGGTTCCGCTTAACCATACATTTAGAAACCCTTCACAACTATCAAATTGTTTTCTTTTTAAAAAAAATTTCTCAGAGATTATAAGGTTAGTTTGATATAGGCTACTTTACCATTACAAGACTCAGAACAATCCAAACCATTATAGTTCACAAAATCTCTCTTGAACTGTGTTTTATGGGTTATCAGTCTTTTAAGGTTTAATTTTTGCTTTTTATCTTTTTATTTCCATGCATTCTACTGGGTTATTACTAATTTGGCTCATCAGTTTTAATGTTCTCTTGTTCTGTTGCCATATTGTCCATTCTTTTTTCTTTAAATACATTAAACCATCATTTTATTCAATAATCACATTGTTTTCCATAACTAATACATAAAAGGGTTTTTTACCTTTAATTTATAATGGTTTATGTCTTTATGCTTATTTGAGGTATTTTTATTGTAAACTCTCTACGCCTTGGGAAATTAATCTGTAGGAATTCATTGAGCATAGATCTTAAAGTACATGCCTACAGAGAATAATTTATTTTCTTCTACTGAAATATGGGGGGCATATCCAAAATTGGATTGCCTTGCATTAATGTTTGACTTGATGTTTTATAGACCACACAATTAGTACAAATGGAGACCCTAAACCATTTTTACATTTCCTTTTTTTTTTTTTTAAAGTACTCAGTAGCATATTAAGACTGAGGCAGACAATTATACCACAGCTCCCTCTGCAGAGGTGCTTTCCTGGCTCACCTGCTGAAGATGTCAAACTTGCTGGGTTCTGACTTGTGAGCTTATCATTCATCCAACCCCCGTTATTGCTTGGAACCAGGATTTGTCTCATTTCCTGATGCTCAATAAAACCCTAGCTAATTCTCCCATCTTAACATCCATGAAGCCAACTATTAAAGAAAGAAGAAACGGTTAATATTTATCCATCTTTTTTTTTTGAAATGCCATAAAAACTAAGTTATTCCAAAAATCTGTTTCACAGTTTTGCTGGAAATGGAAGTTTTCCTGTCAGCTTTTGTTTCATTTATGTCAAGGCTGGGTTTTTAAATACATAAAATTTTGTTTTTTAAAATGTTCTTTGAGAATTTTTTCATCACCAATATACAATATCCTTCTATATCATTTTAAGTGTGTTTTATACTGAGTAAAAAAATCAATGAATTTGTATTCTGTTCACAAGAACCCCTCTGTTATTTAACAGATAAATTTGGACACATTCATAATTACTGAGAATATTAATATTTTGGGTCATATTCTTGCTTCTTTGTTTTGTGCCTTCTTATTCTCAGGCTTCCCAGTTACTTATTTTTCACTTTTATATTATTACCCCTGGCTGTATAACAATATTGCCATACTTAATGCCTTATGACAGCACACAATAGTTTTCTCAGTATCTGTGGTCAGGAGTCCAGACACAGCTTAGGTGGCTTCCCTGCTTCAGAGCCTCACAAGGCTTATATCAGGATGCCAGCCAGGACTGTGGCCTTGTCTTAGGCCTGAGTGGGGAAGCATCTGATTCCATGTTTGTGTGGCTAGAGGCGGCATTTACTTTCCGGTGGTTTGCTGGGCTCAGGGGCTTCATCTCTTGTTGGCCGGGGGTCACCTTTCTTCCCATATGGGTTCTCTGTATGACATTACACAACATGGTATCTTGCTTCTGCAAAGCCAGCAAGGGAGCGGGTCTACTGCCAAGACTAATGCTGCAATTTCAGGTAATGCAAGCATGCATATATCTGTCACCTTTTCCATGTTCTATTGGTTAGAAGGAAACCATAGGTTCTATTCGTACTCAAGGAGAAAGTGTATCAATCTGTTCTCAAGCTGCTAATAAAGACATCCCCTACCTAGACTAGGTAATTTACAAAGAAAAGATATTTAATTGACTCACAGCTCCACATGGCCGGGGAGTCCTCACAACCATGGCTGGAGGAGAATGAGGAGCAAAGTCATGTCTTAGATGGTGGCAGGCAAGAGCTTGCGCAAGGGAACCCCTGCTTATAATAAAACCATCAGATATAGTGAGACTTATTCATTATCACAAGAACAGTATGGGGGAACTGCCTCCATGATTCAGTTCCCCCACCCGGGCCGCCATTGACACGTGGGAACTATTAGAATTCAAGGTGAGATTTGGGTGCAGACACAGCCAAACCATATCAGAAGGCATCACACAAGTGTGTAAGTACCAGGAGGTAAGAATCCTGGGGCCACCTTCAAGTCCATCTACCACATTTCCCGTATCCTTTTTAGGACTGATATCATTTTTCCTGTCACATTTTTAATGGTATGAAAGTTATTTACACGTTAACGCTTCTATTTACACCTCTGTTTTCCCAATAAGGTCTAGCGCTGATCAGATTATATATTCTTCTCTTGAATAAATCAATAACCTTAGCAAGCTTGGAGTTTCCTTCTCACCTGTGATTTGCCTGATACACTGTTTTTTATCCCAAGAAAATTTTTACTCCGCATGATTCCTATTTGACTTTTTACATCAGTTATTCTCCCTCCCATCTCTCTATGATTCTACTTACCTTTACGCTCTGCTTTGCTCTTTGATATTGTGTTATTCAGCCTTCGGAGTTAGTATTTCATGGTGGTTCACCCTGTCAGTGCTAAGTGAATCTCAGTAATGCACTAAGTGTTTTCTGTCAGGCTCCAGGTCTGCACAGCCTGGCTGGAAGGAGCAATGGGGTGTGCTAGAGTGGTTCATTCTCTCTTCTGGCAATGATGCTGTATGAGGCTGTTGTTGCGTTGCTGTAAAGAAACACCTGAGACTGGGTAATTTATAAAGAAAAGAGGATTAATTGGCTCCGAGTTCTACAGGATGTGTGTGGTGCTGGCATCTGCTTGGCTTCCGGGGAGGCCTCAGGAAACTGACAATCACGGTGGAAGGCAAAGGGGGAGCAGGCATCTCGCATGGCCGGAGCGGGAACAAGAGAGTGGGAGCTGCCACACACTTTTAAACCACCAGCTCTCATGAGAACTCACTCACTATCATGATGACAGTACCAAGGGGGAATGGTGTCAAACCATTCATGAGAAACCACACCCATGGTCCAATAACCTCCCACCAGGCCTCACTTCCAACACTGGGGATCGCAATTCACATGGTCCAATAACCTCCCACCAGGCCCCACCTCCAACATTGGGGATCACAATTCAATGTGAGATTTTGGCAGGGACGCAGTTCCAAACCATATCAGGTGTACATAGACATACAGTACACATTGTGAGCCATGACAAACACATGTATATGTCTGTGCTTATTTATGAAACAAATAGATTACTTACTAAACACGTATTTATCCTCCTGTGAAATTTAATATTAATCCTCTTGTGAAATGAACTCTGGTTCATTTCATTCTGCTCAACTGCATTGCACTTTTTTCACACATGAGTTAAGTATTTTTTTGATTTTCACACACCAAAATGCATCTCAAATGTGGTGGTTGATAAATACTATTGTAGGCCATTTTCAGTAAAATGAAGGAAGAGGATGGACAAGCTATGAAGTGGGGAGTATCAAGAGCTAGTTTTCAGCACGTGGGCACCCCTCTCTCCTGATCACCCCCAGCCATTTGTACGCACTGCTCCATCTCTCTGCATAACACCCTGCCTAATTTTACTTAAAAGACACACCGCTCTGTTGTTTCTGCCTAGGCATAGAAGGGGAAAAAGGAGTTACAGAGGAATCAAATGCATGGATGCCCTGGCTGTAGTGTCTTCACCAACAGCTTTCAATTTACCCTGACCCGTCTTCTCTGTCTGTCTCCTATCAGAAAGTGAAGCACTGCGGGCTTGCTCCCACCTTTATAGCTGTGCTGCCTTTGCACGTTTGATGATGTCCTTGCATCTCCAACCTGCTCTCATTCACTTCTGTTTCAGAAGCTACTAGTAATGACGGTTCTACTAAGAATTCTTCTTTGGATTTTCCGGTGTTAAACTGTATTTATTTATGTCTGTTATGCCATTTCTGGGGCTTGCGGCAGGATGGGTAGCTCTAATGTGTTCAGTTTACTCCCTTGAACTAGAAAACTGGGCTATGTTTGCCAGGAAGCATTGCTGTCAACCAGAGTTTTTGCTGGTTTAAGGAGTGTGCTAGTCTTTTATGATATCACTAATGGAAGATTCTATTAAGGAAATACCTCTGTGATTTGTGCTAGGCCTGGATGGAAGGCCATCCTATCAGAGGTTGGAAGTATGCTGGGAGAGACAGTGCCGATAGATAGAGTCAAAGTGCAGCTCAGGAAAGGAACTCCTTAATCTATGGGTCTCAGTGAACACAGCAGAATCATGCATTCAAATTCAACTTAACAAGAAAACACTGTTTGCTAACTTTTAAAAAAGTAGCTGGGCCGGGTGCAGTGGCTCACACCTGTAATTCTAGCACTTTGGGAGGCCTAGGCAGGCGGATCACCTGAGGTTGGGAGTTCAAGACCAGCTTGACCAACATGGAGAAACCCTGTCTCCACTAAAAATACAAAATTAGCTGGGTGTGGTGACTCATGCCTGTAATCCCAGCTACTCAGGAGGCTGAAGCAGGAGAGTTGCTTGAACCCAGGAGGCATAGGTTGTGGTGAGTCAAGATTATGTCATTGCACTCCAGCCTGGGCAAGAAGAGCAAAACTCTATCACAAACAACAACAAAAAAGTTATCCTTTTTCAAGGTTATTTTGTCTATTAAGTTCCTTGCTTTTCCATACTGATAAGGGAGCTGGGACATTTTTTTTTTTCTGTTTTTATTTCTTTGCTTGTCTCTACTTTTTCTTCCCTTGAAAATTGGACATTTAAAATAATCTACTGTGTCAACTTTGGAAGTCAGATTCCCCCCTACTTTTTAGTGTTTGCTGTTGTTCATTTAGCAAATTTGTACATTAATTCTGAAAAGTCTCTGTTCTTTTTCACATGCAGTCATGAAGGCTTTTGTTAGCTTAGCGATCACCTAGTGATTAGACAGGTTTCTAGTCTTATTGACCTGGAACCAATAGGACTCGCAAGTCTGCCAGTGTGCTTATGTATGTGTTGGGGCACACCTCAACACTCAGCCAGACATTTGACAACTCTGCCTTAGCCCTCTCTTCCTGTTTACTAAGTGCCTCAAGGTCAGACAGGGATGAGAGCTTAAAGTCTTCCATTGTTCTTTACCATTACCTGCGTCTCTGCATATGTACTTGACCTTCTAGATTCAAAAAAAAAAAAAAAATGTGTTGGAACTTTTCAACATTCCTATGGAAACTTCATTTCCTAGTCTTACCTTTTAGGTTTTTGGTTAGTCCAGTGTTTCTCCCAGCTGTTATGTAGTGCCATAGGTGACTCAGAAGTTAAGCAATTGCCTCAATACTTTCTGCACTGGGCAAGCACCAAATCACATCATATAAACACGGCCTTGTGAGCGGGCTTTTTCAGGGACTATCAAGCAGGTCAGATCATGACAATTCTCTGGAAATGAGGTACCTCAGACTGCTCTTTCCACTCCAGTGGCAGCTAGGTTGCTGGATTTCGCTGTGTTTGCAGACAGCTGCTTATAAAGCCTACCACAGAACTAGGGATAGGGTTGAGGATGGAAACAGGAAAACTTAAAACACTGCAAGGTCACTGGTCTTACCAAAATGTGACTGTTTTTCTGGAGTAAATGTTCTCCAGATTTGTATGAGGCTTTGGTTAAATTTCATGTTTCTGAAAAGTCGATTCTCACAATTTTTGTCAGTTTTTCAATGACTTTTAAGAAGAGGAAATGTCCAGAGGTTTTTCCTCAACCATTTTTATTGACATGCTATTAACTTTTATTTAATTCATAATGTTATGTACAAAAAATATTTAGTACACACCTCAGACATTGGCTATGATCAAGAGAATAGCTTAGTCCTAAGGATAACCGTGAGTTAAGAGGAATTCTTCACTAGGGGATTTCATATGTGGTCCTGCCTCATGGGGCAGTTTACTGAATTTGTTACTTACCTCTGAGCCCCCCTCTAAGCATATCTGCCCCATGTCCCATTCTCAAGGGATCTGTTTGCTAACTTACCAGATAATTAATTTAGGGTCAAGTGCTAATGACTGATAATGGCATAATATATAATGATCCAAATCACATTTTTGGGATAACCAAGGGCTCTGTATCTTAATCCAAAATGGTAAGCAATGTGAAGATTATTGGCTCCTTAAGAAGCTCAATCTCTCATACATAGAATGAGCCCTGAACCAGATACTTAGCCTAAGACAAGTAAGGGTGATTCATGGAGTTAGAATTTCTTTCACTGAAAATGCCAAAATGTCTGAATAATGTTGGATATCCTATCACTTCAAATTTATTGTCTCTGATTACTTTGCAAGTATAGAAAATATTGGTGAAAATGATCATTGATATGAAAATCAAATTCTCCAAATTCATTTTTTTCTATCACAAAGAAATCTTTACAAGTGGAAATAATTTGTATCTTCACAAGGCCACATTTTTAGGTCACAATCTGGATTAAAGATTTTATCTAACATTTTTAAGCATTTCTCTTTGCAAAAAGGTTAAGCACAATATTAATAGTTATTTAGAAAATATTGGTTATAGCTCTAATCTATACTTATATGTGTCCTTAGAACTCAGAGGTTCTCTCTCTCTCTCTCTCTCTTTCTCAGAATGTGTATATAAAATTGCTGGTGCTAGTTGCCATGGTCAACATTTAAAGTGCTAAGCACAACACAAAATCTAAAATTCTCTCAGAAAGAAGCTATTTCTACCACTTGAAAAATGTCCTCTCTGCCCAGACCCTGCTTACAGCTTTCTGGCATGTGACTTAGGAACAAAGCCATGATTCTTTTACTGGAGAAGGTTTGGGGATATACTTTGAATGTTAAGTTATTTAGGATGATGTTTTTCTCCTTTGATGCCAGCTGCCACTGTTCATGCAGGATTGAGATATCAGTTAAACTAAAGCAGAGGCAAAATAGATATTATATCTAGACTAAGTATCATGCTTAGAATATAAACACATATCTACAGTGCTTTTTCATAAAGATAAAGCTATGGATATTTTAGCAATGTTTGGTTTTTCTGATAGAATTCAGATTCGATCTGCGTAGTACTAAATCCTCTTTAAGAACAACACCACATACTTGGGTTTTGTGATAATTTGTATATGATCAGGGTTAAGTTGTCCTTTTCATAAATGAAGAACAGGTTGGAGAAATTAATTGTATAGAAATGTTATAAGTGGAGTTCTGAGTTGACTCCAGTTTTCTCTAGCTCTAAATTGGTGATGATGTGATCTTTTTTCAAGCACCATTTACATACTGATGTGCTTGTTACATTTCATTCTAATTAGTCATTAACATATGTCTCCTAAGGACAGTTGAGAAAGCATTCTGTTACCAGAATTTGTTATGAGTTTTTTTGTTTTTTTGCTTTTCCTCATTTCTCTTTCACCTTCTTTGTTAAAAATAAGATACTTTTCTTTGCAGTCATTTGAAAGAGGCTCAGTTGAGTTAGAGTAAACTGATTAATAGTAGATGCATAGCAACCATAACTAGTTTTTGAGGAAGGCATGGCACAAATGAGTGTATCCACCAGAAACAAGGTTCTCGTTCCCTGAATCAGTCACCCAGGGGACTGGTTCTGCTGGGGTGCTGTGACGGGAACAGTTTTCAGTGTGTCAGGTAATTCAGAGATGCTAGTAACAGTGTAAACCCTTGTTTCTCCGGGGAAGATCTGGACCTGGCTCAAGACAAGACTCCTGTTCTTGACTTCCCTCCTTCCCGGGTCTTCTCGGACTCTCAGCCCAGGGAGGATGCTGTCCTCCCGCTCTGCATCGCTGGGATCACACACGAGGCTGTGGATGCTTGTGCAACTCATGTGTCGGGCATTTTCAAAACCAGTGGCTTCTTGTGAAAGGTGATTCGCAAGTATGTTTTCAACTTGCTGTGTGAGCAATTAAATCCACCATTCTCATCCACAGTAAAAACTCTCCAAATGCAACTTCACAGACCTTTTTTTTTCTTTCAGCTTTAAGTAGAGATGTTTAATGAAGATGAGATTTTTATTTCCTTTTCCATCTATCGGAGCTACTTCATGCAAGGGAGAGAGAACGTGGTTCAATATGAAGGAGTTAATGGAGGCAGTATATAATTATCATTATCTGCTACAATTAAGGCAGCATCACGCTGTATTGTAACAGTTTATTGTGGTGTGTGGTGATGCAGTAAAGTGATATTTATTCCCCCATGACTGCTTTGCCATTCAGAAATCCATAACTGTATAAATGTATTCTGTGGCTATAGAGCATATGTCTTCAGCACTTCCCTATTAGGCTGGGTCTTTAAATTCAGAATGTGGCCCATGAAATGAGAATAAGCTCACAGAACAGATCAGAAAGTAAAAAACTGTTCAAGAGCAATGATGATTAAAACCTTCCCCTGCGCAATAAGGGTATGGGGATCTATTGGTAAAAGACCAGGACCCTGAGGCAGGGCTGAATAAGATGGGGAGGGCTGCATTGCACCACACATTGGAGAAGAGGGATACTCATTTCAAGAAAGGATAGGGGCTTGGCTGGGCAACACATGTATCCAAGACTCAAGACACACATTCTAAGTTTCTCTCAAGCTGGAGTCAGGAGGCTGGCATGCAAAGAGGACAACATAAGGCCAGTTATCACATGGCAATGATGGTGGTGAAGAACCACGTGTTCCATGAGAGGTGGCTGTCTATACCACATTGTGCAGAAAAAAACTTGAGTGAGACATGAGAGCTGAAATCAGTGTTCTGAGCTGGAGAGGACAGAAACTAAGACAACTAAGTGGCACTTGAGTTTTGGCTTTGCCAGAGCAACTAGTGTGGCCATCATTCTGTTTACTATCTGTGGCATAAAGACAAGATGGTACCCACTGCATAGGGCTGTGGCCAAGTGTATTAGTCCGTTCCCATGCTGCTATGAAGAAATCGCCAGGCTGGGTAATTTATAAAGAAAAGAGATTTAATTGACTCACAGTTCTGCATGGCTGGGGAGGCCTCAGGGAACTTATGGTCATGGCGCCTCTTCACAGAATGGCAGGAGACAGAATGAGTGCCAACAGGGGGAAATGCCAGACACTTACAAAACCTTCAGATCTCATGAGAACTCACTCGCTATTGTGAGAACAGCCGGGGGGAACCGCCCCCACGGTCCAATGACCACCACTTGGTCCTGCCTTTGACACATGGGGATTATTACAACTCAAGGTGAGATGTGGGTGGGAAGGCAGAGGCAAACCTTATCGCTCAGGTTCCCTCTAACTAATGTGTAAAAAGGCCTCAGGGCAATGTTTATAACGTAGCTATCACTCAAGAAATGATCATTTTCATCATACAGTTATTATTATTCTGGGACAGCCAAAGCCTGCACCATCTATTCCAGCATATTTCATGTTTTAAAAGTAGACCACTGTTTCATTCGAAAGGAATGACTTGCCAAGATTTAAATTTCAAGTACTTTGACACCTAGGGGAATTTCCGCCATGTTGAGGCTGTAGGGGGTACAAGGCCCCTCCTTTCTGGTGCCTCTCCACCCTGCTCAGTGCCCCAGGAGGCCGACTGGTGGAAACTCCCTTGCCCGGTGGTGTCTGACTGTGTTTGGCCAGTGGGAGGCACTGGCAGGAGTTGGAGGACAGAAGAGAAGTGAGGCCAGAGCATTTGCACCCCACCTCCCTGCCCACCCATTCCCTGAGCTGAAGCTAGGGCTTCCACCAGCCTGCCTCGCCATTCAGCCACCCCTCCCAAGTTGCAGGGCCTGCTTTCCTTTTGCATCTTCCTCAAGCCTAGAAAGGGGAATGACTTCCCAATTACTCTAGTTACTAGCCCTGGGTACTACACTATCCTTGGGTGGTTTCCCTAAATGTTGTCCATGGCTTCAAAAAAAAAAGTCCCTGTATTAAACTTTCCTTCACTTCACAGTGTGAATATGCTTTCTGCCTCCTGCCATGGGTACTTCCTGTTGTCCTTTAAATCACACCCGTATAATTGTTTCCGTGACTTCAAAACTATTTATAGCATACTTTCCCTCATCCTTTTCTGTGCTCACCAACTAAAATAGCTTATATTTTAACCTTTGTCATAGAGACACACAAATATACACCTAGCACATAAACAAAGTAGGGAGAGATAAATTAATTCTCTGTGCCGACAGATATGTTAATTTTTAAAAGCATTACTGAGATGCTTAGTAAAGTAGCAGGTGTTGTGAAATTGCATTTTTATTACCTTCCCCATATCAGGCAAGGAAATTATGGTCTCTTCAGCGATTTCACCATTTGCTAAATGTTCCTAGTCAGTTATCACAGATAATGCTTGTTTTTAAATCCTATTTATGCAATTAGAAACTTTTAGGTTAATTAATTTTGTACATTAGAAGACAGGACTTTAATATAAATTTAAGGCAATGGGTTTAATATTGTTAACAGTAATAGTTATCACAAACCATAAACATAATTTATATGCATGAAAATAGAGTCTCTGCTGTAAAAATATTGAAAATTAAAATAGCACAACTTTCAGCCTCAAAATGAAAACTTTCTGCATAGTGGCACTCTCTAAGTAAGACATAGTTGGCCAATGACTTAATATAAATAAATGGCAATTCTTGATTCAGCCATATCATTCTTCTCTAATGCATGTACCATATCCAAAATAGGCATATGTTTCCAAAAATTGTCCTATCATATATGATGAGGAAGGAAGTTATGATCAAGGGTAAATAGGAGTGGGGGAACAAAGCAGCCAGGAATTGGATTTAAAATTAGTGTACACGCCCAGAAGGCCTCTACAATGGGCTATGCATCCTTCCTTTCTTAACAAATTCGATGGTACACTTTTTTGAAAGACATAAGGGAAATGCAATTGGCTACCCTATGTTTATTATCTATAAGAAGAAAATAACCAGCTAGTCATGTAATGCAAATTTCTTCCCAGCACCACGAGAAAGAGATATTTACTCATTAATGAGACACTGTGGCAACGGAAGGAAAACCAAGCTTCATGAGAGCATTCATCTGCTTTCCTAAGATTATTTTATTTATTGAGCTCCTCAATGTAGACAGATGGCAATAACCCAAAAGGCAATTTGGTGGTAGCAGTTCTTTGGGAGAAAAAAGCTCAGAATGTTGCAATCCAGGTAAACAGCTCTGATGATGTCTCTAATGATAACAGCTGTCAGTTAACTGATATTCACAAATTTTTGTTGCGATGGCAGAGAATATGGATCTCTCAAGAAAGTCCTAAGGACAGAAACAGCAAAAAGTCCTTAGGAATTACATGTGGAAGGTGAGAGATTGAGCCTGCAGGGCCTGACTCCAGGTTCCCATAGGCAGCATGTGGCTCCATATGGACTTGAGGAAAACAGGGGAGAAGAAAGA
This sequence comes from Cebus imitator, assembly GCF_001604975.1. Classification (NCBI taxonomy): domain Eukaryota; kingdom Metazoa; phylum Chordata; class Mammalia; order Primates; family Cebidae; genus Cebus; species Cebus imitator. The sequence continues at coordinate 5,192,410 of NW_016107335.1, read as the reverse complement.
AGAAGCACACAAGTTTGTAAAAACCCGGATGTAACTAACTATAACAAATATAGCTGGAGAGGAGGAACTGAGATTTTAAAAACATGAGAAAAGAAAGGGAAAAAGAGCCTCTGTGCCCATTAATAATAACTACCACTGTGCCACCAAAGGTCAGAGATCGCAAATGGCTGTGATCATCTGCCCGCTGCCATTGACTGGCCTGTCAGCAGCAAATTCAGGTCTGATGCCAGGTTCCACTCCCACATTGCAGCTCCACATTTTTGGGTTATTTGACTCTCAGCTTGGACAACACCTACTGTGGTTCCTTACTGACTGTGCCTTCACGTCACCCAGAGTGAGCCGATGTTACGGAACAGCCTCTGCCAGTTCTCACCTAAACTCTGGGTTTTGTTTTCTAGTTTTCGTTTCATTTTGTTTCAGTCATTGTACCTAAATCATGCCCAAACATTGTTCTCCTAGTAGGCAGATTATTTTTTCTTCTAGATGAAATTAAAGATACAGACTCGGCGCTTGCCAGTAAAAAAGCAAGCTAGATTTGGTGGCCTTAATAGTATTTTTTTTTAAATATTTTAGGTTTCTCCAATTATTTAAACAAAAGTACATTTTAATACATTGAAATATTTGAAATATAGTCATAAAAATTATACATTAAGTAATTGAGAACTACACAATAAATCGGTAACATATAATATTATTTAAAGCACATATCATCAAGGGTCAGCTTCCTTAATGCAAAAAAAAAAAAAAAATCATGCAAATCAATATGTGAGAAAAGAAATAGGCCAACAGAGAAAAACAGACAAATATTATGAGCAGACAGTTTATAGGAAAAATTATATATAAGATACATATATCTTAAAATATATTAGTTGAGTAATAGTCTATCTTAAATCTTTTATTTCTACTTGAAACCTAAATATATACTTGGTAACCTATCTTTTGACATAATCAGTTTTTTATGTCTTCTTTATATATAACTCTACTCATCATATATTACCTTTTATTTACAATTTTGATTTCATCAAAGCATAGCAAAACTTAAAAACCTTCTAAGTGCAAAATCTCTCTAGATTTTTTCTGTTTTCCCTTAGTCTTTGCTTAACGACTTTGCTCAGTTATAATTTCCACACCATAAAGTCCACTCATTCAAAATGTATCATCATCCAGCCTGAGCAATTATAAGACTCCTATCTCTAAAGAAATTTAAATGAAAAAATAAAATAAATAAAACATGGAATTCAGTGATTTTTTTAGTATGCTTATAGAGTTGTACACCCATCGATTGAATTTAATTTTAGAAGATTTTTGTCACTCCAGAAAGAATCCTTATACCTATTGGCGGTCACTCCCCACACCCCTTCCTCCTGCTCCCCCAGTCCAAACAGCTGCTGCTTCCTGTCTGCGTAGATTTTCATTTCCCTATTCTGCACGTTTCAGTTAAAAGGAATCATGAATTATTTGGTCTTTTGTGATTGGCTTCTTTCACTTAGGATGAAATGTTTACAAAGTTCATCCACGTTGTGGCATGTATCAGTGTTTCATTCCCTTTGGTGGCTGAATAATCTTCCATTGCATGGATGTACCACATTTTGTTTATCTGTTCTTCAGTCGGTGGACATTTGAGCGACTCCCCCTTTTTGCCTATTGTAAGTAATGCTGCTGTAAACATTTGCGTGCAAGTGTTTATCTGGACATATGTCTTCACTCCTCTTGGGTATGTACTCGGGATTGACATTGCTGAGTCAAATGGTGACTCCATGTCTAACATTTTGAGGAACTGCCAGACTGTTTTTCACAGCAACTGCATCATCTTACAGTCCCACCAGCAATGTGTAGGTTCTAATTTCTCCACATCCTCTGTATCACCTGTTATTAGCTGACATTTTATTATAGCAATTTTAGTGCTTATGAAATGGTAACTTGTTTGAGTTGATACTCCCTTGTAAAAAAACAAGAGTCAAACTTACATTTAAAAAAATATGTGCTTGGAGCATTTTTAACAAGGAAAAATAATGTATGTGGTATGCCCTCTTCAGCCCTAGACACATGATGAAGCTTACAGCTCTGAACATGAAGGCTTTACTCTTCTTGATTACTGAGATTGTTGGCAGTTTATCGACAATTATTCAGGTTTTTGCTCCTTTCTGTCAATTTAAATCACAGGCTCAGTGAAAAGAACCTTGGCAGAAGACAAGAGATCTTTGTGTCCCCAACCCTGTCCCTAAACTGTCTGTAAGACTTTCAGCCTCTAAAACTCATCAACAGTAGAAGATAGTTTGTCTCTGAAATTTCACAGTGATGTTGTGAAGGTAAAGCAAACTAATGAATATGAACAAACTATGACAAACTTAAAGTTATTTACCTGTGTCTTACATGCAGTCATTGTGTTTTACACACACACACACAAACACACATATATTATATATACAGGACTGAAAGAATAAAGAAAAGCCTATTTTGTGTAGGAAAATGGCAGAGACAACAGAGACATCAGTATTTTTGGGCAAAAAGTTACAGAATAAGATGGGGCATACAGAAAAATAAGGTTACTCAATCAAAACAACAGCCATGGATATTTTTTGTTGACATATTAGGTTTGGGATTTATTCTTTAGATTTTAATGAAGATGGTTGTTTAACTGATATCCTTCTTGGCTGGAAATCATATTCTTGGCTTTCAGAATGTGAATAAAAGGGGCCCTAATTTTTCCCCCTTTTTGTAATATAGTTGTCACCTCATAACTGCAGCTTGGGGTTTTAGCTACAGTGCAAGTGACATTTTAATAAATACAATTTGGCAATAATTAAATTATGTATAAAAATATATCACAAGTACCTCTTATTTAACTTTTACTTCTTTGCCAATATGTAAAGTGGTCAATAAGACTTCTATTCAAGAATAGTGTATTTTAGACAGTTTTGAGAGTCATTATTCTGTGGTTCAGTATGAACTTGCTTTTTGCTAGAGTATGTACCTTTTCATCACTATGACTTCATCAGGAGCAAGAATTTCAACCCTGCAACAAAGACCACTGTGAACATGGACTGCAGGGTGACAAAATCATCCTCACAATTTTTATGCTTTCTGAATTTATCTCGCAAATATCCACATTAACTGTACTAATATTCTTCCAGGCTTCAAAACTCATGCTGTTTTATTTCTGTCACTTGCCCTTTATTCTCTTTTTAATGGATCTACAGTTGTTCCGTCTGTAATGTTTTGCCTTAAACAGCAGGTTTTTCCCAAGTGTCTTCAAGAACCATTTGTATTAGCACCAACAGGTTGCGTGTTCACAACACACATTCATAGGCCTGGAGCTAGACCTGCTGGATCAGGGTGTGGCCTGGAAATCTGCATCTTCATAAGCATCCAGGTACTTCACAAGTGCACTTATGTCTTATACATACTGCTATGGAAGGTGCTTTGCTCTAACTAATCAAACAAGTATGCAACAGAGTAAGCCTCATAGCATAATAAATGATACTGTGGGCCACAGCGGTAAGAACTGGCCCATTTAAATACTGTTAAGTTATCAGGACAAGTATTAAATATGTAATTTTTATTAAATATGCCACTGGTTTCCAGATTAATTCTCATTGATGTAGCAATTTTCACATATATATATATTTATAATTTGAAAATGATAATGTATATTGAATGCTTACTATTAACCATTGTTCTTCATAAATTAATTCATCTATATTAGTATTTTACATTTACTCATTTATACAGCATGATGAGCCACAAGGTGCTATCATTATTGCCATTATCATCTTAGGTGGGGAAACTGAGGCATGGGGACCTCACAGCACTAATGAGCGTCAGAGCCATGATTCAGTAGTAAATATTCCAGTACCAAAGCTCTGGTCCTTAGCAATTATACCTATACTGTCTCTCTATTTGTTAAGAAAGTGTAGGTCATTAAATGCTTTTTTTTTTTCTTTCTGAAACAGAGTCTTACTCTGTCGCCAGGCTGGAGTACAGTGGTGGGATCTCGGCTCACTGAAACCTCTGCCTCCCAGGTTCAAGTGATTCTCCTGTCTCAGCCTCCTGAGTAGGAGTAGCTGGGACTATAGGCGTGTGCCACCATGCCCAGCTAATTTTTGTACTTTAGTAGAGATGGGGTTTCACCACGTTGGTCAGGATGGTCTCGATATCCTGACCTCATGATCCTGAACAGACTTCCAAATACCTGTGTATTGAGTAACCAACTACAATTGAACTTTGTACTTTATCAGACTCTACAGCTAGATGGCTGTCTTTAGTCCATTTTCCACTGCTACAAAGGGATACGTGAAGCTGGGTAATTTATAGGATAAAAAGGTTTATTTGGCTCACAGTACCCAGGCTGTACAAGAAGCGTGGAGCCAGCACCTGCTTCTGGTGAGGCCTCAGGGTGTTTCCACTCATGGTGAAAGGTGGAGGGAAGCTGGTGTGTGGCAGTCACATGGTTAGTGAGAACACAAGACAGAGAGGGGGAGGTGCCAGGCTCTTTATAACAATCGGCCCTCATGGGAATCCTGTGTCAGAACTCACTCGCTGCCCCCCCACCAAGGAGGGCATTAATCTTTTCACCAGGGATCTGCCCTTACAACACAAACACGTCCCATTAAGCGCCACCTCCAACACTGAGGATCAGATTGCAACATGAGATTTGAAGGGGCCAAAGAAACCAAATGATAGCAATATCTGTGGCATTTAAACAATAAACTCATCCATTTAAAACTATATTGGAGGCCTACCTAATTTAAAATGAATGAAAATAGACAATAATCCTATCCTTAAAAAGCCTAAAATCTAGTTACAGAGATTAAAAAAAAATTCTAAGTCTCAAAAATAAACATAATTTTGCAACTTTGGCAAATAATACAAGGTAGAATTACACAGAATTGTGAGAGCTTTTAAAAGGTGAGTTTATTCTAGAGAGGAAGGTCTGGAAGGTTTTCCTTGAGAACAGATGAATGGACGAACAGGCATTAACTTGGTAATGCAGGGACCAGTGACGGGGAGCACTGCCCTCAGAAATGAAAGACTGGTGTTGCAGAACAAATCCACTATCCAGAACATCCAGAAAAGGTCAAAGGCACTGCAGGGCTGCCAAGGAAGTGAGGACGTGTGTCCTTATGTACAAAAGATGGAAGAACAGAGAGGCAGAGAAATATATTCACTCGTTTGCCCAGGGCAGCTGACGGGTTATAGATCTGTATAGACTCAGGGTCTAAGAATGAGTAGAGGTCCTGAGAAACACACTAGAGTTTGAATTGGAATCCCCAATGACTACATACTAGAAAAAAAATAATGAGAGTTGGATTATTCCTAAGGACAAAAGCTCAGACTCCAAAGATATTAACCCTTGTCTAAATTAAGACTATTTGCCTTCTGCCTAACAGCTAGCTACAAGCAAAAGTGAATCCACTCTGGAGGAAGACAAAGCACCTAGACCCTCAAATTATCTTCACAGATATTATTGAAAATATGTAGTATTGAGCAAAAATTACCAAGAAAGGTCAAAATAATGGACCAAAGAACAACAGCTACACACACACACACTCACACACATACACACACACATGAATAACAGTAGAACCAGAAAGAAGTTATTAGATATGGACTTTAGCATGTTTGTAAAACTAAATCATAAAATGTAGAATTATTATTATTGATTTGTTTATTTTTGAGACTGTCACTCAGGCTGGAGTGTAGTGTCATGATCTCAGTTCACCACAACCTCCACCCCCCAGGTTCAAGAGATTCTCCTCCCTCAGCCTCCCAAGTAGCTAGGATTACAGGCATGGGCCACTACGCCCGGTTAATTTTTGTATTTTTAATAGAGCCAGGATTTCACTGTGTTGGCCAGGCTAGTCTCGAACTCCTGACCTCAAGTGATCCACCCACCTTGGCCTCCCAGAGTGCAGGGATTACAGTATGAGCCACCATGCCCAGCCCAAAATGTAGAATTATACCATGAGCTGGAAACAAAAATTAAATGGGCATATGAGAATGAAAACAAAATAACATATGAAATTAAGAACTCAATGGATGGATTTAACAAATAATTAACACCGTTGAAGAAGAGAAGATAAGGGAGCAAACAAAAAAATTCAGTGTGTGGGTACAAGTAGAAAAGTGTAGGAAACAGTGTAACATGCATCATAGATGCTGGAAACCTCCAGTACAGGTGTAATTGAAGTTGCAGAAGGAGAAGAGGGAAAGAATAGAAAAGAAACTGTATTACAAATGAGAACATTTCAAAAGTAACAGAAAAACAGATTTAATCACTGCTGTGAACTTCAGACAGATTACAACAGACAAAATATATCTAAGGATATCATAATAAAATTTCAGAAAACTGAAGACAAGAGGAAGTCTAAAAAACAGGCAGAGACAAACTATGGGTTATCTTTAAGGGGAAATAATACTAATAACTGCATAAATGTGGAAGTCAGAAGATAGAGACATGACATTGTCAAGTGCAGAATGAAAATAAGTGCCAACCTAGAACTCCACATGCTCTAACATTCTCCTTCAAAACAAACAAAAAATATAAGGATTTTTTAAAAAACAAAAACCTAGGAAATTTGTCACACTTCCAGTAAAGGAATGACTGACAGAATTCTTTATTAAAAAAAAAAAAAACATAATCACCAATGAAAATAGAGAACTTAAAAAGACAAGAATGGGGCCGGGTACGGTGGCTCATGCCTGTAGTCCCAGCACTTTGGGAGGCCAAGGCAGGCAGATCATGAGGTCAAGAGATCGAGACCATCCTGGCCAACATGGTGAAACCCCGTGTCTACCAAAAATACAAAAATTTTCTGGGCATGGTGGTGCATGCCTGTAATCCCAGCTATTTGGGAGGCTGAGGCAAGAGAATTGCTTGAACA